>NW_026988454.1:53000000-53572500 GCF_030222135.1 Aotus nancymaae
AAAATATTCAAAGACAGTACAAAGAGTTCTCATATATCATCCAGTTTTATCCATTTTTATCATCTTACATTATCATGATACATGAAATAAACATTAGTACATTACTAAATCCTAAACTTAATTCATGTTCTAACATTTATTTTCCCATTAATGCTCTGGTTCTGTTCCAGGATTCAATCCACAGTACCACAGTATGTTTGAAAGTCACACCGCCTAAGTCTTCAAGATTTCTAAACTTTGTCTTCCCTTGCTTTTTGTCTTTGAAAGTCTTGAGGGGGACTGGCCAGTATTCTGTAGAATGTTTTCCAATCTGGGTTGGTATTCACGAGAGAAAGAGCTAGAATGGGTAGATGATAGAAGGATATATAGACAGATGAGTAGATGGCAAGGACTTGGCTTATGGGACTTGCTTAGTAAGACCAAAAATCTGGACAGAAAACATAGGCTAGAAACTTTCAGGCAGGAGCTGAATCTGCAGTCTAGAATTCCTACTTCCTCAGGAAAAATCTCACTTCCTTTCATTCACGTTTTTTAGAATAATCTTCTTTGCTTAAACTGATTATACAGGCTAAACACATCTACAAAATACCTGCATAGCAACACCTAAATTTGTGTTTGATTGAGTAACTGAGTATTTTTTTAATGTATTCATCATTTATTTAAATTTCAAAAACAGGCAAATATTATTTATTGTATAAACAGCCAGGATATAAGTTTCTTTTGGGGGAACAGTGATTGTAAAGGAGAATAAAGGAGGCAGAGTTTTCAGGTTCACACTTTTCCATCACTGGGTGCTGGATTCTCATAGTACATGTATTTTGTAAAAATTTATCAAGTTGTTCTTTTATAAAATATGTGCTTTTTAGGTGTGTAAAATTAAAAACAATATTTTTCTTTTTTTTTTTTTTGCACTTTAGCTTCTGGGGTACATGTGCAGATCATGCAGGATTGTTGCATAGGTACATACATGGCAAGGTGGTTTGCTGCCTCCATCCCCCGTCACCTGTATCTGGCATTTCTCCCTATGTTATCCCTCCCCAACCTCCCCACCCACTGCTGCCCCTCCCCTACCCCCTCAACAGACCCCAGTGTGTGATGCTCCCCTCCCTGTGTCCATGTGTTCTCATTGTTCAACACCCACCTATCAGTGAGAACATGTGGTGTTTGGTTTTCTGTTCTTGTGTCAGTTTGCTGAGAATGATGGTTTCCAGATTCATCCATGTCCCTACAAAGGACATGAACCCACCGTTTTTTATGGCTTCATGGTATTCCATGGTGTATATGTGCCACATTTTCTTTGTCCAGTCTATCACTGATGGGCATTTGGGTTGGTTCCAGGTCTTAGTTATTGTAAACAGTGCCGCAATGAACATACGTGTGCATGTGTCTTTATAATAGAATGATTTATTATCCTTTGGGTATATACCCAGTAACGGGATTGCTGGGTCAAATGGAATTTCTATTCCTAGATCCTTCAGGAATTTGTCACACTGTCTTCCACAATGGTTGCACTAATTTGCACTCTCACCAGCAGTGTAAAAGTGTTCCTATTTCTCCACCCCTCTCCAGCATCTGTTGTCTCCTGATTTTTTAATGATTGCTATTCAAACTGGCGTGAGATGGTATCTCAATGTGGTTTTGATTTGCATTTCTCTAATGACCAGTGATGATGAGCTTTTTTTCATATGTTTGTTGGCCTCATAAGTGTCTTCTTTTGAAAAGTATCTGTTCACTTCTTTTGACCACTTTTGAAGCCTAAGTTGACACATAAACCTGACCATCACACTCAGGTTATGGGTTTTTGAAAGCATGAAACAGGGTACATCCTATTATATAAGAGTGTATGTGATATCTAGATGACATTACAGTTGATATTGACCTTCATTACTTTGGTAAGGGGGCATTAGCCATGATTCTTCAAAGTAAATCTATCACTTTTCCCTTTTCTTTCTCTACTCTTTGGAAATAAGCTACAAAGCCTAGAATGCCCTAGGGGATAGAAAGAATTAAACTTCACTTCTTGTATTAGAGACTATCTACATATGTTATTTGAAATTATTCTGTAGGAAACAGTTGTTTCTTTTTCTCATTTATTTATTTATTCTGTCATTTATCTATGTCAGGATAGATTCATGTATATGCTTTGGAATACAATCTAATACTATATCCCTTTGTTATTCAAATTGTTCCATTGCTGGCCACTGAGAGCTTTATCAGGTTGGTTCCTACATCTCTTTGACATGCTCCCATCCTTTTGCTTTTAAATCACTTTTTTTACTTTCTAGTACTATAAGATGTTTTAGGCTCATCTTGTATTTTTCCTGCCCTGGTCCTAGAGTCAGCTATTTTTCCAAGAAACCTGTTGCTTTTATTAAAAGAAACAGTATTAAGAAACCAAGAAGAATCTGAATGTGCAGTGTGCTCATTGCTAGTGGGTGTCATGGTTTCTAGACCTTCTCAGAAGATAGTGTTAGGTAAAATATACTAGCCTATATATCTATAATTGTTTTTGTATTTATCCAAATATATCTTTATTAAGCTAAACATTAGTTTATCTGATGTGTCCAATTCTACTCCAGCAGTGCAGGGCTCATTATAGACTTTCTTTCTTATTTATCAGTGACTTCCTTCTCTAACAGTGAGAAGCCTGGTCCCCACACCCAAAATCCATTTACTTATTTGTTCAACCACAGTATACATGTAAAGCACTTTTAGAATTGTTAACCCATATCCCTGTGCAAAAAAAAATTGCCAACTAGAGTACAGTTTTTATGTCTAGCTCTTTTTCTGTAGTCTTACAATTTCTAGTAATTTCATTTACCAAAGTTACTCGTTAGATTTTTTTTAGTTTGCATACATTGAACTTTATTTTCTATGTATAATTCTAGGAATTTTGATATATATAGTTGTGTGTCATCCCCCCAGGACCATACAGAACATTTTCTTCATCCTAAAAATGTCCTCTGTGCAACTCCTTTGTAGACAACCACTGCCACTTTCCTAAATTTTCCAAAATTTTTAACATTATTTTTTAGTCTTTTTATTAGTATATTTTATTGGGTATAGAGGAAACTCAACCAAAGTAGGCTAAACATATAGCATCTTTCTGTTCATTCTATTTTGAACAACTGTTTTCCAAGCTCTTCATATTGACATGCAATTGGATGGGTAGAGAATATATACAGGAGGATATTTTTTATCAAAGGTTGTCTACTGCAATAGTATATTTGAACTTTCAATTATTTTATTTCTTTATAGTTGACACTTTAAGGTATAGTTAAAAATCAGCAGAAGCTTTATTTTTAAAAACCAATTAGAGTCACAAAAAATGTTTTCTGTCATACTAATGACGGTATATTAAGGAAGAAAGTACAATGACCTGTATTGTATATAACTATATTTGCTGTTAGTTATGATAATTCTAATTCTGTGTTTTGAAACAATTCTGTACTAAATGTAGCAATTTGAAACAGATCAACCCTTGGGCCAGGTTCAGTGGTTTATGCCTGTAATCCTAACACTTTGGGAGGCCAAAACAGGGGAACCACTTGAGGCCAGGAATTGGAGACCAGCCTAGGCAACACAGTGAGACTCTATATCTAAAAAAAATAGAAATAAAAAGTTAGCTCAGGATGGTGGGCACATATTTGTAATCCTAGCTACTTGGGAGGCTAAGGTGGGAGAATCACTTGAACCAAGAAATTTAAAACTGCAGTCAGCTATGACTGTGCCACTGTATTATAGCCTAGGTGACAGAGTAACTCTCAAAAAATAAATAAATAAATAAATAAATAAATGCTGTAACTTTAGAATATATATGAATTTCATTGTCATATTTATTTTTGAATTTACAAATATTAAACTAGTAGATTGTTAAGTTGTATTTCTCCTATAGTGGAGAAATCTCTGGAGGCCATTTTGCTTTCTGATAAACTGATATCTCAGGCCAAGTATGCATGGGGATGTGTATGGTTATAGGGGGAAAGAGCTGAGATTCATCTTTGAATAAATTTATAACCTTATCTTCCTTGACTCCATAGAACTCAGCCTGCTTAAGTACCAAATAATATTGGAGAAAATATGTTCAGAAAATGCTTAAATAAAGTCTAATTATCTTTAAAAGAGACAAACATAATTAAATTATTTTTTCCATTATAATAATTATCTCTTGCAGAAATAGCAGTTGGATGAATTTAGAAAATGAATGAATTTTATGTTATATAATGTATATACCCATTTCAAGATACCATTTCTTAAGAGAATTTCTGTAATAGAAAATCACTTACCATAAGAATCTCATAGATTTTTTTCATTAATTTGCACTCTTCACAACAAGTAACAGAAAAGTATTATAATTTTGCCTTACCTGCAATTTTTTGGGCAAACTGGTACACCTGCTTTAACCTGCATGACCAAATGACACTGCTTCAGGAATATTATAGGAAAGACTACTGCCTTGACAAATATGTTTCTCTACTGAATTTAAATAATTCATTTTGAACAATTCTTGCAGTTGAATAGAATACAGAGCATTTGTAATTTTGGTAAATAGCATTGAAGGCCACAAGGGGTAGGAATGTGTTTTTGTTGTCTTTGTTGTTTTGTATAGACCTAGAAAAGCCTTTCCTTTGATTATCATCCTAGGGTCTGAGAGATAAGAGGAGACTACAGAGGTCATCTAGATATTAGGTTTCGTAACTCATGCTTATGTTTACAGTTGAATGTTCCTTGTACTTCCATTATCTCCTTACTAAAAATAAATGTGGTGAATGCTAATGGAATGTGATCTCTTTGGGAAGCTGTTCAACAAAATGATTCATTAACTGAGAGAAAGTTTAGGTGATAACTGAAATAAAAATTAGTATTTTTAATTCAACATTCAAAAACAGATTTGACATTTTGTTGTAAACTATGTTTCTAGCAGCTGTTAGGGTAATTGTTTTGTTAGTTTCCAGTTGCAGATGTTGGCAGCTGGAAATTAGAAGCAAATAGTAGTTTCTTTAGGGAATGGAATTAAATGTGTGAAAACATGAGATTATGCTTTTTCAGTTATCTTCAACACTGCTATGAAGATGGGAGTTTTAGAACCTCTACTAATTACTTTAAGGGTCAAATAACCTTAAATATTAAAAAGCTTTAAGCTTTTACTAGATATATAAAGGCATGTCACTTTTCCAGAGTAAGTTAGATGACAAAGAAGTCTCCATGGCCAGAGAAAAGAAGGAAAATTAAAGATTTATTTGAATAATTAAATAAAAGAGGGAGTTTTATTAAATTATTCAGAAAATTGCTTCAATTTTCCCACTTGGCCTTGGCTGTGCAGACCTGAGAAAATGCTCTTTTCTCCTACATTTAATCTCCAGAGCAACCTAAAAGGATGCTGACAAACATTAATTTTGCATTATAAAATAGTCTCAGTAAGTGACAGCAATTTCAAGATTAATGTGTTGGCCTCCTGAGAATAGATTTCAGTAAGGAAAATAGGTTCTCTTAAACTTTGTATTTAAGTCTTATATAATATGGTCACTGCCTTGCAATGGCATTTTCCAATCAAAGAGATTTCTGAAGACTATTAGTTGTCCAGCAGCTAGGAATGAAAGTGTCTATTCCTGGAGGTATGGTTTACATAGTGCAGTTCACTCAGCTAGTCACTCATACTAAGTCTCTGGGATGCTTCTTTAAGATTTATATTTGGGTATAGGATAGAGAATAAAGGCAATAAAGATAGGGAATTTAAAACATACCCAAACTTTTGCTCTATAAAAGTTACTGTTAAGAGAATGAAAGATAATCTGTAGGCTGGGAGAAAATTTGCAAGTCACCAATCTGATAACTTGTATTCAGAATTTTTTTTTAAAAAAAGCCCTCAAAATTCCACAAAATAAGAAAAAAAAAATACTCAATTAAAAAAAAAAATGGGTCAAAGATTTGAACAGCCTCACTAGAGAAGATAAACAGTGGCCAATAAGAACATGAAAATATGCTCAATATTATTCACCATTAGGGAAATGCAAATTAAAATCATAATAAGATACCACTATGCACCTATGAGAATGGTTAAAACTTAAAGAAATCTTATAATACCAAATGATGGCAAAAGCTGCTATAAATCTCATACATTGCCGGTGAGCATGCTAAAAGGTACAGCTACTCTGGAAAACAGGCAATATTTTATATTTAAGCATGTGCTTAGCCATATGACCCAGCAATCCCACTATTAGCTATATACATAGTAAAATAAAAATTTCTGTTTGTGCAAAAACCTGTACATGGCTTTTGTTTTATAGAAGCTCTATTTATGATCACCCAAACATGAAAATAACTGCATGTCTTTCAATGAGTGAGCAAACAAATTAAGTTCAAAAATAAAATGTAATACTCCTAAGCAATATAAAGGAAAGGGGAATTGATATACACAACAACATGGATGAATTTCAAAAGCTTTATGTTAAGTTTAAAAAGGCAATTTTTAAAAGTCTTTAATAAATGAATTAATATATATGATATTCTGGAAATAGGAAAAACCATAGCAATGGGAACAGATCAGTAATTACCAGAGTAGAGATAGGAGGAATCAGGTTGGTGATTCTGATTCCATATCCTGATTGTAGGGGAGGTTATTTAAATCTATGTGTTGAATTAATAAAACTATACACCAAAAAGTTAATTTCAATGCATATTAAATTTAAAATTTTTAAATTTAAAATTGGCTTGATAAGTACTCAAATTGTGATGTAATAATCCATCTTTTTCTAGTTTTACCTGTTTCTCTTTTTTGCTGCAAATTGTTCATTGACATTTTCTAATTAGTAATAATCACCCAAGCTGTAGAGAGATTGGTGGGGGAAAGTCTTGAAAAATTTCTCATAATTGATAAAGGCTCCTTGGTCATTAAAAATAAGTATTTGATATAATGTACATATTATCTCATAGTCTGCTCCAAGGATATTGCCAAACCCTCCATTGAAGAAATTGAGAAGCAGGATCTGGGACATTACCGGTCTTTGGAACAGGAAATTCTGGGGTCTACCATGCTAGAGCTAATAGGCAAAATTTGAAAATGTGAGGCTTCTGCCTCCTAAATTCTGCTGTGATGACTCCAGAGTAATTAAGGCATCAGAAATAGAAAAGCCCTGCAAATCAGGGTCTCTGTTACTGAGAGGTCCTAAACAGCAATCTTGGCCAAAGTGTCAAGCTCTAGCTCCCTCTGTGGCAAGTCACAGTGCTATCAGTAGGCTAAATGCATCCTCTCTTTCAGAGTTTAGCCTCTCTCCCACACTCACATGGCAATAATCAAAAATTTGGGTACCTTTGCCTCGCCTTTCCATATATGATCCTACACTACATAAATTCTGCAGCTTTTATGCCATCCACTTTATCTCTCCTTTCTTCTCAACTTAAAGTCCCACTTTTCTGAATACTCTCAGAAAGGGCAGGCATAAATCTGAAACTACACATCAGATTAGACTAGGAATCCCTGTAGAGGTCTCTAGTCCCTGTAGCTCAGTTTTCAGATCAGGTGTAGAGACAGGATAAAAAGGCATGATTATCCAGAATAAATGGCCATGGCTAGTTCCATACAGACCAGCGTAAAACTTGGAGGGCAGACTTATCTTGTTAATTCTCAGCAGCTGTCTTTAGGTTTTAGCAGCTGTTTGGGAGTTTACTGAGAGTAGAGGAGAACAGCTCTCTATTTGGAAATGCAAGAGGGTTTCGGACTAATTTTTTTCCCAAAGAATTGGTGCTGAATGCATAAATGAGCTTCTAATATTTTTCACATTTTGCATTTTAACATGTTGAATTTTAAAGGGTTAAAAAGATTTAAAGAGTTGTTCAGCACTCTCCGGGAAAGGTGAAATATTGTCCAACTGGTAGACCACTTAGAAATTACCCATCATAATTACTACATAAGGGTTTATGAGGTCAAACAGGAAAAAAAAGAGATGAACAATTTTAAACAAAGCTGTCAGAGACCAAGGTGGGACATTAAGTTAATGACTGCACTGTTTTGAATAGAGAGTCTACCTATATCCTGAAGCAGATAAACTCGTATCCTAAGTCTAAGTGCTTTTTCTTGTCTCCATTTCTCTAAGTGTGACTATAGGGCCATATATGATGCTTTATGACTCTGTAGTCACCCACAAGCATGTTCTTTATATATCATATATTATATAATGTGCCAGCGTTTTTTTGTCATAAAATATTACTTATCATATTTATCCCCATCAATCCACAAGTGGATAAAGAAACTGTGATATATATACATATATACATATATATGATGGAACACTACTCAGCCACAAAAATGAATGAATTAACAGCATTCACAGCAACCTGCATAGGATTGGAGACTATTATTCTAAGTGAAGTAACTCAGGAATGGAAAGCAAACATTGTATGTTGTCATGCATAAGGTATGAGGATGCAAAGCCATAAGAATGATACATGGACTCTGGGGACTCGAGGGGAAAGGGTGGGAAGAGGAGAGAGATAAAAGGCTACAAATGGGGTTTAGTGTATACTGCTCGGCTGATGGGTGCACCCAAATCTCACAAATCACCCCTAAAGTACTTGGTTATGTAAACCTGTTCCCCAAAAACCTATAGAAATTATATATATATATATATATATAAAACTTATCATATTTAGTTTTAAAAGGACACAATAGTTTATTTTGTGTCAAAAGCAAAACCAATTTCCTGATTAAGTTTATGAGGAACTTGTTTAACTTGATGAATGACAATTTAGGATAAGATGTTCCATAGGTTTTTTGCTACTATAGGTACATTTAAAGAAAAAAGAATGTGTCTGCCTTTATGTATTCATAAACTTTCTCTTAAATTCTAAAAAAAAAAACAGAAACAAAAACAAAAAACTCACTGATTGACATCACAGTGAGATTTCTTAATACAGAGGCTTATTGTTTTTTAATTTCACCCAGTTGCTTTAGAACCTCTTGTTCACTGACACTATATCACAATGCTGGTCTCTTTAGACATCAAAGTCATGCCTTTCTGACAATCCAGTCTCCTATCTCTTCTTTTTTATTGATCCTTATTTTCACAACTCTTCCAATTGCTTCTTAAATCATTGTAATAATGCAATGTGTTTGTAGTTATCAAAAATCATTATTTACATTTTAAATATAGTTTTGACAATGCTCACTTGTTATTCTTACTGATATAATAGAATCATTCTCTCCTTCCTTCCTTCCAATAAAATGATAAATATACTTAGAAATATGTTAATGTATAATTAATACAGTTATATACTTTGCCTTCCTGACGGGCAGGGACCATAATTTGCCCTTGTATCTCACATTTAGCACAGAGCAGAAAATATAATCAAAATAACACTTGCTACATGTTTGCTGAATGAACACATAATTCTTGTCATACTTCCCTGCAGCTTGAGGAGGAAAAGCCGTACTTCCATAATGGGTTTCAGTCCTCCCTGTGAGTATGAAAATTTTCTGTTCTCTGTTTCTGTTTCTCTTACTGCCTTTCACGCTTTCCCCAAAACTCTGTCCTCCAATGTTAAACTCGCTTGCAGCTATTGAACTGACCTCTTTCTTCTAGAATGCTCCAGTTCAAGAGCAGGCAGTTTTTGAATTGATTCTAGAATGATTTACTGGCTCATGCAACTTCATCTTCTTCACCTCCACTGCACCAGAAATCAAACATTTTTGTTTATACCCAATGATGAAGCATGCTTCTCTCATAATAAAAGAAAAAAATGAAAAAAAAAGTTCCAAACAATGATAGTGTACTTTCCAGATAAAATAATTAAGAAATAGAAAACATTTTTGGTTTATTCAATTCAAAAATCATCTATTGAGAATTTACTATGTGTTAGGCTCTGTGCTACCCACTTAAAATATTTCATTACATCATCGCAACTCTATGAGGTAGATAAAATTTTGATTCTCAAGTTCCAGGTGAGGGCACTAAGGCTTGAAGAAGTTGAATGGACCTAAAATGAAGAGGTAGAGCTGGCATCGAAACCCAGGTGATTTTGACTCTAGGACCAGGGCCCTTAAGTGTAATGTTATTACGTCCTCCCAAATTCACCTACACAAATCAACATTTACACCAAGGTTGGAGATATCTTTAAACATTATTTTATACCAGAGTCACAGTTACAGCTGCATTTCAACAGGCTCCATTCAGAGCATTAACTCTTGGCTCCTTTCAATGGAAATAATGGCTGAACAAACTCTAGGCTCTAGGTGAAGTCATCCTTTGATATTCTACTGGTGATGCTTAAGGATATTTTAACCAATGGAAGTGAAAAAGGGTGAGAAAAATTTTTTTAAAAAGTAAAACAAAGAGAAAGCAGATGTATTTCTAAGGCAACCAGCTTTACACTGAGTGCCCTGGACTTAGAAGCCTTGAGAAAAAAATTGCCTGCTGCCATAAACCCAAACTGGCTGAAAATCAAGACAATCTCTGTGAGGTGAGAGTGCGGCAGGTTGTAGCAGCTTCTATTTGATCTGTGTCTTCATCCACCTCTGTCCATCCTCTGCAGTTCCCCCCTACCTGCCCACTTAATACTAAATACCTAAAGTGCATTTTAAAGTCTCGTATCAGATTTGTCCTCTTGAAAAGCTATTAAGCTAGTTACCCTGCAGCCCAAAGGGCTCTTCTTCAGTAAAACTGATTGTACCACAGCATCACCATTAGAACAGCCCTACATAGCTGCCTGCATAATTCCTGTGAAAGGTCACCAGTACTTCAACTACAAAGGCCTTTTTTCTTTTACAAAAAAAAAGGAGAAAAATGGTAAATCAGTATTATCAATTTTTCAAGAACAAATACCAACATAAAAGCCCAGACACATTTTTTTTTTCTTCTCCTCACCATACTCATAATAACTGCTTTCAATTGCAAACCTTGGAAGAAGAGTTACCTCATTATGTTATGAGCTAAGCCAAAATCCATTTTGATGTCTATTCCTGTACCTAGATATTGATTCCATTCTTCAGAGATCCCACCTGGAAGTGTGGAAATTTCTAGTACTGGATGACATAAAGCAGAATCTGGGCACTATTTTAGGCTGATTTTGTAGATAAGCCAATCTGCCCTGCAGTGAAGTAATAAACAAGCTCCCTGCTAAGTGCCCATGGGGAAGCACAGTAAGAAATAGCTGATCTCCTGTGTGACATTAGCTGAAAGCATGCATCCTACAGCCAACCTTGAGACTGGGGTAAAACTATTTGTGATGGATTCATACGCAGTAGAATATAATAGGATTGCGAGTTGCATCAAAGCAGTACATTAACAGATTATCAGATTATCAATTTTTCCTTCATAAATACCCTATCTTCTCACATCCAAGCTACCTGTAAGTATTCATCTTTTAAAATCTCTCTATATATCCTGTTTTCTGTGAGCAGACTCTCAATGAAAAGCATACTCAGAGGCTGGGAAAGCAAGAGCCGAAGGAATTTTCAGTGAAACTTAGCCTTTATTGTAAACAAAAATTAGACTCTTTAGTTTATGAATGACATATAGTTTGATAAGCATTATTTCTTCTGATTTCCTATAAATGGACAACTCTTTCTCTGGGTTTCTCCTGAATCATTTAAAGACAAATGTTCTATTGTTTAAGCGTTAAAAATAGTTTTTCTTTTTAAGAGAAGATAAAGGACTAAAAAGCTCTAACATTATCATGAGGATAAGGACACTGAAGTAACAAGTACACTAATGCCTCCTCAATCCAAAACAAATAGGAGCAAAGAAAATTCATTTTAAAATTTGAGCATCTTGTCTATCATGGTTGAGATGAAACTGTTTCTATAAGTAATTCAGAAATATAGTTTACTGGACTCCCGGACAATTCCACATTCTTAGAGGGGGAATAATAGGTCAGTGAACTATAGGATAACCTATCTATTTGGTGATTGAGGATGGAATAAAGGAAGTAGACAAGAAGGTTTTAAAAAATCACAGTAGTGAGGCAGTCCTAAAAATTCAACTTAAAAACTAAATATTGTTAGAATTTTCAAGAATCAGCAAGATTCTTGAAGCTAATTGTCCTTGTGATAGAGACCATAATAAAGATAGCAAAACTGAGGCACAAGAAATTCAGTTATTTTCATAAGATCTGGTTCAAATTCCCACAGCTCTTTCATGTCACTTAACTGGCCCATTTGTTTGACTATGCCACCTCCTCTGATGTCCTTGTTTAGGAAAAAATAAAATATTATCTGAAGTTCTCATACTTGGATATCCTGAACCTTCCTATAGTCCTAGGTTTTACTCTGTTTTTAAGAGGTAAATCCTTGCACTCCTTACTTATCGCTTAAAAGACATTAGGCATTGTGACAGACAAGAAAGGAAAAGACAGACAGTGGTTCCACCTTTCACAGGGAGAGAAGAAGACAAAATAACGCACATATAAAATAGGCAGACAATTATCTCTAGACACATAACAAGGGTCTCAAACACTTGATAACTAAAGAGCTAAAAGAATTAAAACATGAAATAAAGATCCTCTTGGGATAAAGTTAAAGAACTTTCATTGAGGATGTCATTTGAGTTCAGTCTTAATCATAGGACTTGGTTGAGAGGATAAATATAGTGTGGGGAGAATAAATATTGTCATCCAAGAAAAAGTAGAAAAATCTAGCAGGGTATTCTTTCTCTTAAGTATTAAGTATGTTTTTTTCCCTAACCTAAATCTTCTGCACACGCTGATAAACATCAATAAAATAGAAAAGCCTGAAATACTCTAGGCACACTAGGAGAATAAGGAAAGTTAAGATATAAGAAGCATTCAATAAGTATTAGAACAGTGGTGCTGGGGTGAGATAATAAAATAAAAATAATATCTTAATGTAGTATTTCATATTCAGTTGCTCTTTTACCAAAAAAAAAAAAATTTTTTTAAAGAATTAGAAATGGCCTGAACTTCTTTCTCTTAGCTTTATGAACCCTGCCATCCCGCATCCTCTGCAGACCACACTGAACAACAAAAAATGAAGAAATCAATTTCAACATTTGCTTTAGAGACAATGAAGAATGTGATCTCTGTTTGCTAAAATTCAGTTAGAGATGTTAGCATTCTGGTTCATCTTCTACCAATGCCCCAAGGTAGAGCCAAAAGAGGCTACTGTGGTTGTGTGAACATGCCTTTTCTCTCTTCCACACCATGCATATCCTAACGGAGAAACTGACTTTTGTAGAAAATGAAGCTTGCACAATTTGGAAGGGGGTACTTTAAAAAAATATATAAAATTAGAAATGTAAACAGCTATAGAGCCTTGGGAGGAGTTTAGGCAAGTGAGAGAGACATGAAAGTTTAAGAGTCAGGAGACTGGCAGTAAATCCCATGTATTCTCTACATTTTGTGACTGGTTGTGTCTTTCTACACCCTTTTTGTGTAACCAACTTCTCGTCTGTCTTCACATGGATGCTGAAATGTTACAATCTTTATGCAATTTTCTCTGATACTTGACAACCAAACAAGACGTACAATCATTCCAGAACTGGTTCATTTTCCTGTCACTAATACCACTTATTTAGTTGTTTTGCAATTGGTTATGTGTGTTTTTTTTTTTTTTTGAGATGAAGTCTCGCCCTATCGCCCAGGCTGGAGTGCAATGGCACGATCTCGGCTCACTGCAACTTCTGCCACCCGGGTTCAAGCGATTCTCCTGCCTCAGCCTCCTGAGTAGCTGGGACTACAGGTGCATGCCACCACACTCGGCGAATCTTCGTATTTTTAGTAGAGACAGGGTTTAACCATGTTGGCCAGGATGGTCTATCTCCTGACCTCGTGATCTGCCTGCCTCTACCTCCCAAAGTTCTGAGATTACAGGCATGAGCTACCATGCCTGGTGGGTTATATGTGTTTTTGAGACCTCTGCTAGACTATGACCTCCTTGAGGGCAGAATCCTTGCCTTTGCATCCACAGCACGGAGGTCTCAATACAAGGTTAATGGCATGATTGGCTAAATTACGTTGTTTGTTATACAAATTACTCATGCTTAAAATGACAAAAGTATTATTATATTTATATAAACTTAGTAAGTTTCTTACCTGACTATTGCTGTTGGTTAAAGAGTAGCACCTGAACAGCAGGTTAGTTTTCTCACATATTTTTTTTTCTTATGCCAAGGAAGTGATTTTTAAAAAGTGTAGAAAGTTACAAAAACTGACACATACAGGCAGTCAAACATGCTGCGCACATCTCCAAGCAGCCTAGAAGTACTTTTTTCTTAGTCATGATGATCATTTTCAAATGAATACTCTGAATTGGAGTTTTGTAAGCAAAACGATTAAAGATTTTATTGCAAAATATAACCAACATAATCTTTGATTAACAAGTTATATTGTGGAAATGACAATGGGACATTAAATATACCATTTGGTGAATGTACTATAATGGGTTTCAGAAAAAAAAGAAATCATTTTGTACTATTTTCTGGGTTGTGACTTGGATTTACACAGAGGGAGAATAAAAAGAAATTAGAACAAACCTGAAGTTTTGCTTTTTAAGATTATTTTTCTGCAGCAAAGCCTATAGGAGCAATTACATTGGAAAATAAAAACACACTAGCTATCTTTTTTTAATAAAGTCACAAAAAATAAACATAGAACTACGTTAAAGCAAGATATAAGAAGAGAAAAAAAATTAAAAACACACCATATTTTGTGTACTTTTTAATTCCATTCCCTCCCCAAAAGGTATTTTCTGTTTCTGAGATTTGCTTGTCGTTACTTCAGTTATATACAGCTTATAAGCACCACTTAAGATTTATTGTTTTCAATATCTAAATGTGATTAAAAGCAGTATTTGTTATAGCAACAAATAAAGATAAATAATACAGACTATTAAATCATAAATGGATTAAAGACTAAAGTAATTAATTGATTTATAGAGATACTGATAATAAAATATATAGATGTCATAACTTGGTTTTTGTTTCTGACTTGGTTTCAATCAGAGTTTCATGTTAATGGTCAAATCTACCTTTTCTTTGAATTCATCAACAAATATTTGCACAGGGACAAAGCATAGGACTGGCAATCTTGTCATGTTACTTTTTTCTCCTCTTTTGTGTATAATTCTCATATGACAAAGGGGAGAGCAAGTTCAAAAAAGGATCTAAATCACACCAGCTTATTACTATTATTTCATACAATGAGTAGCTTTTCTTTAGGTTAAAAAGTAACTTATTGGGAGCTATGGCAATTCTAATGTAATCTGAAATTATCTATGTTAATTAATTTGATTTGCAAAATATGGCTTTCCAAAAATTAGATTTTTTTTCAATTTTAGCTTTCTACTCTGCTTCTTTTTCACTATCAGCAAAACAACATATGAAGAAAAGATATAGAGAATAGAAAAATCTGATTGCTTCTGTCTCATAAAACATATGCTTAGACTAGGCTTTTTAGTTGTTATTTGATATAAAGATTACTATTTTGAATTATGGATACAATGAATGATAAAAAAAATCATTATTAGCATTATTCTGGTTTTATCAAACAAGAGAATTTGGTAACCATTCATAAAATTATCAGTTTCCCACAACATAATCACCGTAGTTGGAGGAATAACATAATTTTGGAAATTATAATGTAATTATATTAAATTTCACAAGTGTTTTCTGTATTTATACTTTGAAAATTTTTAAAAAACATATTCTTACTCTACTGTGTGCACCAAAGATCTACTGTCCTGTTTGCTTTTTATTTCTTATAAAAATGAAACTGAATTATAGAAGCTACTATGTTAACTATAGGTTTTAACACTTTGTTTATCTCTGTAATCAAATTATATTGAAAGCCACTGAAAACTCTGATATGCTTATTTTCTTGACCTTCACTCTATGTCAAGAAAGCGAGACAATGCAATCTCTATTTGCAGGTTAAAATCATTTTAAAGTTTTCATGGAGAAAATAAAATAAAAAATACAAAATGCCGAATTATCAAAATGAAACATAGTTCACTTCATTCAGTTAAATATTTTCTTTTGATGCAAAAGATTAAAAGATACAGAAGACAAAGAAAAATGAATGGAGGCAAAAGAAAAAGAGAGGGAGAAGAAGGAAAAAGAGAAGGAAAAAAACAGCATTCACTCTTTAGGCCATTTTCAAACTGAGTCACTTGGTTTGCTTTAACCAGAAAAAGATTCTGTATTTTCCTTTCAAACTTTGAAAATCAATCTATGTTTTCAATATTTATCAATATTGGTTCATACAACTTTTTAAAATGATAATAAAACTTGTAAAGAAAAATAAAATGAGACCCCAATGTTTTCTTGATTCAATATCTAAATGACCAAAGATCAAGTGCTGCTTTGACGTTGCTGGGTTCAGTTGAACTTTTCCACTCTCTATCAGCTTGCATCATTAGTAATCTCCTTAGAGCTCTGAATCTTGTTTTCATGTGTTTCTGCCTCCCAGGTGTGATGTTAAGACAGCCAGTAAACTTAGCACATGTAATCCATAAAAAGAGCCACAACTCAAAGCCTTCTGAGATCTCTTTCAGTCAAACGAAAGAAAATCAACAGACACCAGAACCCAAGAAGCAAATGATTGAAATAATGAGAGAACAGCAAATGAATGTCAGCTCTGATGGTTAGATAATGGGTGTGGGCTCAATTTCTAAATGTGTAAGAAAGAGATGTGTGAGAAAGAATTGAGAATTATACGACTCGGTAGGAGGTCAATGCAATTATGTTCAAAGAAGAAACAGAATCTCTATGCAGAAAAAAATGATGAACCAAAATGTACAGTGGACTCTATAGGACAAGTTAAGTGTATTAGTTTATTGTAATTCCATTTGCTGTTTCTAGCGTAGGAATTGGCTATTGAGTGGACTGAAGATGGTGGGAAGACAGAAGAGCAAAAAATAAACAAAAAAGAAGTAATGGAAGAAGGAAAGGAAGGAAGGAATTATGAGGTCAATTTTTTAACTCACAGTCAGGAAATGCTAGAAGCACTTATTAGGATTTATGAAGCAAAAAAAAAATAAAATTGTAAATATCATGACAAAGAGAATCTATATGAATTGCTGATATAATGGAATCAATTTGTATCTTTAATCAATTAAAAGTTGTGTACTCATGTCACAACCTTATTTAAATATATACAGACTTATGAGAATGTCTTAAATGAGTTTGCCCAAAAGGGGTTTGGATTATAATCCCAAAAGATACAATCCTAAATGCCATAATCCCAAATATTGAAATCTCAAAAGATCAAAATTCCTAAAGTCTAAAATCCCCAATGTCTAAAAACTTGAAATTCACAATCACAGAATAGTTGTATCACTTTAGGTAGAACTATTATCTTGTTATTGTCTTTATTTGAAGATTAAGTATGGTTTAAGGCAAGGGTGTCCAATCTTTTGGCTTCCCTGGGCCACACTGAAAGAGAAGAAGAATTGCCCTGGGCCACAAATAAATTACACTAACACTACAACGGTTGATGAGATTTTTTTTTTAATCACAAAAAATTCTCATAATGTTTTAAGAAAGTTTATCAGTTTACACTGGGCCACATTCAAAGCCATACTGGGCCTCACATGGCCCACGGACCATGGATTCGACAAGCCTGGTTTATGGGGTTATTTCTAAGTGCTAAATTGACAGTGAGTGAACTTGTGGACTTAATTTTAGGTGTCAATTTGACTGGATTAAGGAATGCCTAGAAACCTGGTAAAGCATTATTTTGTGTGTGTCTGTGAAGGTATTTCCAGAAGACATTACAGTGTGAATCTGAGTGGATAAGGCAGGGAAGACCTGCCCTCAAAGTTAGTAGGCACTGTTCAGTCAGAAAGGGACCTGGAGAGAACAAATACCGAGGGTAAATTGATCTCTCTCTGAGAGCTGAAAATACTTTTATTCTGCTGCCTTGGGTATCAGAACTCTAGGTTTGCTGACTTTTGGACTCCAGGACCTCCACTAGCTGTCTCTTGCTTCCTGAAGCTTTTGACCTCAGATTGAAACTTACACCAGCTTCCTGGGTTCTGAAGTTTCTAGATTTGGACTGAGCTATACTACCAGCACCTCAGGGTCTCTAACTTGTAGACAACCTGCCCTATGACTTCTCAGCCACCATAAGGATGTTAGCCAATTCTAAAAATCTCCTCTCTTGTATCTATATACATATCCTATTGATTCAGTCTCTCTGGAGATCCCTTACTAATAAAGATTTGGTATTGAGGAAGCCACGTATGATTCTTGCTACTGTATTTCTTGCAACACAGTGGAAGAGATCTGTGAAATTGTTCCCTCACAAAAAGGCTGTGATAAGTTAAGTGTATGAGGCTTCTTAACGGTGAAAGGTAAAAGTTTAAAAGCTAATTATTATTGGTGCTGCAAAAGCAGAAAATCACTTAATTGCAAAGGCCAAGCAATAATCAGACTTTCAGATGGACTTGTATATACTTGTAAAATCTGTAGACCACAACCACTGCCCAAATACAGATCACAGAAGTACAAACACAGGTGAAAAATACAAGAACTCTTCCAAGCCAAATTAACCAATCACATATAACTTCTACCTCTTTACACATAGCGCCAATTTGCTATGCTATGAATTTCATCTTTACATCATAGCCAATATTAGAGGTCTAAATTGTGTGGAGACTTTTAGAGAGTTCTAATTTGTTTTATGCTGCAAATTTTATTCCATTAAAGTGCATTAGCACAATGTTGACTTTGTGTATAAGCATTGTGCATTTATGTAGAAATGTTTAAATTTCCTAAATAAATGAAGAAATGTCCTTTTTGTAGATCTGCATTTGTGAAAGATAAAATTTCTTGAGATCTTGACTCTTTGGGTGATTGCATATGTGACAGTAACTCACCATAGTTTTCCATCAATCTCACCAAGACAAGATTTATGTTGTCTGTCATTATATTTCATATGACAGAAGTTATAAAACTGGATGCACATAATTACCAACCATAGTCATGTTTATAGTATATATTTTGCCTTTGACCTGTTTCTATGAATACAGTTTGACTGCTTATAACCGTTATACCCATGCAACTGTCATTAGTATGCCGAAGTATTTATGCTCAGAAAAATATGCATGGTATTATTGCCTATTTTCTTATGTAAAATGGCCTAGGAAGTGTTTTGTTGTGTTTTTTTGTTTCTCAAATAAATCCCCTTTTAAAAATGTAAATAAATATCTTTAATTTTTTCTTTTAGAATTGTATTTTCAGTATTTTGATCTTTTGGAATTTCAACATTGATGATTATGGCATTTGCGATTGTTTCTTTTGAAATTACAATTGGCTCCCACCTGAAAGACATACTGAGAATCCTCAAATATATGCAGTCTTTTGTTTTTTTGGTAAATCTGAAATTCTTTGTTCACTGAGTAAATATTTTGTGAAGAAGAAATGCTAGAACATTAATTCCGTATGAATATTTTAAATCTCATTATTTAGAAGTTTGGCTAAAATCTTTAATTAAGGTATAAGGTAAAAACGATACCTGGTCAAGAAATGTGTGGACTCTAATTTCTAGGATTTCATGCATGCAAAAATTCTTGAGCACAGAATTTCTATAACAGAATAAGAGATTACATTTTTAGTAAAATATTAATTATATTCAAAGTAGAATTGAATAAGGCTTACATGCCTAAAACATACAGCTCCAACTGTATAGTTCCAATTGGAAGAATCCCTAAATACATGCAGTATTTTATTTTTTTGGTAAATTGAAAAATTTTTGTTCACTGAGTAAGTACTCTGTGAAGAAGAAATGCTAGAATATTAATTCCTTATGAATGTTTTAAATCTCATTGTTTAGAAGTTTGGCTAAAATCTTTAATTAGTTTAAGGTAAAAATGGTATCTGGTAGTAATGTGTGGACTCTAATTTCTAGTATTTGATGGATGCAAAAATTCTCAAGCACAGAATTTCTATAACAGAATAATGGATTAATTTTTTACTAAAATAATAATTATATTCAAAGTAGAATTGAATAAGGCTTACATGCCTAAAACATACAGCTCCAACTATACAGCTCTAATTGGAACCTTGCTGTGTATTTAACTAAAATTGACTCAAATAAAATTTTGGTTAAATATATAACAAGATTACAATTCATTCGTGTAACAATTATTGAGTCACTACTATGTGCCAGGTACAGGTGCTCTAAGCCCTTGGAACACAGCAGAGAACCCTGCCTCATGGGACTAGTATTCTAGTGAGAGAAGACAGTAAGCAATCTCTGTAACTGCTTGGATGCCATCCACTATGCTGGAGATGAAAAAGGCTATGGAACAACAAGAGAGATGGGTAACCAATGCTGACATTGTTGAGAGTGGGAGGGGGAGATATTCAGTTTGCAATTTTAAATTAGTAGTGGTGAAAAGTAGTCAAAGAGCACACATATCTTGAAGGCCAAGCAAACAGAATTTCCTGATGAATTAGATATTGATCTTGTGAGAGAGGGTGATAAGTCAAGGACAGCTCCAAGGTTTTTGACTGAGCAACCCGATGGGGTTGCCGCCAACTGAGAGGAAGAATACTGCAAATGATTAGGTGCCAAAGCCAATGAGTTTTTCCCTGTGATGCTAAACTTTAGCATATGGGAATGTTATATGTTAAGTACCCCAAAACTTTCTTGAAATCTCCTCCCCTTGCAGTTTTTGTGACACCAGTCCCCTGAATCTTCTGTTTTTCTTTTCTCTCCTGCTGCTCCACAGGCCATTCTCAGCAGCACCTCTTTGTCTACTGGCTCTGACATGTCCATGTACAATCAAGGTTCCTTGATCTCTAACTAACCACTCAGTCTAGAAAAATCACATCCATCCCCTCCTTCTGCCATCATCCTTTGGTACTTATCGCAGATCTCCAAATTGTCTTATCCTATTATCCAAAAAATCTAATTCTAGTTCTAGTAATTTAGCAATTTAAACAAATATGCTGTCTTCCCCCCTTCTCAGTCCTCAGCAACAAAAACACAGAAATTTTAAAGCATACCAAAAGATTTACAATGTTGTCAAACTTGAATTAAATAACAGAAGTCTCTGCAATGAAGAAAGAAAGGAGTCAAGGTGGGAATACAGAATACATTAGCTAATACTGCGGAGGCCAAAGGGATGTAGATATTGGCCCAAGGAAGTTGACCACTCACATGGGAACAGAATAACCTTGGACTTGTGCACAGCGCAAAGTGAGATGTAAGACGGTTCATAAAAGGAAATCTGAAAAGGCTGCATCTGAGTGTAATGATAGTGAAAATAACTACTTATTAGGGAATCCAGATTAAGCCTAATTGGAGAAATTCAACCTCTGAGCCTGTGCTATCCTAGCTGTAAAATTTGAATGTATTAGTGTAATTTGAATTTATTAATGTTGTGTGGTTGAAAAATTAACATGAAAACTGAGTAATCTTATGAAGTTCCAAGAAACTGCTATCTAGGGATATTTTTACAAACCACAGCAAAATTATCGCAAGACCAAAAGAAAAAGCAAGAAAAATAAAATTGAGGGAGAAAGTCAAACACATAGAGTAGAATAATGGTTTTCATAGGCTAGTTATATGGGGAGGGTGAATGGGGAAAAGGGAGAGATTGGTCAGTGAGTACAAAGTTTCAGTTAAGAGAAGTATGACCCGGTGTTCCATTGCACAATATAGTGACTATAATTAATAATGTATTTCAAAATAACAAAATTTTAAGAAAGAAAATTTTACCACAAAGAAATGATAAATGATAAATATTTAAGATGTGGCTCTGCTAGCCTGATTTGATCATTCTACAATGTATACATGTTTCAAAATATCACATTGTATCCCATAAATATACAAATTATTTGTCAATTAAAAATAAAACTTAAAAAAGAATAATTTAAATATCTTTGATAATTACACTGAACTAAAATTTCTAGCATATATTGGCCTATTGTAAACTGTAAGGAAGCATTCAATTTAGTTCTTATATTAGAAGCTGAACAATGTAATCCTTAAAAATTAGCAAACTTTTAATGAAATTTTTAAAGAAATACTTTGCAGTTGATAATGTGCAGTATCAGGAACTTTGGATCTAGAAATAAATACCTGTAATAGTGAGCATGTCAACTGAATCATATTAGCCGGTGACATTTTTTGTAAACTGAATTACAATTGATCAATAAGTATATGAAGTTGATAACTTTCCAAGACCAATTAAAGGCTGGCACAAAGGCAATGATATAATGATACATACTTATAGATAAATATTATTGAGATTTATTTCCTGACATTAAAAACAAATCTGATACAGGCCAAACACTTTGCCCTTCTTTGACCTTGGTATTCTATATCTACAAACTCCCGTCTTTCAGTATTCAGCAACAGCATATTGAATTATCTCTAGGTAGAATTCATTACTTTCCTTTTTCTTTTTCCTTTTTTTTTTTTAATTGAGATGGGGTCTCACTCCATTGTCCAGCTGGAAGGCAGTGAAGTAATCTCAGCTCACTGCAGTTACTTCCTCCTGGGCACAAATATATCCTCCCACCTTAGCCTCCTGAGTAACTGGGAGTAGAGGTGTGCACCATCATGCCTGGCTAATATTTGTACTTTCTGTAGAGATGGGATTTTGCTATGGTGTTCAGGCCGGTCTCGAACCTGTGAGCTCAAGCAATCAGCTGACCTCTGCCTCCCAAAGTGCTGGGATTACAGGCATGAGCCACTGCACCTGGTCTCATCACTTTCAAGGGGTCTCATCACTTTCAAATTTGAGCTAGATCCACTTCAAGTTTTCCTGGACCATAGAATGCATCATATTGTATTATAGTCATTAACCAACTCATTATTTTCTTCTGGGAACCATAACCTTTTTGAAAACCAGCAGATACTTGGGTTCCAGTGCCTTCTAAAACATCTGATCTAACACTTTGTAATACTTGTAAATATGTGTTAGATTAAGCAGTCTATAAAATCAGAAGACTTGTATATTTTCTATTAACAGTAAATACATGGAGATAACAAGAAGAATTCATATGCATAGACTGGCCAAGTTCAGTAATGAAGCAAATTTACTTAAATCTAGTGATATAATAAAAATTAAAATGTGCAGCACCTCTAAAACTATGCTCTCATGTTTATATGCATAAACAAAGTTAATCTATAAATTGGTAAAATTTATTGTATTAATTGTTCTATAATACAGACAATCTTATTAAATCACACACTCGTGTGTGTGTGCATATGTAACAAGTATGCTTTTCAAATAATTTAATTTTGCTTTAAATTATATATTTTGTTAAAGTGGAATTCTTAACATTATTTTTAATCTCTTATCTGGAAAATGCTTGAAAAATAAAGTTTGCCCAATATGTCCCCAGTTAATAGTAAGTCTTCAATGAGTGAATAAACTGAATGAATATTCAAAATATAACTTTACAGAGTGTAGTTCCAATTTATATTTATCAGTAAGTAACTTGTGAATTTTCCTAAGCAAAGCTCTAAAATGCACTTTCATCAGGTTGGTTCATCTAAATACCTTCTCCTTTAAAGATTTATCAGTGGGAAAATTAAACTATATTGATTACAATATGATTGCATAGGTGACAGAATTATGAAGAAAAGCTGCTAAAGGATTATTAGGCAGTGGGGGCAAGAAGTAGGCTATGGTAAGAAAGGGGCATGTGATAAGAGAGCCTTTCAAGAATTCAGAAATATCATTCTTGTGTATTGACCTGGAGGGTGATCAGAAGGATATTTGCTTTATAAATAATTTTTAAATCGTACATATATTCTATTCATTGTATATATGCTTTTTAATATCAGAAAGCAAAGAGAACAGATAAGCATATATCCTCTATGTAATCAAGTGGCACAAACTGGGTGTCTTTCAATAGAAATTCATTCTCTCATGGTCCTGGAGGCTAGAAGTCTGAAATCAAGGTGTCATTGGGGCTGCACTTTCTCTGAAAGCTCTAGGAAGGAATCTAATCTATGCCTTTCTGTTGGCTTCTGTTGTTGCCCAAAATCCTTGACATTCCTTGGCTCACAGATGCATCACTCCAATCTTTGTCTACATTGTCACATGTCATTTTTTCTGTGTGTCTCTGTGTGGCTTTTCTCCTCTTCTCTTAAGGACACCAGCATATTGGATTAGGGCTCCCCCTAATTCAGTATGACCTCATCTTTACTTGATTGCATCAGCAAAGACCCAATTTCCAAATAAGGTCATATGCACAGGTATGGGGGCAAGACTTCAACATATCTTTTTGGAGTACGCAATTCAGTTCATAATAGCATCTTTCTCAGAAGCCTTGTTAATGATAATAAGAAATGAAAGTTTGAGCTATTCCCTCATTATTTTAATTGCATGCAAGCTATTTCTGCATATTCCTGTCTTTATTATTTTAGTAACTTGTTCAGTATTAATAGTAAAGAGTGTACCCCATCTGTGGCAATGTGTGTGAAAGAAAGATAGAGAAAAAGTGAATTATCAGAAATTAAGTGCTATCATCAGGCCTGAGTTAAATTTGGCCATGTCTATTTATTCCATTAGTTAAATGTGCAGTAAATGAGATTCGCATTGTAAAACAGGCAATGGCAGAAGTCTGATTTCCTTGTTCTTTTAGTGTCTGATTTTTAACTTCTCTGGGTTTTTTTTTTTTTTTAATCATGTTTGTCTTGTTTTGGTTGCTTTTGCAAGCATTGGTTCTCGAACTTGCAATTAAAAGTTAAGTAGAAGTTTTTGTTTATTTTGCAGCAGTATTCTTAAATATTTATGAAAGATCTTAAGTCTGAATCGCTTTGAGGAAATATAGATGAATTAATAATTGATGTGGCTGCTTTGCAGAAAATTAAAGGGTGGAAGCACGTGTTAAAAAATTAAATCATCCATGGCTAAGACAGCAGATGTTATTTATTTAAAATCTTGCAAAAATGTACAATTAGGTTTTTTCTTCAGTCCAAGTCAACTGAAAACCTAATGACGTATTTCAATTTTTCAGATTCTAAAACCCGAGGCTAGTCAAATACTAGACAATAAAGGAGTAAGAGAGATTTCAATTCTTTATCCTAGGAATTTTAAGAATGCTGCTTACTCACAAAGAAAAGAAAATAAGTAGGAAAGAAGAATCTGTGTGTTCTGTATGGGTCCCGAGGCAGGACCCATTTATAGTCTTAGTATTTGTTTATACTTATAAAAATCATGTTGCTTACTAGCCATTTTGACACAAAAAAAATCTCTACAGAGCTCTAACATATGGACATTCACTTGCAGTAAGTAAATAAAATAATGAAACACGAAGATGCAGAAAAATGTTGAGTTAAAAAATCTTGCTATGATGGAGCAAAGGTAATTCCAGCAGATGGAGAAGAAATTCATACTTTTCCACAAGATTTATACAACTTGCAATCTTGGCTGGAAATACTTAGAGAGCAGTGTTTTTATAAAAGAGCAGCAATGTTATTTCTGCCTGTGGAGAATGAGAATCTACTGGAACACTCATACTGTTCTAAAGGGAGAAGAATGAAAAGCATAACCTCTATGAGTCCTCACCAAAAGCTTCATTTTCTTATCTGAAACAAACAAACAAACAAAAAAGAAGCTGCAAGTTCAATGAGAAACAAACTATACTACTGTTGTACCTTGAAGCTATTACTTAAAGCTGTCTAGTTATTTTGAAAGTGTCATTTTTAAAAGACATATTCATCTAGCCAGATTTAGAGCCTCTTTTATTTTTTTGTAATAAAATACTCCATAACTTGATGGATCATGTGGATCATGTTTTATAATTCTGGTTTACTCATTTCTGCTACTGGAAGATTCCCATAAAACACCTGTCCTAAGAATGGTTAGTGTCATCGAGTTGTAACACACAGTAGTACTTTATGTATTCATTAAGCATATGAATCAGGAAGAACTTTCCTGAGTTCCCTAAAAATGGAAAATTGTGATATGTGTCATATGGGCAAATTTTTGAAGGACATATGTATCCCTTGTGTATCGAAGGTGGCCTAAAATATGAAATATTTTTCCCCAATTCACCAGAATCAGCTATTTTTCTAAAGATATCATTAACCCAAACGCTTGCACTTATTTTGTTGAAACTATCAAATTTCTCATATTTACTGTTGGTTCTATCTTATATTTCCTGAAAATATAAAGGTTAGTTCCATCAAATTCCTTATATTTCCTGTTTGTTTGAACACAACAAAAAGAAAGGTATGTGTCTATCACAGTATTGACTGGAAATCCTCTTTATTTGATTCCCCCAGTGGCTCAGAGAAACATTATGGGATTGAAGTGGTGGTTTCTCGATAGTCTCATGTTAGGGTCAACAAAATGCCCTAGCTTCATTTAGCTCCTATTAAGTGTCCTTTAGTCACTTGATGGAGGTCACTGAGTTTGCATGGCCCCACAGAGAACTGATGTAGCTCGATATCTCATTGCTTCTTACATCATCAAATATTTTCTTATTCGATCCAAGCAAGATAAATAATTTTCTATTCTCCCCCTAAATGGCTACTACCTCTGTTTCTAAATTAAATAAGGCCGAGATCCTATTGTATGATCCCAAAATGTGCTTATATATATATATATATATATTTTTTTTTTTTTTGCCCACAGTTCAATATGAAAATATTCTGTTACTAAATAGCTAGCCTTCTCCAGGTAGTTAAAATTAAAACGGTGTCATCCAAGCATTGTTATTTGGTATGTCCCATTGTTACAATCTTTGCAACAATAGTATACAAAATTAATAAATGTTGTTCAAGAGTCAGCCAGTGCATTCAAGAAAAAACAAGAGCAATATTTTCAAAGCTTAGAAAGGAGCGGACTGGGATTGCTCATCCAGCTTTCGGTTACATTAGTAGACTCATTGCATCATGATTGAAATGTGTAGTCCATATAAGGAAAAGCAGCTATTCAGTACTTTCATAGAAGGGAGAATTTAAAAATCTAGACTTAATAGGAGTAATTTAGGTTAGAAATTAATCTTCCTCATTTTAATGCTATAGTGAATGCTACACACAAATAGCATTCTGCACAAATCCCCCTTCAAGACTTTAGGACTTATTTCTCCAGGTGCTAGAAGAGCTGTCTTCAGCTGTTAGCTTTCTCCAGAAACTCCTGGGCTACAGAGAGCTGTCTTGCCTAGCTGTAAGCCTCCTTCCTGAGGCAGCAGCACCCACTGACTGGAGTAATTTCTAAGATATGGTATATAGCATAAACTCTGTATAACTGTACAGTATAAACTATGCAGTATATTACACAGCATATTGAGTTGGATATAAAGACCCAGCACTCTCACTGAAGTATGGGATAACTCTTTGTTATTGAGACAGCATCACAGCTGCAATTTCACCTTTTGCTTGTGTCTTATGTTAGGCTATTAACAAAGTACCCTGGATGGGTTGGTGTATAAAACACAGAAATTTGCTTCTCACAGTTCTGAGACAGGAAGTTTCCAATCATGGTCGTGGTCAGGCTCTGGTAAGAACATTCTTCTGGGTTGCATACTGCCAATTTCTCCTTGTATCCTTACATTGTACAAAAAGAACTAGCTAATCCTCTAGCCTCCTGACAAAGGCACTAATCCCATTCTGAGAGCTCCACTCTTCTGACCTAATAACCTCCCAGGGCCCCAGCTCCAAATACTATCTACATTGAGGATTAGTTTCAACATAAGCAGTTTGGGGCTACACAAAACATTTAGTTCATTGTGCTGTCCAATCCTGCTGCCTCCTTTACTCCTCCCTTTCATCCCCTCCCTCCTTTTCCTCTCTTTGCTTTCACACCCAATTCATTCCCTTCTTTCTCCTCCCTCTTCTCCCTTTCCCTTTCTCCATCTTTCTTTCCCTTCTCTGAGAGCAATCTTGCATATAATCTCAGTCTCAGAGTTTGCTTCCCAGGGAACACAGCTGCAACCAACGATTAAGAAAGATGGGAATTTAACCCAAATTAGTTTTTAATATTTCTTTTCTAGACAAGATTTTAAAATAATAAAATAAATGATTATCTTTCTGGAATCATTTAGGACTGAACAAACCCAGAATTATTCAGATTAAATGATGTTGAGAATTATGAGATGTGTTGAAAGAGTTAAAAATCAATCAGTGCACATGTATGAATGATTCAACGGCATAGAATAACAGATTCCATTAAAAACAAAACTGATTTCACCAGTGACTCATCTCTGTATGCTTCCAACATTCTTTTACTTTTCCATTAACAGCTGTCTTTTCTTGTTAATTTCTCTTACCTTAAAATAATACAAATATTAATTTTCACTGTAATACAAATAAAAGATGGAGTCTAACTGCTTTGTAAAATACCTGCGTTATATTCCCTTTTGAGAGGTAAACTATAATTACTTTAATAGGGGTCTAGAAGCCCACCATATCCACTGTTGTCAAAAGAATCACATACTAAGGTATTAGAAAGCATCAGCAATCCCAAAACTGGGGTGCTCACATCACATAGGGGCCCTGGGCACTAACGTTGTAGAAAAACATCAGGTGCTAAGTGGCTATGCATTGCCAACACAGTCTTTTATCTCTATTTAAAATAGCAAATTATCACTCAGGCACCTTTTGTGTTGTTTTGAAAATTTTTCAAACTTGTTAAACTTTCATGTTATAAATTGACAAGCAACTGATTTGCATTTAACAAAAATTATTCTATCATTTCAGAATGGCTACCCATGTCTAAAAGGATGGCTTGTATCTAAGCTGAAAAAGTGTGTTCTCCTTTATATTTTAGTATCTTTGCCTCATTACACAGTTAACATTCTGTTTCACCATCTAATGTAACATAATATGACAAGTAAAATTTGAGGAAATAAATCATTTTTTATGTTGTGTAGATACTATTTGAAAAGCTGATATCTATCTTCACTTTCTAAAGCACACCAAATAACACCACAGTTTAAGCCAACATCTGCTTGCAGACATTGGTTAATGAGTTGATGGCTGACTTTTAAAAAATCTAAGTATCTTGGCGCATCACATTCCACCAAAAAAATTGTGACATATGATGTTTTATAGCTTCCAATTTGCTTGAAAAGGCTGTGTTTTTCTTGTGTATCATCTTTTCTTGTCTTGTTTATATATTTTACCACCTACATGGATTCACACAAAAATATTGAATTCTTTTTCATTTTCTTAATTAAGAAAAACTATAATTCTATAAATGCCAATGGAGAAAAAATATTGCTAAGTTATGTTTCTTCTAAGATAAAGGCACAGAAAAAGATGGTCTAAGACTGCCTTTGCTTTGCATATGTTCCAGTCTTGAAAAGAATGTACTTATTTGCCCCAGCTGATATAGTGCCCAAGAATTTCTGGGTGCAAATATATCATTCTCCCTCCAGTAGCTCATATCTCAATATTTATATAGGTCTTCATGTACTTTTCCACATTAAATATTAAATGTTTATTTCCTCTTCTGAAACTTTTAAAAATTATATCAACTATTAATTTAATAACAATGGTATCTTGTTATCAGAGAATCAAAGTATTGACATTGAATCCAATTCTCTGACCACCCACTACCTACTCTTATTATTGTTGTGTTACGTTGCCACTACTGTCAGCTTGGTGTTCATCTTTTGACTTGTACTCACTGACTCTGAATTAAAACAATGTAAGTTTCCTGTGGGGAAAATTTCTTGAATTTAAGACTGAATATCCTTTTCTTATTTAAAATGGTAACTTTATTGGCAAGAAGCAATAATTTGAGGGGGAAAAAAATAACATTAAAATTTTTTAAAAGACTGCTCTAACCTATTTAATTTTTATAAAATGTCAATTGTATAATTGATATAGGATAGAATCTTGAAATTCCAGTTCCTTAATAAAGGATGAATCTCTTCTGCCACCTGTTTTTGTATGGCCCACAAGCTAAAAATGCTTTCGGCATTTTAAGTGGCTACATTTTAAATGGTTATATAAGTACCTACATAATATCTTTGATTCGTCTCTTGACCCAAAAAGCCTAGAATATTTACTATGCATACCTTTAAGAAAACATTTGTCAGCTCCTGATCTGAAGGAGAAGATCCTGTGCCTTCGTTACTAATATGTTAGTATATCGTTTTTATCTTTTTCTTTCTTTTTTTTTTGAGACAGTCCTGCGTGGTGGCCCATGCCGAAGTGCAATGGCATGATCTCAGCTCACTGCAATCTCCACTCCCTTTAGTTCAAGCGATTCTCTTGCCTCAGCCTCCCAAGTAGCTGGGATTACAGATGCGCATCACCACACCCAGCTAATTTTTGTATTTTTAATAGAGATGGGGTTTCACGATTTTGGCCAGATTGGTCTCAAACTCCTGACCTCAAATGATCCGCCCACCTCAGCCTCCCAAAGTGCTGGGATAACAGGCCTGAGCCACTGAGTCCAGCCTGTTACTAGTATGTAGTTTTCTATGACAACTGTGGTCACTGGAGTCAGAAATTACTTCCCTCAGAAAACATAAGCAGATTGGATGATTGTGGGAAGGAAAATGCTGTAGTTTATTTTTCCCCCCTGATTTCTACTCTTATGTATTTCATCATATTTTAGTTGTCAATCCAGCACTGCTTTTCCCCATTTCTTCAATAGGTTTCTTCCAGACAGAAATGTCATGTTTCTTACAGAATATAAATGTAAACTATATTTCATATATTTGTGGCAAGTGCAAACCATGATAAATTGTTATTTGCCTACTTCATAAAATCTGACAAAGTGATTACTGTGATGAAATAATTGACTAATAGATACACATAAATCAAATTAAAAATAAATCAATAATACAAATGTAAAATAACGTTTTTTCAAAAAAGAGGTTTCTTTCCCCATAATTAAGCTTTGGGAAACTGCAAAATTTGTATAAACTGAAAACATGCTAGTAATTGATATGAATTATCAACTAAATAATGTGTTCCTTTAATAAAATTTGTTCTGTTAAAGATTTTACACTTTAATTATTTATTAGAGTATTTTGACGTGAATATTCTTGATTATATCAACAAATTAGTTATTGATGCTTGCAGACACTGGATTTGTAGGAAGTTTTCTCATTTTTCTCGGTGTCATCTTTTATAAAAGGACAATTATTCTGTCTATGAATATGACCTTTTTGATGTTCTATTTGTATGGCTCTACTCTAAATAAGCAATATTTTAGACCTAGATAAGTGTCTTCTGAAGTGTCAGGGATTCTGTATTCTGTCTTTCTAAGCTATTACAGGACAATGAATTTATAATAATGCTCCAAGAGAGTTGGACACTATACTAGATATTTCCTTTTCAAATCAGAACAAATAACACATTCTATGCCATGGATGTCTGGCAACCCAGGCTGCTCAAAATGAAAAAAGAAAAAAAGCAAACATAAGTCCTAAATTTCTATTTTTTTGGAATAGCAAACAAGAGGGATGACATCTAAAAAAAAACAACTTTAAGTCCTCATTTTAGAGAAGAGAGAAACTGAGGTCCAGGGCAAGAGAGGGGGTGATTTGCAGGCTCTTCCAACACTTGGCCTCTGTGATTCTTTATTTCTAGATGAGTAAACATGAGCTTTTTACACTTTGTTCACACTTGGAATCGAATAAAATAGTATCTAATGCAATTCAAAACAGCTTTAGTAAGTCATTGTGCTAGTATCATAACATTTCTTTTTTTGGTACATCTTTCTTCCAAAGTCAGTTTTTCATTTAACACCAAAAGAGCCCACATTGCAGCACTCAGAAAAGAAATAAAGGTTTTATTTTTAAAGAGTGTTAAGTCTACAAGTGACTAAAGAGTCTTTGATGCTAAAAATACCCTAGGTAAAGGGAGAAATTTTTCAGTTTGAACAGTATGTAGTCATAAATGTGGCAGACTTTCTATTAGCTCAGACTCTGGGAAGAACAGTTGGTAAGTCTGCAGCTCTTTGCTAAGGAGCATAATACATATCACAGGGAGTTATGAAATAAGAACCCTTCATTCTGCCACAGGTACAACTACACAAATATACACATACACATACACACTCATAGGCACACGTATATACACATCCACATCTAAATATTTTCACATGCACAAATGCCACATACACACACAGACTCAGAGATATATACACCCAGTATCATGGACACACATACACACATGTACACACACACACACACACACACACACACCAATGAGTAGGTACCACAAATAACTATAGTAATAGCAACTGTCATTTAAACCATATCCCTTATATTAGTTATTGATCTTCTTTAGCCTAATGAAATGACTTCCTTATTACAAAACATCTTTTCACCATATTGAAAACTAGCATGTCACAAAGATGGTGAAATCTTGATCAACTTAAGAATGTATCAACATAATAACAATAGCAAAAGGAACAAACATGAAAATTGTTTGTCTACGAAAAAATGGCTCATTGACTTTCTTAGAAAAGGGTAACAGGTCACTCTGTTTCCTCATCTGTGAAATGTAGGGGCTGGACTAGATGTTCTCTGAGGCTTCTTACAGCTCTCATACTCTTAGAACATACACTTCTATTTGCATATGAATGAGAGTGATAAATTCTTATGGGCTAATCCCAAATGGTTTGCCAAAACATTTGATTAAAATATTTACTGCACACCTGAATATTCTGCATAGATAAATTATATTTTCCATATAAAACATTTAATTTGGATGAGCACAGTGGCTCATGCCTGTAATCTCAGCACTTCGGGAGGCCAAGGCAGGCAGATCACCTGAGGTCAGGAGTTCGAGACCAGCCTGACCAACATGGTGAAACCCTGTCACTAGTAAAAATACAAAAATTATCCTGGCATTGTAGGCACCTGTAATCTCAGCTATTCAGGAGGCTGAGGCAAGAGAATCAATTGAACCCAGGAGGCAGAGGTTGCAGTGAGCCAAGATTGTGCTACTGCACTCCAGCCTGAGTGACAAGAGCAAAACTCTGTCTTAAAAAAAAAGAAGAAGAAGAAGAAGAAAAACGTTTAATTTGTGCCTAAGCATAGAAATGGTAGATCAACACACTCACCTTTAACCTTGACCACATGAACGTGCTAGGAGATTGATGATCATTCTTTAGGAGTTATCAATAGTAAACCATCTATAGCATCATGAAATACTAAGGGCATCACTGTCTTGGGTGCTGAATAGACACTGTGCATGTTGAGCAGACTTCAAATAATGCTGGAAAAGTGACACTAAATACTAATAGAGTATCTTTATATTAAAAACTTCCTGTTTGTGCTTCTTCAGAAATTTTAATTTGGATATTCTTTCACATTTTTTTCATATTGGGGAAATTAATAATGTGATTTAAGTACTATTTTATTACTATTTTATTTCCTTTCTCACATGGAAAAATATCAGTGAACTACCCACACATATCATAAGCTATCAACAATTGAGTCCCCTTTTTAAATATGCATCACCAATGTCAATTTTTAATTCAAGGCCATAATCTAGTGTGAAAAAGAGGACTATTAAAAGATCCCTCCCAGTAGTAATAAATAAGAGAACACAAATTTTCCTCTATAGCACACAAAATGCACCAAATGAGATAGGATCTAAAGGGTTCCAAATCTAGTTCTGGATAGTAATAAACCAGTCTCATGACTTCTTTGTGTCCACTTTTCTTCCTTTTTAAAATTAAGAAATTAGAGCAGATTATTTTTAAGTCTTTTTTTAGCACAGAATTCTTTGTGTATTGCTATGGTTAGAATATTTGTGTTCCCCCCAAAATTCATATGTTGACACCCTCTCAGGATGATGGTATTAGGAGGTGGAACTTTGGGGAGTTATTTATGTATTGAGGGCAAAGCCCTTGTAATTAATGGAATTAATGCCCTTATAAAAGAGGCTTCATGGCCAACATAGTGCAACCCCATCTCCACTAAAAATACAACAATTAGCCAAGTATTAATTAATACAGGTGGCTGGCACCTGTAATCCCAGCTACTTGGGAGGTGAGGCAGGAGAATCGATTGAACCCAGGAGGCGGAGGTTGCAGTGAGCCCAGATTGCGCCACTGCACCCCAGGCTGGGCAACAGAGCGACACTCGGTCTCAAAAAAAAAAAAAGACTTCAGAAAGTGAACTTGTCCCTTCCACCATGTGAGGATACTGATAAGAAGATGCCATCTGTGAGGAAGCAGGCCCTCATTAAGCTCAACTATGCTGACACCCTAATCTCAGACTCTTAGTCTCTAGAAGGTGATAAAGAAATGTCTGTTTTCCTGTTTTACCTAGTCCGTAGTATTTTGTTATAATGACTCAAACAATCTAAGACATGTATGTAATTACTTTGAATTAGTCTCTACTAAGCACTTAGTGTATTTCCATACTCTGTTTGCAATATGCTGTTGAGTGCAGGAACTGTGACTTGTAAATCTTGAAGCCTCTACAGCATTCTCATCATGCTCAGCTCATAGTAGGTTCTTCCATCTGCTTGTTGGAAGCACTAGAAACAAATTATGAACTATTTTCTCAGGATACCTTTTAATGTTTAAAACAACAGCTAGATTTTCACTTCTTTCCTTTGCAGAGAGTATCTTTCTTGGCACTAATGAGAAAGATGCATACTCTGAAAAATGTTTTTAAGTAACTGTGGAAAAAGGCTTGCACAAAGCATCTGCCCTATTGCATCACTAATGGGGTAACCTCTTTATGTTCATGCAATCCACAAATAGTGGGCACAAAATGCCAAAAATTTTTAAAGTGCTGAAAATAATTTTTCTCTTGGAATAGTAGCATTTTTATTTTAAGTTGCAATTTACAGATATTAAAGATTGTCATTTTTGCCCCTTCCCCTGTTGTTGTAGTTTAAAAGCAAAATAGGCAAACTTTTTTGAAAGATTAAAAGCAAATGACAAAAGAAAATAAAATGTATTATTTTACAGAGTTCAGTACTTTTAGTAATAGTTGCTTAAAACTTTTGTTTTTCATTTCTAAAACCATGGGGGCAAGATAATTCCTCCAAAGGCTAAAACCAAGACAGGGTATTGGTAGAGACCTGGGGCTCAGCAGGCTTGGGGAGATCGTGAAATCTGAGAGTTAGAGTTTACTGGGAAGGTGTGATAATTATAATTTGGCTGGGAAAGATAGTAAAACTAAATTGTTTGGGTTGACACTAGCCAAATTACTCAGCAACTTCTAACAGATGGAGTTGAGACCCTTAGAGAACATAGAGATCTGTCTTAAGAAACAGAAGGCTAATGACAAGGTATAGCCTTGAGAACCATGAAGGGAACAAAGACTAGTGTAATTTATTCATTATGTTGTTCTGAAAAATTGATCTGGGTACAAAAAGTGGTCCAAATGATAAAAAGGATGCATTTTCTGCTGACAAAAGGAAAGTACCCATTTTTCAGCTGGATAACACACAGATACACAAAAACATAAAAGGCAGAGATGGATAAAAAATGTTTAAGTAACAGAGGCAGAATACCAGCATCACAGTTAAGACACATGACACTGGACTTTAGCATAAGGAAGCAGAAATATGAATTTTCTATGATACCAGCGTAAGTGCCATCTCTATGCTTAGTGTTGGGGATGCAGTAATTAGCAAAAACAGACATAGTACCTTCCTATATGGATCCTATTATTGAATATGAAAGATATCCATAAAATAGTCCCTCAAACAAATGTAAAACTGTGATTGGCACTAGGAAAGAGAAGTGCATGGTATTCTGATGGTGTAAGAGGGGAATTTGACCTGACCAAGATGGTGCAAAACAGCATTCTGAAGGAAGTGATAATTTTGCTGAGATCTTAACAATGAGTAGGAGTTAACAGGATGATATGTGAGTGGTGGTGGGGAGGAGGAGGTGTTGATGAAGAAGGGATGAGATTTTCCAGGAAGTGGGAAGAGCATGAGCAAAGTCCTGTATTCAAGGGACTGGAAGAAGGCCAGTGGCTGAAAAGTCAAAAGGAAGGGACATGCAGTGACAGGTGACACTGGAGAAGAGGTGGAGGGAAGACCAGGCACAGTAAAGACCATGTTAAGTATTTTGGTGTTTAGTCTAAGAATAGTGAGATACCATTTAATTGTTTAAACAAGGGACTGACATGGGATGTTAAGTTTTATTGAAAAGAAAAAAAAAATAAAAAACATTGCTCCAGCAATAGCATAGTGATGCAGTACAGCCCAGATTTGAAAGAAATAAAGTGGAAGGTTTTGGGAGGTTTTCATTATTTTCCAGGTGAAGATGACAGCAGCTTGAGCTAGGGTCATGGCTATGAAAATAGAAATAAGTTGGTTTGTGAAATGTTTAAGAAGTAGAATCAGTGGGCCTGGAGATGGTTTAATTAGATATCATATATGAAAAGAGAAAGCCTTCAAGGATGACTCAGGGTTTTGGCTTGTATATCTTTGAAATAGCAATGCTAGGAAAAGATCTTATTTTGTTTTGTTTGCAGTGGGAAGGTGGTAATGATATTAAGTTCAGTTTGGGATAAGTAGAATTTAAAATGTCTTTAAGACATCCATGTAGAGATACCAAATAGGCTATTGAACATATCAGTCTGGAGCTTAGAGGATAGTGCTGGGCTAGAGATAAACAAAGCATGAACATGGTCAGAGCCACAGGCCTAGGGGAGATTGCCTGGGATGAGTGGATAAAGTGAGAAAAGAAGAGATCTTAGGATGAGCCTTGAATAAAGCTAAAATGTAATGGAGAAGGATAAATCTGTCATACCTTCCTCACTCTCACCAGACTTTACCGTAATGTAAAAATGTGCTGTCAGCAAAATGAAAAATAACAAATAAACAGAGACTACACTAACAGTCGGGCATGGCGGCTCATGCCTGTAGTCCCAACACTTTGGTAGGTAGAGGCAGGAGGATGGCTTGAGCTTAGGAGTTGGAGATCAGCCAGGGAAACATCATTAAGACCCTGTTCTCTATAAAATATACAAAAATTAGCCAAGTGTGGTGCCACACACCTGTAGTCTCAGATACTTGTGAGTCTGAGGTGGGAGGATCACTTAAGCCTAGGATGTCGAGGCTGCAGTGAGTGGAGATCATCCCACTGCACTTCAGTCTGGGCAACAGAGTGAGGCCCTGTCTCAAAAAATAATAAATAATAGTAAGAAGAAGACACTAACATTATTATTGCAGAAGTCAGGGAACATACCAGAGCAAGACAGCTTAGAGTGGTCAATGATTTAAGTAAACTATGAAAATAAAAAACCCTCAAATAATGAAAACATACACTAAGGTTTGATTTTCACCTTACCAAAGGATGTTTTTATTTGTCAGCCTAATTCTTTGTCCCACATCTATTAAAAACATATTTTTCTCAACAATTTAAAGTGAGATTTGCTTTGGCATTTGGACCAGGTGAGTTGTCGGTGCCCTTATTGATTAACACTGAGGCTGAATCTGAAGACAACAGCCATGTGCGTCAAACAGGAAGCTGAGACCCAGCACAGCAGTGAGGGAGAGGGATTCCCCTCCAAACCTTAACAAAGCAGGCTGGGTTTCCAGAGAGAGGAGAGGGTTTACAATGCAACAGAACGGGAATAGTATCTCCTCTCTGAGTACAACATATATATTCATGTACGTATCTCCTTAGAAGCTCCTTCCTCAGTGACAATCAAAAAATATTGATTCCGAGGGAAAAACCTGGATGTTGTTTGTGAATCACTAACCAAGCATTTAAGGCTTCAGACTGAGGTTTACCTGGAAGTACAAAGGTAAATTTAGTGAGGTATTTCTAGGAAGAAAATAATGCACCTAGGTCTTCTTTTGGTCACGGTGTATTCTATATTTTATTACATAACAAAAGAAAAGTACATCCGTTAGAAGTATAATCACACTAAAAAATAAAATATCTCTAAACTTAGTTTTACATTTGAGTTTATGCAAGCATTAATTTTTTTCTATTTTAAAAACAATAGCTGTTATGGGAGTCATAATGGTCTGCAGTGAGGCAGATGAACAAACTGAAGAATTAGTGAAATATTCCCAGTTGGTAGCTTCATCATCAGAAAGAAATATTCTCTCAGGGATCTCAATGGGATTTTTAAATCTTGTGTTGAGTGATTTATTGTTTTATATCTACAATTTTAAATTGTTCTGAGAAATGTTTTTGTACTCTGGAGAGAACTAATGAAAACATAACTGAAAATATATACACTGCCTTTTAAAAATATGTTTGTAATCTTTATTTTAAATTTTCTTTTTATGTTTCCTTTCAAAAAGATGGTTTTCTTCTGACAATGTTATTCTATTATAAATTGTAATTTTCTTATTCTGGCTTTGTCTAACTTTATAGATTTAAATACCTAAGCAAATCTAAAGTATAAAGATGAAAAAAAATTTCTGATGTGATGTCAATGTGCCAACTGAATGGTATTTATACTTTGTAGTCAGAAATGTTACAATAAAATTGTCTCTGCTTGTGATCTCACATTATGGAGAGTTCTGAGGGTCTGACAACTACTGACATTATGATATACTCCTATTACATGGTTAAAGCAGACAGTCAGAGCAGAGTTCTCAGCAGAGCATGAGAAAAGATTTATAGACATGGCAAAAGAACACTTTGCCTGTTCCCTTCTTTAAATAATTATGACTTTCCATGAATCTCTTTCTAAATCAACTACAGAATGACAAATATCTGGGCAAAGAAAAGGCCACAAAAATATCACTTACTGTAAGCACTATTGAGGTTTTAGAAGCACAGTATTGAATTCTCTGTTGTACGTTCTGCATATGATTCATTATGTGGGATGCTCCCCACCTCTCCACACACCATATATTTCTCCCATTATCATTCAAAAAGGACTTTTAAAACTCCCTCTCTCTGTCAAATTCGTTCTTTTCTCAATACAAGGAGTCAAGAAGAAAATATTTCAGTGTATTTTTCATTGAACAAGTTGAGGAGATGTGATAAAAAGATTTGTCTGATTACATGGTATGAGCACTCTGGAAGGGTTTTCCAGGATTTTGGAAAAAGAAAAAGAACATTTGCAGATATATGTTTTATTTAATCATGAAGGTTTATATAAAGTAACATTTTGAAATACTAGGCCGGGTGCAGTGGTTCACAGCTATAATCCCAGCACTTTGGGAGGCAGGGGCAGGTGGATAGCTTCAGCTCAGGAGTTTGAGTCCAGCCTAGGCAACATGGTGAAACCTGATCACTACAAAAAATACAAAAATTAGCCAGGCATGGTGGTGTGCACCTATAGTCCCAACTACTTGGGAGCCTGAGATAGGAGAATTGTTTGAGCTCAGGAGCCAGAGGTGGCAGTGAGCTGAGATCAGGCCACTGCACTCCAGTCTGAGCAACAGAGTGAGACCCTATCTCAAAAAATAAAATAAAACCTGTATTTTTTTTAATACTGAAATACTGAATTTTGAAAAATGTCTTTTTTGTTCTGAAAAGGGAAAGACAATATTTATAGAGTATCTACTCTGCAAGGGCATTTTCATAGATTATATCTATGGAAATAACACAGCCCGAAGACGGAAGAAATATCAGCACCATTTTACAGATAAGCACACTGAGTTATAGACAGGTTATGTGCCCAACACCACACAGCAAATAATTACAGACCCACAATCGAAAGCTTTGTCTGGCCCCCAATTCATGTTCTTTCCCAGACCTGACTATTGCCTGCTCCTAAGTTTTGCATACAAAAATAGGTAAACACACAGAGTGAAAACAAAAATAATCTAGACTTCTTGCTTTGCAATTATAATCTAATGCACAATGGGGAAAAAGAGGTTACCGCTGATTTCATAGTTTATATAAGTCCATTTATTTGAAGAGTCTGACAATAAAATACTTAAGGGCTGTAACATTTATAAATTTGCAAATTTGCCGAGCTCTGAGCTAGGCATATTACCTGCATTATATTTCGTAACTATTTTAATTCTCACAATAATAACACAAGGTAGGTACCATTACTGTCTCCATTTTAATGATGAGAAAACTAAGGCTGAGAGATTCAAAAGCTTTTTCAGGGTCACACAAGTGATTCTGCAAGTGGCAGAGCTGGTCTTGAATCTTTGATTATAGAATGCTGAAGCGCTCTTATCCATGATGCTAAATTATCTCCTTTAATTAAATAATTACTATACAATGAAACTATAACAAGCCACTTGTTATGTTTATATTTCTATATATTTTACAAGCCATATATGACGTTATCTACAAAAATTATATAATTCTTATATTTAATTACCAAAAAAAGTATTAATTCTGTAAAACAATGGATTAATTCTGTAAAATAATGCAGAATCAATGCAAAAAAATGCATTAATTCTGTAAAAAGAAAACTGCAGAAAACCAATACAGAGGTTAACTTTAAAAGTAACATGTGAATCTAACCTGTCACATTCCTCATTAAACCTACATTTCTTATCAAAGGTAACTATTCTTCAGACGTAAAACCTTCCAGACTTTCTCAATTTGTGTCTGTGTGAATGTGTATATATTTATATATAAATGTATTTATATATATATTTATCAATGTATTTATATATACACACACATACATACATATATCACATTTTATATTTATGTATGTATGTGTATACATATGTATGTATATGTACATATATGTGTGTGTGTATATATTCCAGATATAATTTTAAGTCATAATACATACCCTAATTTTTTGACTCAGTAACATACCTTGGAGTTCTTTCTATATTGTAACAATTAACTTTAATGCTTTCATTCTTCACTTCTAAATAGCTTGCCATAATAGAGATATGTCATATTTTAATTTTCCATTTTACAATTGATGAACAATACATTATTCTGTGGGTTTTTTAACCTTTCTCTACAGCCTCTGTCATGTTGTCTACCCAATTATTTATTGGATGCTTCTGTTTGGATGACCAACAGACAAGCTTCAATTTCCCCATGTCCAAAATGAAATTTATCACCCTCCTCCACATTGCTAGCTCCTGTATGTTCTTTTAGCTAGGGCTACTGAAAATGTGACGAATGCACCAGTGATGGTCAGGGATTATTTGAACTAGTCGATGGTGAAGTAAATACAGAAACTAAGAGAAAGCATTTAGAAACCTTCATGGCACTTGAGCAATGCTGCAACATCTTCCTCTGCTAACACGCTTCTAGTAATTTATTTTTACTGCATTTTACAAAAGCATTCAATGAAAAAGAAATTTAAAAAAAATAAAATAAAAAGCTGATCCGTCACCACAGATAGTCTGAGAAACAGTTACTGCTGCAATTCAGTGAAGGGCCCTACCATCCCACCAGTCTAAGCCAGAAATGTGAGACCTATTCTTCCTATCTCTCTGACCAAGAATATACATCGATAGATAAGCGAGAGAAAAACCATGAGCATGTTTTTAGAGAAAAGGAATTGCTTTCAAACTTTTGTCTTTACTGGTCCCTTTTCCATTAGGTTAAAAACATGCTGATTTTCTCTGATCTTTTGAATACCCTTTTTCAGTCCCACTGGTGGAATTGAAATGGCCCTCCAACTATTGCCTCAGCTCTTTCCTTCTCTCTATAAAAATAATTTTGTTAAACATGTTTAGGAATGCAAAGATCCTTTCCATATTCCCCATTAGTTTTGTTAAACCACTGTAGTGTGATTTTCCCCAACTCCTCTGTTGAAAATCTTAAAGTAACCAATCATAGACTTATTTGTATGAGTTGGTGGAAAAGTAATTGTGGTTTTTGCTATTACTTTTAAATGCAAAAACCGCAATCACTTTTTCACCAAGCTAATAAATTTGCTGTTGAGATCTTTTTTTCCTTGACTTCTGTGCAATATATAATACCATTGACCATTTACCCTTCCTTAATACTCAATCTGTCCAATAGTTTCTATTTCAAATCATTCAAGTAAAATGTGAAATTATCTGTCAATAGGTGTAGGAGAAGCTGTAAAATTGCCCCTGTAGAGATTAAGAGAGGGCTCTGTCTATAGAAAACGTAAAGATGGCCAGGCAGTGTTGAGGGCCTGGGTCAGCCTGGAGACCATCAACGTGGAGTAGTGCCAACTGCTTCTTTCTCTTATTTTCCTCAGCGAATGTAGCCCTGGTGTAGATACAGAGAAAGTGGGTGGTTGGATTGACCCAGAGTTTGTCATTTTAAAGAGTTTGGGTGGCAGCTGAATGTTACTAGAGTAGATAAGATTACCTAAGGAAAACATGCCAAAGGAGAAGAAAAAAAACAAGGATAAAATTCCAGACAATGTTAATATTTAAACAGTTAGCAGAAAAGGTGTTTACTGATGATGCTAAGAAAAAATAATAGACAGATGAAAGGACAAACATGAAAAGGTAGGGGCTAAAAATTTGAGGAGCAAGTTTTAAAAGGTAGGTGTGATCAATAGTAGCCACTGTAAGCAAATTATGCTGTATGGGGCAGGGAAATATATAATTGGTTGTAAAAATTAAGAAGCCCTGAGTGATTTTATCAAGGGTAGTTTCAGAAACACCCTGAGAAGTTCATGCAGCAACAGCTTTTGCTGAATCAGACATGAACATTGCTTCTGCAGCTCTGGGACTTACACTTGTGGCCATGATATTCCCAAAGCCATAAAATATATGACCACAATTAGTGGGCAGAAGCAAATCTCCCTGGAAAAATCTTTGTACGCACAATGCCTTCCCAAAGGCTTTGACCAGAGAGTGTTATCTGTCATCATCTACTCTACTGCATAAACCACCCAGGCCCCTCTGTGGAAGTCATTCAATCAAGACAAAGTCCTTTTACTTTGGTAAAGAGAAATAGAAAACTACAAAGCTGATGTCTCCTACCAAATGCCACGTCCAAGCTCTGTCTTAATAGACTTCTACGCTCTCATGTCCAACATTTTATGGTAATTTCTTCTCTTTATCTTCTCCAAGACTTCTTTCTGTTTTAAAAAAAAAAATCACATTAGGACATGAATACCTTCTAAATCAACAAAAAAAGACTAATCTTTTTTTGTTCTTTCCATTTCCCATTTGTATTTTTCATTTTTTAATTCCAAAAGCTATCCCAAGAGCCCTCCGTGTCTTGGCACATGTGTCATGAAAACCCCAATCACTTCCTCCCACTTACAAAGTGCCTGATGAAAGGAGCACAAATTTCTCACCACCCAACTTGAGGAAAAAGAGTTTGCAAATACAAGACTTCCTAATGTGTCAAAAGCCCAAGAGAAGTCTCACAACCATCCTGAAACTTCAAGTGTCACTCAGTAAAGAGGAAAATTCTGCTTTTTCAGAAAGTACTGAACAATAAACATGTTCTAAATGCCATGATGTTAAATATGAGACAGGAGAAACTACTTCATTGGATGCATTCCCTGCTCTATTCTAATTTAGTACTATGGCAGAATCAATGCTTCCTGGTCTCCCAATTTCATTTTATAATTGTGATGGTCAGTATTGAGTGTCAATTTAATTGGATTGAAGGATGCAAAGTATTGTTCCTGGGTGTAAAGGAGATTAACATTTGAGTCAGTGGACTGGGAGAGACAGACCCACCCTTAATCTGGGTGGGCACCATCAAATCAGCTGTCAGTGTGGCTAGAATAAAGCAGGCAAAAGAAAGTGGAATTAGCAGATTTGCTGAGTCTTCCAGCCTCCATCTTTCTCTGGTAATGGATGCTTCCTTGGCTCAAACATCAAACTCCAAGTTCTTCAGCTTTTGGACTCTGAGACTTACACTCGTGATTTGTCAGGGGCTCTCAGGTCTTCAGCCACAGACTGAAGGCTGCACTGTCTGCTTCCCTACTTTTGAGGTTTGGGAACTCAGACTGCCTTCCTGGCTACTTAGCTTGCAGATGACCTATTGTGAGATTTCACCTTGTGATTATGTGAGTCAATGCTCCTAATAAACTCCCCTTCATATATCTATCTATCCTATTAGTTCTGTCTCTTTAGAGAATCCTGACTAATAGTTGTCTTTCAGGTATATCCCAAGCTAGCTACCATGCAGTTAGGGAGGGCTATGACTCTGTTCCAGCCAATGAAATGTGAGAAGAGGCAACATGGCTTGAGGTGGACTCTCTGTAATAGTGAAGGTGGAGTTCATGCATAAGATGGAACATACACAATATTCAAGCAGCCTGGTTTGCATCAGCTGAGATATCACATGGAGAACTGTCATCATCAAGTATCTCTCCACTTGTAATCAGGCTTTTCATGAGTGACAAACTTTTGTTGTTTAAGCCACAAGATTCGAAGTTTAATTTGTTACTACACAGTGTACATAGTCTTTTCTATCTCGATTAATAGAAGCTTCATGCAACTGTAGACCTAAAAGGGATTTTATTCTCTAATTTCTTCCAAGCCTCAATGAGTATGTGTGACATGACCAGTATCAGAAAATTACTGAGTGGTGCAGAGGAGCCTAGAATTCCAGTCTTCTGACATTTGGTTCATTGTTCTCCCTTTTATAACGAAGATTACAATCTATGATATTGGAACAATAGTGACAAATATTTTGATAGCATGCATTTATCAACATTTTAGAAAACTAGACACATTTCCAGCACTTTGGGAGCCCAAGGTAGGTGGATCACGAGGTCAGGTGTTCAAGACCGGCTTGGCCACAATGGTGAAACTCCATCTCTACTAAAAAATAAAATAAAATAAAATAACTGGGCATGGTGGTGGGTGCCTGTAATCACAGCTACCTGGGAGGCCGAGGCAGAGAATTGCTTGAATCTGGGAGGTGAAGGTTGCAGTGAACCGAGATTGCACCAGTGCATTCCAGACTGGGCAGCAGAGTGAGACTTCATCTCAAAAAAAAAAAGAAAGAAAGAAGAATAGGCACATTTATACACATAGGCATAATAAATAAATACTATTTTTAAATGTATGTGTATAAATGCAGAAATATATGTGACTACACATAGGAGAAGTGTAGCTCCTTCAGTGTCTTTTACATAACATGTTGGAACTTGGTACCACCCATCTGGATAAAGATTTGTAGACTCATATTGTTGTTTTAAGTAGAAACTGCCCTAAATATTACATATTGTTTAGTTTTTCATTTGCTCTTGGTAAATGAGGAAACAGAGGCCCAGGAAGTTAAACTGTATTTCATGAGTTCATATGATCTATATGAGGGTAATATTTGAGAGAGAATACATTGACAGTCTTTAGGAATTATTTATTATTACTATCCACTAGGGGCTAGGAACAAAGCAAAATAGTGTGAAGAGAATTGCTGTCCATTACATAAGACTGAGGTAGTCTCTTGGATTCCTCAAGGGAAGGGGGTGATGAAAACAATGTCACTCCAACTTCTGTTTTCCCTTGTGGTTGAATAAGCCATTATGATAAATTATCTCCCACCTTGTGTGCCTATGTGATTTCTCTGCACAGACTTTCCTTTTTATGATGTTTTAATCTCCTTTCTTGGTAAAGCACTCATGCCCTAGATTCAAATGATCCTCTGTTAGACTCTAGTCTATGTGAGGCTCTGAGGTCCTGAGGTTCAACAGGTCTCTACTAGTGATCTATTTAATTTTTTCATTGTCAAAGAGCAATGCAATTCCTTCAGAAAGCTCTGGTCAAAAGATAGTATTTCAAATCCCCTCCTGTTTATGAAGTATTATACTCTATTAGAATTGTGAATATTATATGTACACATATATGCAAGTTCAACAGCCATCTTCCATAATATGAGCCAAACGTAATCAAAAATATATGATCCTGCTCTCAGCAACCCAACCACAGAGCTCACAATTCCTCTCTGTTGGTTAGCTTTTACCTTGCCTTCATTGGTCAACAAGTAAAAGCTTTTCTTTTTCATTTTTTTAAAGGTATTTGACACATAGTAACTGTATACATTTATGGAGTACATAATGACGTTTTGATACATATAATATATAGTGATAAAATCAGGCAATTAGCATATCTACCAACTCAAACACTTATCCTTTCTTTGTATTGTGAACTTTAAAAAAACTGTTATACCTCAACATTAAAGGATCCCAAATGCTGGTTATCCCTCCACTTGGAAAATTATGAATATAACATTGCCTCCCACCAGTTAGCAATAACTATATCTCCCCTATGCCTTCATGATACTTAGGACATATGTTCATTACAGATTATTTCATTGTGACTTAGTATGATTCATTTGTATAAGTCCCTCCTATTAAACTGTAAGTGCTTTAAGGTAGGGGATTGCTTTGTATATGCCTACATCCCTGACACTGATACTAAAAGTTAAATTTGTTTGTTTCAATAAGAGGATGAATAGCTATGGAAGTAATGATTTGAAAGTGATGGAAAGGATCCCACAGATGTAAATAAATTACATGTACAGAAGGTAAGAAAGCGAGATTCAAAGCTGACTCTGACTTCACTGATCATGAGTTTTACATCCATTTATCTTTCAAGGGGTCAGGCTCACAAGCTGGCCTTTCTCTTTGTAAGAGAAATGCCTTTTCAGATGCACAGAAATACCCAACCTTGGCTTGATAAAAAAAAAAAAAAGAAAGAAAAAAACAGACTCTATGCAGATATCAGAAAGTAGGGCAAGACCCAAAAAGATGGTAGCTGATAAACTCTGCTCTCTGAGAAGGAAGAAGAAAATGCCTTCGCCAACTAACCCAGCCAGCTTCAGTTTCAGTTCACTACATTTTCAATAGGTGGAAGTACATCAAGCCTAGAGTAAGAAGAGGGTCCTTCTGGAGTATAGGCTTTCTCTAAATCCTGCACAAAGAGCAAATATAAAAGCATAGGAAATGAAAACTATGATGCTGGAACAACCCTGGTAGCATCCAATGGGACTCCCTCTCACTGGATTGCCAGTTAAGTGTTAATGAGAAACCTGGGAGTACCCCCCAGATACCATGGGCAAGACTTATATTCTCCCCATTTATTGAATCCTCAAGCTGAATATCATCATACCAGGCACTTACTCACAGGGAGAGTTAAAAGGATGTTTGTAATATGGCTTAAAACCCCTGAGGTGAAAGTGACTTTCTGAAGACAAAGCTGTGGTGATGGATCTAAGTTCTTCACACTTCCTGTAACTTGCTCTGCTTCCTAAAACTCTATTCTCTGAGTTGACCTTGCTTAGCTGGTATTATATTTTAGAGAAACCTATCTATTAATAATTCACTCATTTCTCATTTACATTGTTATGTTTGTTTTCTTAAGGAAGTAAGACTATTGATTTTAATTCCTGTATCATGAAGCAAATTATTTCTGACCTCTGTATGTACAGAAGATATGCACTTAAACTGCAACTCTTACTAGCCATAAAATACCCTGCTGAATCATGAATATTAAAGCAGATAACTTTCCATCTTGACGCCAAGGGTGTATGCTTCCATGGGAAAACAAAATAAGGTGATTTAATTATAAGAAAAATAATTGAATCATGTAGAAGTTAGGGAAAGTTTAAGGACTATAAGAGCTTAATATAAGAAAATCTAAATATTATTGCCATAATTGTAATGCTACAGAGGAAAATATATTCAGAATTATATCATTCCTTTATATTGAAAAACATCTATATTTTCCTCAGGAGGTTAAGTTTTTAGTGATCACTAATCCTTACCTTAACTTCCCAAGATATAATTTTTTCTTATTTGTCTTGTCACTCTATTGAGGCATGTAAGGTCATGGCCTTGGAAAGGCTCTACACACACACACACACACACAGACACACACACACACAGACACACATACAAACTCACATATGCACACACATACACACATCTATAACATTATCAAAATTTCCTAAGGCTAATTTATAATTATCCTTTAAGATTTGTTATATGTACATGGTATTACTACTTTTTTTTTTCCAAAATTAAGAGTGTTGTGAATTTTCTGAAACTGATCCCTCTAAAATGTTTAAGTTAGAAGTGAAAGTATGGATGCACCATTGAGAAAAGAGAAGGAAAGGTGAAGTGATGCGGGGGTGGATTCTCTCTGCTAGGATCTCTGTGAAAGCAAAAGTTAAAGAGGGATTATTAACAGGGTTGATTTGCAAGGGAGTCCAAACTCACATTTCTTTGACTCTTTGTTCTTATTCTGGTAACACAAACCAAAGAATATTCAAAATTGTAGCATACAGACATATTTTGATTTTAGGGTGATGAAATGCTTCTTTTTGGGATCATTATCATCCTTTCCCTCATCAAGCTTCCCTAAATGTTTCAGTACACACTGGCTTCTGCCTTTCTGCCTTCTATGTTCTGCCTTCTTTGTTGACTATCCTTTTATTGAATCCCAAACAACTTACCAGGTTGCTTGTATATGATCCTCTTTTCTAACATTTTCTTATTATCCCAACAATACTGTGAACTCCATGAAGACATGGTATCTTTTTGCATGTACCAACAACAACAACAACAACAAAAATTCAGCACTATGCATAACTTTTTATATTTCCCGCTTCTACACAGTGCCTGGCCCATAACAAATGTTAATTAAGTGTTTAATTAATCTCAATAGCTAAAAAATGATTTATATTATTTATCTAGAAGCTAAAGATAGTATTTTTATTTTAATAAACAGAGAGTAAGAATATCATTTTGCTCTTAATTGTCTTTAAAGTTATCACAATAGAACTCTAGAAGGGAAATGTGTCTATCCCATGCCATTTTACACTAAAAAACCCACAAAGAACCATCTAAACGTCTAGGACAAGTGTAAGTTTAAGTGGCTTCCCTCCTGCTCCAATTTAAAAACCACTACTAGGCAACTATAAAGTATAAAGGAACATTAAAATATCATGATTTGTGATTTCTTGGCATGATTCTCTAATGTGCAGTTTTACACATTGATCCAGTTGGTCATTAGGGCAATTTTTATAATAGTTAATTGTTTTTATCATTATTGTTCTATCAGATAGTTTTCACATTTGTGTATTCTTAAAGAAAATTGAGATAAAGGACTGATGAACATACTTTTTTACATGTTAATATAGTTATTCTTAAAAAAAAAAAAAACCAAGTGTATTTAGGTTGGGCACCATGGCTTACACCTGTAATCCCAGCACTGTGGGAGGCTGAGGTGGGTGGATAGTTTGGTCCCAGGAGTTCAAAACTAGCCTGAGAAATATGGCAAAACCCCATCTCTACCAAAAAAAAAAAATACAGAAATTACAGGTTTGTGGTGGTGCACACCTGTAGTCCCAGCTACTGGGGAAGCTGAGGTGAGAAGATCAGTTGAGCTTGAGAGGTCGAGGCTACAGTGAGCTGTGTTTATGTGTTTATGCCACTGCATTCCAGCCTGTTTGAACAGAGGTAGGCTCTGTTTCAAAAATAATAAAATAAACTTCATTTCACAAGTATGTAAGTAAAAATCAATATGTACTTAAAATAAGGCATGCCATTAATATTTAGATGCAACAAATTGCATTTTCTCAATATCTAAGTGCTTGGCAAAATGGCTCATTTAATATTATCAATTTTTTTTATTTTCCAGAGGTGAACATTTACAGAGAATTATGTCATAATCAATCAAGATAAGGAAAATATATTAACTGTGGGCCATTAAAGAAAATCTTTTATGTGCTTGTGATCCACCTCCAGGTAGATTTATTGATATATAATAGATGTCAAACAACTCTAAATGGTTGTCTAGTGGTAATAATCACATTTTGGGGCCACATTTTATCAAGTTGATTCTATATATAAGAATTTTATTACCCAACTGACAATGCTATTATGGGCTCTTCTCTCCTAACTGATGATATTCTGTTAAATACCATGATCAAACATTTAGCCCTTCAGAAATTAGGTTGAAGACATCTTGCAGAATTAATACTCCACATACAGTTTGAATTTCAGGGTGTGTTTAACTCTTGAGACATAGGGAAATCAAGGAATCATATTTAGCAGTTGTTTTTGCTCTCAGTCTATCACATTTTCTAGATAAATATAACAGTGACCAGAAGAAGTAAATTTTCATATGACTTCTGTAATCTGTAACAGCTCATTCCATGTGTATAATTATATAGATTCAGAGAGAGATCCAAGATGGCTGATCACTAGCAGCTTGGGCTCGTAGCTCCCAGTGAAAGTGCAGAGAACGAGAGGACGCCACACTTTCAGACAAATATTTGTTGCTCACGGACTAGGAGATTCCCAGCAGAGGAGCCCCACGTGTCGCCAGGGCGACTCTTGTGGCTGGCGCGGCGGTTTTGCTGGTGCCTTAGCGCGCCAGTTTTTGGTGCAGAGTCCCGAGATTCCTGGGCAGAAAAGCACCATCAATCTTAACACCGCTGTTTTGGCCGGCTCAGTGGATTGCTCAGATTTCGGCGCTGGGAATCAACAAGTTGGACATCTGCTCAGAGACCTAGTTAGAAAGTCGGTAATTACAAAGACAACAGACGGATAAATATATAATGAAGGGAAGAAATCAGCATAAAAAGGCAGAGAATACTCAAAATCAGAATGCCTCTCCCTCTACAGGGGATCGCAATTCCTCATCAGTAACGGAACAAGGCTTAATAGATTACGAGTGTGTTCCAATAACAGAAGCAGGTTTCAAAATGTGGGTGATAAGAAACTTCTGTGAATTAAAAGAACTTGTTCTAACCCAATGCAAAGAAACTAAGAACCTTGAAAAACGGTTTGATGAAATGTTAACAAGAATGGACAATTTAGAGAGGAATGTAAGTGAATTGATGGAGCTGAAAAACACAACACGAGAACTTCGCGAAGCATGCACAAGTTTAAACAGTCGAATTGATCAAGTAGAAGAAAGGATATAAGAAGTCGAGAACCAGCTCAGTGAAATGAAATGAGAAGACAAGATTGGAGAAAAAAGGATGAAAAGGAATGAGCAAAGTCTCCAGGAAATATGGGACTATGTGAAAAGACCTAATTTACGTTCGATAGGTGTACCTGAATGTGACGAAGAGAATGAATCCAAGTTGGAAAATACTCTTCAGGATATCATTCAGGAAAATTTTCCCAACCTGGCAAGGCAGGGTAATATTCAACTCCAGGTAATACAGAGAACACCACAAAGATATTCTTCAAGAAGACCAACCCCAAGGCACATAATTGCCAGATTTATTAGGGTTGAAATGAAGGAGAAAATACTAAGGGCAGCCAGAGAGAAAGGTCAGGTTACCCATAAAGGGAAACCTATCAGACTTACAGCAGATCTCTCAGCAGAAACCCTACAAGCCAGAAAAGAGTGGGGACCAATATTTAACATCCTTAAAGAAAATAACTTTCAACCCAGAATTTCCTATCCAGCCAAACTAAGTTTTATGAGCAAAGGAAAAATTAAATCTTTTGCAAACAAACAAGTACTTAGAGACTTCACCACCACCAGGCCTGCTTTACAAGAGCTTCTGAAAGAAGCACTATACATATAAAGGAAAAACCAATATCAGCCTTTCCAAAAATATATCAAAAAGAAAAGAACATTAACACAACAAAAAATTTACACTAACTAATGGGCAAAACGGCCAGCTAGCATCAAATGCCAGTATTAAAGTTATATATATTCTAATCGGATAAAAAGCCAAAACCCATTGCTATGCTGCATCCAGACCCATCTCACATGCAAAGATACACAAAGACTCAAAACAAAGAGAAAGAGGAAGATTTATCAACCAATCAGAGAGTAAAAATAAACAAATAAATAAAAAGCAGGAGATGCAATTCTCGCCTCTGATAAAGTAGACTTTAAAGCAACAAAGAGCAAAAGAGGCAAAGAAGGACATTACATAATGGCAAAAGGATCAATGTAACAAGAAGAGCTAATGATTTTATAGATCAACGAGACAGAAAATTAACAAGGACATCCAGGACTTGAACTCAGACCCGGAACAAGTAAACTTAATAAACATTTATAGAACTCTCCACTTCAAATACCTAAAACATACATTACCACCTCACACCTATTCCAAAAGTGACTACATAATTGGAAGTAAATCACTCCTCAGTAATCGCATAGCATTTCATAGGTTTAAATGAAATATTGGTTGGCTGCTCGTTTGTTATTTTCTTCCCTTATTCCTTCCTGTTTGCATCAAGTATAATTATTGGTATAAAAGAGGTTTTCAATACCCATTACTAAACTGCATTCTAGCCTGGGCAAGAAAGCAATACTCCCATTCTCTCTCTCTCTTTCTCTTCCTTTTTCCTCCTCTTCTTTATTCTTTGTCTTTCTTTCTTTCTTTAAAAAAAAAAATAATTATTATATAGATTCTATCTCCCTATGCAGAATCAAAGTTGATGTCCAGCAGCCTCTCTCTGGCTCCCCGCATTAAATTTACACCACATGTCTCCACCAGCTTTTGTGTAATTAAACTTCCTATTCTTGACACTCAAGCAGAAACCACTGAAAGGTAATGGTAACTGTTGTGTAGATGAAAAAGGCCTCTTTGTCACCATTCATTATGCCAATTCAGCCACAATAAATGAACAGAAATGGAGTATTCTCCATATTTCTAGTGCAACTCCCCTAAGCTCATGGTCTGAATGCTGAGAGAGGATGCTCTGTAGGGAGATGGAATGCATAATGCGGAAATACTTAACGGCACTTTGCAGTCTAGAGCCAGAATGGCCCAGATCTGACTCATCTCCATGTCACGCTTGTTTGGCATTTAGCTAATGTGTAATTTTATTTTGACATGAATCATTGAAACTTAAACATGTTAAACTAAATATTTGAACTCTACATAAAACCTTTCTTTAAAATCTAAGGTATATATTTAAAGCCTTTTAAAAAGTGTCTTAGCTAAACATAAAATAATTACACATAATAGTCTCAAAAATTCCCGACTTTTCTCTTTTGAAGGGGTAGACTATTCTGGGCATATTGATATTTTGCTTTGAATAAAAGGAAAATTATTCCATTATGAACTTGGATCTTCAGAATGAGGTGATGTGAAAGCTCAGCATTTATCAGATAAGCTAGAAATTCAAGTCATCAGTGACAGAGAACATGGAGTCTATAAACACCAGACAGCAAATCTTCATCTGGGTAAGAACTGCCTTTTGTTTTTAGACCATTTAAACTTGAATAGAGAAATAGAAAAGTTAAAAAATAGAGTAGGAAATTTTTTAGAAAAATTCTCTTTTTAAATGACTAAACGTGGTCTATCTGATGTTGTTAACATCTTAAACTGATGATCTGAAGAGAAGAGTTGTGAAATTAAACATGTGATATTAAACATGTGATATTAAATATTAGATTTAGCATATAGGCATCCACTGAAAAATAGAAGATAGAAACCAGCTCTGACTGGAGGCATTCTGGGTCTAGTTAAGGGACAGTCTTCCAACCTAGTCCAACAAGTGCTTCACTCAGAATTCAGGCATCTCAAAACTTCCAAACTTTATAAAAGGCCCAACCTTACTTCCTACATTTTAGGAAAGCATATTTTGGGTACTAGTGGAGCATGACAGTACTGAGATCAAAATGGTGTTCTTTATAACCTGACTCCAATTTGCCTCTCCACCAAATGGTTTTCTCAGAACTATCTCATTATTCAAATTTGAAAACAGAAAAAAAATAAAAAATAAAAAATAAAAAATTTCATGACAAGTCGTTTAAGAAAGCTCAACTTATCAAATAAAATGAATATGAAATACCAAAGGCAATATTAGAATATTTATAAAGACAATGGAACCCAGTCCTATAACAAGTTGTAATAAAATAAAGTGATTGAGTCTTTATTTGGATCATGAAACAACACAGAAAATATAGAATTAGTTGAATTTCCAATTCTGCACTAGTGACAAAAAGGATAAGGGTAGCTTGCCTTAGTGGTATCAAATGCAGAGTCATGCCCCGCCCCCCCCCACCCCAGCCATAGTTGAAGGAACCAGCTCAGCGAGTGAAATGGTTTGAAAGGATGAAAACCTCCTCTGACAGCTGCTCAATTCCCTCCAGCAAAGCTGATTTACTAAAAGAAAATGCCCTTTTGCACTACATTGACCTTTTCCATGAATAGGTCAGCCAGGTGCAAGCTACCAGAAGTGACTTTCCATGGTCTCTAAACCCCAGGAAGCCATTTATCTCTTCTATTAGATAGGATTCAATGATAAAAAGAGGTGTGGCAGAACCAGCATCTTACTATTAGTGTATTTGAATTTGACAAAATTTTAGCTTTTTCAATAGGAAAATCACTCTGAATGTGTTGTTTCTCTTCATTATATCATGATTTTACCATAAAACAGACTTCTCAGTACTTTGGGAATAGTTTAGACATGCTTAAAAAGCCATCTCTGACAGCTTAGATTATTTTATACTTCTATAAAATGCCCTTTTCACTCACTTTACCTTGAATAGATTTTTTATTGATTCAAAACATGTTGAATGACTATGTAAAGATTTTAAGAAACTTGAAGAGACAGTTTACGAAGCTCAACTATCTAGTAGGGCTTTATTGGAGAACCTCATAACACTGTAAGAATGCTTTTGTATTCTCAGCGCTGCCCTTGGGAAGCCCTAACCACAACTCAGGCCCGATCTCGTGCTTTGTGGCTTTTCACCTAGAAAATTGCAGATGCTTCCTCCTCCTTGAGGAAACCTGAGGTTCTCCAATCCCATATTTCCACATCTTAGTCCCTGAGACACACTGGGTCACTAACCTAACCAGATAAACTAATCTCAGCTGACATTTCAAAGACAAAGCTTTCCAAAATAACAGGTGCTCAATTTAACATTCTCCTACCTGCTTCTTCTTCTCTAACTCAACAAGACCTAAAACTGGCTGCCTTTAGAATAATCTGGAGAGTTCCCTAAAAATGCAAATTCTTGGGGCCAGGTATGGTGGTTCATACCTGTAATCCCAGCACTTTGAGAGGCCAAGGCAGGTAGATCACTTGAGGTTAACAGTTTGAGACCAGCCTGGCCAACATGGAGAAACCCCGTCTCTACTGAAAATACAGATATTAGCCATGTATGGTGGTGGGTGACTGTAATCCCAGTTTCTAGGGAGGCTGAAGCATTAGAATCACTTGAACCCAGGAGGTGGAGGTTGCAGTGAGCCGAGATTGTGCCACTGCCTCCAGCTTTTTTTGACAGAGCACGACTCTGTCAAAAAAAAAGGAAGGAAGGAAGGAAGGGAGGGAGGGAGGGAGAGAAAGAAGGAAGAAAAGAAAGAAAGAGAAAGAAAGAGAGAGAGAAAGAAAGGAGGGAGGGAGGGAAGGAAGGAGGGAGGGAGGGAGGGGAGGGAGGGAGAGAGGAAGGAAGGAAGGAAGGAAGGAAGGAAGGAAATTCTTGAGCTCTACTCTAGACTTTTATTCTGAAAGCCTAAGGGGACTCAGCAATCCCCAAATAATTATATAGGGGAGCCAAGTTTTGGAATTATTTGGTCAACCTATCAATGGCTATTGTGGAAAATTTGTGAGCACAATAGTTGGTAGTACACTATCTCCAGGCAAGAAATAAATTCCTGATCTTCAATATTAGACAGATCTGGGTTCAAATCTTTATCACTTATGAGTTGCCTGGCCTCTCTGAGCCTCAACTTTGTCCCTTAGGAAAAAAAAAAAAATATGTAATAATACTTGCCCAGGTTGTTGTGTGAATTGAATAAGAGAATTTTGTCAAAAATGTTAACATGAGATTAAAAAAAAAAAGAAAATTGGGAAAAGGGAGGCAAAACAAGTGATTGTGCAGAAATAATGGTTATGCAAGGCAGTGCTGAAAGAAATAGTCAGCTATACTGCTTTCCTGGAGAGGAATTAAAGTCATTACACTCTTCTGGGCTCTGGTGTGGAATAACTCTAGATGGAAATTAAGAACCGAGGAGATTAAGAGGTGGTCCCAGTTAGGACAAACAGAGTATCCTCCCTTGGGCAACCTGAGAATTCCATTCATTGAGTTAACACAATTGCTGAATGCTTATTGTCTTCCAAACACTGTTTTAACACAAACTATGACATACAAGAATGGAAGAATGACATTGTTCCCACTCTGCTGGAATTTATAGTCTAGTTGGAGCAAGGCTGGTAATATACAAATAGACAAATTAGAAGTAAATAGATGAGCAAGAAAGATCAGACCATGACAAATATCTCACACAACATTAAAAAGGCAGTATGATAAAGAGTTACTAGGCAGATGCTTTTGGTTGGGTGGGCGTGGAAAGGCATCTCCAGGGAGTGATATTTAGTCTGAAATATGAAGGGCAAAAAAGAGTCAGCCATGAGAAGATGGGGGGTAAGTACATTCCTGGCAGAAGACACAGCTAGCACAAAGGTCTTAAGACGGCAAGCTTGACATGTTCAAGAAACAGAAGAAAGCCTGTATGGCTGAGGACAGTGGGTGCTGGTGAGAGGATAAGGACATAAGGTTGAAGAGATAGGGAGTGGTCAGAGGACAGAAAACATTGTATGCCAGAATAAGGGATTTGGATTTTATTCTAAGGATGACAAGAAGCCACTGAAATGTTTCAGATAAGAGTAGTAACAGGGTTCCATGTATGTTTCACTAGGATAAAGCTGAGCTCTCACTGGAGAATGAATTTTATAAGGAAAGAGGTGAAAGCAAGCCCATCATTTAGGAACCTATCACATTAGTCCAGCCAAGAGGACTGGTGGATGCAGCTTGGAAGAGAGTGATGATTGTAGAGAGAGAAAAAAACAGATGGAATCAAGACATGTTTCAGAGAGGGTGCCTACATTCTTTGTGATATAGTGGATGTGGGATGTGTAGGAAAGAGAAGAACCAAGAGAAACAGGTTTTGCGGCTTAAACAAGTGGGGGATGGCTGGTAAAGAGCAAGTTACAGAGGGCAAATTCAAGCGCTATCACCTCCTGGTGATAGTTCAATCACCATAAAACTTTAACAACAAAAACAACAACAAAAGAAGTAAGCAATCTAAACAGGTTCATGAAGGTCATCCAAATGCTAATAATAGAGGAACTAAACTTCAGTAGATGTTTTATTCTTAGATTTTTAAAAGCATTTGACATTGCATTTATATAACTAATGACTTTTAAAAGTCACCTTCTTGGTGAGATATTTTAATATTATATACACTAAACTATGAAATGATATGGCTAAGTATATAAATTGATATTCTAAGTTAGGGCTTGATTTTGTTGTTGCCATGAGGTTAAAGGTAGACAAATGTCCTTTAATACCGGTCAGCTCTGTTGGATACAATGAGTTCTAAATTTCTCTTCTAAGAATTGGTATGTCAGTATGTTCAGTTCTTTGTCCTCCATTTTAAAGTTTAACTTCCTTGTAGTTTCAGTAAATGATCTTTTCCACTAGCTCTAATCAGTAGTTCACATCTGTTCCCCTGGTCCCCTGCTCTGTCCCAACTCATCCCAGTCCCCTGCTCTATCCTGACTCATCCAAGTCACTTGCTCTGACCTGAGTCATCTTTAGTTACCCGTTCAAGAACCATTTTTCCCACCAAACCACTCACCCCACCACTCTGGCTCACACCCCTGCTCCCTTTCAAACCTCTTCCCCTCACCTGTTCAGGTATGTGCTTGCCATTGCTCCGTCCATGAGATGCACCCTTCTATAGAAGTAAATTGCCTTGCTAAGAGAATTTATATTCCAGTGCTATTTCTTTTGCACCATTGAAATTTTACATATAACAGCTATAAAGACAGCAGAAATGACCGAGAGCTCTCAGTGTGTCAAGCACTATTTGAAATGTTACTCTTTTAAGAATCTTGCAAGATTCCATGATCATCCCACTTCACAGAGGAAGAACCTGAACTTCCCCATTGTCACTGAGCCTCCCAGCGAGAAGCAGAGCTTGAATTGAGGCAGTCTGACTCCAGAGCCCAGACACTTAAATCACACTTGGACCCCCTAAGAGTCACGTTGATGTGACCTCTACTTCCCTGGCTTTCTTCTCTTCAGTGTTGTTTCCATGGAAAGAGTTAACAACTACACACCCCAGGCATTCCCTTGACAAGAGTTTTGTCCGTATACAACTAAAGATAAACAAGCCCAAAGCCCTAGGTGTTTGGAAGCTATGATATGAGAAAAGATAATTGGGTTGTTTTATTCGTATGTTGTTTTAACGTGCATTATGCAATAAAACTCCATTAATCCACACTTCATTGATCTCATGTGAAGATAACCAACTAAACTATATGTAATTAAAAATGTTACTTTTTCTTCAGAGAATTCTTTAGGGTTTTATTTGTAAACTAGGCAAATCCAGGGTTTTTTAAAGAGTCATTTATTTTTGGTTCTAGTAATTAAATTTATTATGTTATCAAACTAGCTTATACTTATGATATAGTATAAAACAACCAGGGCCTTTTGTGAAGTGTAGTTTTACAAACTTAGTTTTATTACTTATTAAAATCCATTTATAGCTTAGCTAATAATATTAACTTTTCTTGACATTACTAAAATTCCACTTGTTCACAAATATTTTCTCAGGCAGATTTCTCACTATTTTTCTTCCATTATTCCAAATGAATGAGGTTTCAAAGGGTTCACATTTATAGGACTAGACATAAAGATAATAATAAACCCCGGCTGGGCACAGTGGCTCAGACCTGTAATCCCAGCACTTTGGGAGGCCGAGGCGGGTGGATCACAAGGTCAAGAGATCGAGACCATCCTGGCCAACATGGTAAAACCCCGTCTCTACTAAAAATACAAAAAAATTAGCTGGGCATGGTGGTGCACGCCTGTAGTCCCAGCTATTCGGGAGGCTGAGGCAGGAGAATTGCTTGAACTCGGGAGGCGGACGTTGCAGTGAGCCGAGGTCATGCCACTGCGCTCCAGCCTGGCGCCTGGAGTGAGACTCTGTCTCAAAAAAAAAAAAAAAAAATTAAATTAAATTTAAAAAAATAAACCCCAACTTTTAAAATTATGTTCTTTTTCATTTTGCAGAGATTGTTTAGAGAAATAAAAATGTAAATGATACAAATTTACAGCCCTTGATTCATGGAGCAATCCTTCCCAAGTGGATGGAAGAAGCCCACAAATACCCATATCCACATAAAACTTTTAATGCACGCATTTCAAACACCGCCAGATTTTTGTAGCTTCTTTTAATGAGGGAAATTTTTGTGTTGAACAATAGGAAACCACAAACATATGGTTTTGATTGAGGCCTAGTTTTCATATTTTAAACATGATTGTTTAAGGTCAGAGAAACCGAAACTTGACATAGGATAAACAGTGTTAATTTTTGATAAAAGCTAATATTTATTGAGAACTTACAGTGAGCCAATACCTGTTTTAAGAACTTTCCATGAACATTTACAATGTCCTGTGAGGTGTACCCTCTGATTATGCTCAAGCAGAGGAGAAACTAGCATACCAGTTGGTGGAGTGCCTGCTGGGGTCACAGTAAATGATGACACTGGTGTCAGAATCTCACCCACCTGCTTCAGCAGGATGGGCTCCAGATGAGATTTGTTTCCTGAGATGTGCCTAGGGAACATGATCAGCATTGGCTTTGTTTTACATCCCTATATCAGCATTAGGCTCTGGGTGGTATTTACAGTGACTTGGATAAGAAGAGGTGTACTGGCCAGTTGATGCCCTTGAATAATAGAGAGTATCAGTCTACGGGTCTGTCACCAGAGATCCCTGCTCAGGGAACTCAGGGAAGGCGTTTGATTCTGTCCAAACAGCCTATGCATTTATAGGTAGCCAAGACAACATACACATTTCTTGACACATTTACCCCAGACTTCAATTGTTTTGGGGAGAAACTTCAACACAAGGTTTTTTATATGTGGTATAAGCATAGTATGTTCTTATTTACAAATTTTAAATCTACCAGAAACATATTATATGTTCAACAGTAAGACTTCCTTACACATTTATCTCCTACTGTTTTTGCCTTCTCTTTTCTCATCACCTTCTATTTTCTCCCTCCTATTCTCTTCCTTTCTGGTATTTCTCTCTTGCCTTCATCTATTTGGAGGAGGAAGGAGGTGAGAAAGGAAAATATGGGAAAAAAGAAGTTGTGGCAAAGCAATTATGCTTAGCGCTTCTTTTATATATAGAAAATTCTGTGCCATATCACTTCTTGGATATTTGCTTCCTGGTTTTAAACTTTATTTCTTTAGATGAAATTCTTTAGAACTACTGAGGGTGACTTTTTTCTTTACATTTGTTGTGCCTCAAGCAGAGAACCTGGGTTCTACCTTCTGGATGCATGTCTTGCTAAGTGTGTGACTTTGGACAAGTAATACCCCTTGCATTTTCCACTTCATCATCAGTGATACAGAGAATAATACACGTTTTGCCAGTTGGACAGGGTAGCTGTGAAGATGAAATGGAACAGCAAGGAAGCCACATTGACAAAAGACTGATTCTTGCGAAGCAATTCTAGTCGTACCATAATATTTCTGTTCCTTTCCCCTTCCGTTCCCCATAGTCTTACTTCCTCTTTTTTGCCTTTCTCAACTGCCATTTTAGCAATGTCTCATTTATTTGACATATCAACAAATAAGGTGTTCCATTAGAAATTAATGGATTTTTTGCCAAAGTAAACCATGGAAATTAATTTTTTTTAGATTTCATCATTTTAAATGGAATATTTTAAATACAAGAATTACTTATATTCTGCCTCTTTAGACATAGTTTATTAAACAAAATTTATGTTTCCTGATGATTCAGGATTATCTTCACTATAAACACATGATGTTCTCCCTCAAATTGTTGACAACCACCACATGCTGCCATCAGTATATACTACATCAATTATTGGAACCTAATTGTATTGTTTCACCCTAACCTACCACCTAACTTTTGTTTTACAATCTTTCTTCCCAAATAACTCTAAGTTCCTTAATGATACAGACTGTTGTTCATTTAATTCCATGTTCCAGTGCTTTGTATGGTGTCTACATTGTAGTATGAGTTTAGTAAGCACTATCTGAAGTTATAAAAGTATAGAAGATATAACCTGAAAACCTATTCATTTCTGGGGGAGAAGTAGCTATTTGCAACAACCATGTTGGTTTACATAGATTTAATCTTCACAACCAAATAAGGAAGATAATATCTCCATTTTAGAAATGAGAAAACTGAGGCTCAGATAACTTAAATACCTGCCCAAGGTCACACAGCTATAAGCAGAAGAGCTATAATTTGAGTCTGGACCTGACTTATTGCAAAGTCTATTCTCTTCCTGCCACAACACATACCACATACACTAACTCTGACATTGAATGGGCTTTATGGTTTGAGATGAAGTTCATAGGGTTTTACAATTTTCCTGCCCCATTCTCAATATCGCCTGCCATCTCTTTGGCTATCATTTATCTCATGCCCTCTTTTACTGTCCTAATCTGCACTTGACTTAGAAAATACTAACTGTGCTTGTTAGACTTGTTTAAAAGTAATAATAAAACATTCTCAGCAACATTAAAAGGAAAGGATGACAAATGGTTTTAAAGCTGCACACTGAGCCTGACTGATCAGCAGTAGTGCCTGGAGTTGAGGATTCTGCAGCAATATCCATGGCTCTTCAGGAAGGAGGGCCCATAGGGAGTGGCAGTGGCTGGCGTGGTCAAGTAAAGGGAAAGTGAGGCCACACTTCTGGGATCTGGAGAGTTTTCAATAAGTATATTGCAACGAAAATTACCACGTAGTCTTGGCATCGTATGTCTAGATTTTCAGATGTGTTTTAATGCTTACTCCTTGTTCTCAGCTAGAGGATATATTGCTAAGGGGGCTAGATAAATGATGCCTGAATAACCAAAGCATTCATAATACTCTTTTTCTTTCTTGCTTTCCTTATTTTATTTTTCTTGGCCCATGCTCTGTGTTTTAGGTCTTAGGTTTGGCAGCATCACCCATAGCACCCATGGGCTTTATCTAAGTCACTGAGAGCACATAGGCCGAAGAGAGTACAAACCTCTGGTACAAATTAGACAACTGCAAATGAGTAAGTAAATTATCAAACAGACAAGTGATTCCAGTTAGCATGAGATTTTTTCCAGAAATATTGTGTGTGTGAAGATTTAATTATACATGGTACCAAACATCCATTAAGTTGCTGATAATGTCTCTGGATTTCATGTCTGTCTTGTTCTTTCTACTTCCACAGAGCTGATGGCATGTCTTGGGCTCTTTTACTACTACTTCTGTCTTTGTTACCACCACTTCTGCTCCATATATAATCTCCTTTGCCTGCTTTCCTCTTCTCTCTGCCTTTTTTATTTCATATTTTGTTAGGCCCCTATCATGTCATCTGAGCTTCTTGGCTTCTTCTACATGAAAAGACTGACCTTTTTTTGTACATCTCTGTTAAACCAGAAGATTTCTTCCCTCTTGTTGGAGAATTAATCAATCCTGGCTTATCCACCATAACTTTCATATCTTTGGCTCCTCTTAATCATGTACAAAATACTCAAAGCTCATTATTTATTTCTTTTTTTTTTACAAGATCCACATTATTCTTCCTTTTGAAACTAACACCATTCATGGTGCTTGAACACTAGACTCCTAATAACTGAGGTTATGCTGTACTCCATAAAGCCTACCTGCCAGAAGTCAATTTTCCATTGTCCCACATATGGTAGTTGATATATACATTCACGACCCCTCCCAGGGGGTATCCAGGTTAGGCTCAACTTCCAAGTGCCAGCTCAAACAATTCCCTTTCTCTCACTTTTCACCATATACCTCAAAGTAAAGAAAATTGGCATCACCAGAGAGGTAACCTGATTCTAGAAGTGATTTCCTTAAATCATTATAGATAGATTAGGTAGATTGATAAATAGACCAATTATTTATGGCAACTCATAGCAAAACATAGTATGTTTCGGTCCTGATGTTGTTGTTGTTGTTGTTGTTATTATTATTATTATTATTATTATTTGAGAAGGAGTTTTGCTCTTGTTGCCCAGGCTGGAGTGCAGTGGCACGAGCTCAGCTCACTGCAACCTCTGCCTCCTGGGTTCAAGCAATTCTCTTGCCTTAGCCACCTGAGTAATTGGGATTACAGGCATGCTCCACTATGCCCAGCTAATTTTTCTTTGTATTTTTAGTAGAAATATGATTGCTGGTGGTTTCACATCACCCAGCCAACAGTTTATCCAGTGGCATACTAAAAGACCCTGTTCTATCATTAGCTTAAGACCAGAGTTAACTGATGTTGCAAACTTAATTAAATAGAGTTGTGAGGGAAAGAAAAACACTAGAAAAATATCTTTGAGGAAGAATGAGAAACAGTTTACTGTTGTTATTTTATTGTTGTTGTTGTTGTTGTGTAGATATAGAGTTTTATCTGTTTACCTGTTGAAGAGAAACAAGAAAACAGGGAAATAGAAAATACATGAGTGGGTGAAAGGAGGTATTTGTGGTATAAAATTGTGCTGTCCAGTATGGTAGCCAGTAACCACATATGGCTATCGAGCACTTGAAATGTGGTCTAAACTGAGATGTGCTGTGAGTATAAAATGCACATAGAATTGTGAAGACTTAGCATGAAACAAAATCATGTAACTGTCACATTAATATTTTTCATGTTGATTGATTACAGGTTGAAAAGATAGTATTTTTGCTATAATGGTTAAAAAAAATACATTATTTAAATTAATTTCACCTGCTTTGTTTTTTCATTTTTTAAAATGACTAAAAATTTTAAATTACACATATGGTTCACATTTGTGACCCACATTATGTTTTTTTGACAGCACTATTATAAGGTCTTATCTACCCAGATTAGGTTCAATGAGGAGTAACAGAAAACTTTAAAATGACCCAGAATGATTTCTAAATATAAATATTTATTGATTTCTCACACAGTAGACCAAAGGTAGACTGACTGAAAGGGCCTATGATCATCAGAGACTCAGGCTTCTTTAATCTTTCTGTTCCACCATCTTAAGCACATTGCTTTGTGATCCAAGATTGCTGCTAAATCTCTAACCAGAAAAACCACATTCCAGCCAGTAGGAAGAAGAAAGGAACTCATTAAGAATATATCTTTGTGAGGCCTCTACAGCCATTTTGTACCATCTTTCTTGATTGGTAAGAACCAGCTTTGGTCAAGATATGAGCCATCTCTGTAAACTTTGGGGAAGAGGGGAACTAACTACTGTGATCTGGTACCATTTCCATTACTAGACCCCCTGTAAATACAAGAGAGACCAAACAGTGCAAACTATATTCCTAATAGTTAAGCGCACAGCTAAATATCAGTAGTTATTTTTAGGATGACCATTTGTCCCAGTTTGCCTGAAAGTCTGTTTTGTATGTGTTGTCCTGGCATAATTATTAATAGCTCTCCCTTTCTCTCTTTCAAGTGTCCCAGTTTGGATGATAAATTATATGGTCATCCTTGTTATATTTCCAAGAAAAAAGAGAGAAACAGATGATAAGGTGGCAATTTACTTTGCCAGGGGTTCTTGAGAAATCACTTAAGAAATCCTTAGCAAATAGATGTGTTGTCCACCCACCCCACCAGTATTCTGAAGTCACTTGGAGGTGGGTTGGAGGAGACACCTATTTGCTAAGAATTTCTTGTGATCTCCATACAGACAAATTAAAGGACTTTTCTCATTCTTTTTTATTATTATTTATTCACTTAAATATACGTGGTGCAACTCCATTTGCCAAGTGCTATGCATTTGGGAGACATGGAGGTACAACAGAATTTAATGCTATTCATCCCATACTATTAAACCCATTTTCCATTATAATGGAGTAAGAGGGCTTTGAATTATCTGAATAGTCTCAATCCTGGGACTCCTATTTCTCCCCCTGAATACTTCTTTAAGCCTATTTCTTTTTCTGGTTCCAGAAAATTCTAGCTGATTGTTTTCCAAAATGTCTCCAAATATATTGCTAATTCTTTGAGAGTTCATAGTCAAACAATATTTGGAAATGCAGCATTATTAAAGAATTATATGCAAGGTAGTATATTAAAAGTTCTGGAAGTACCACAAAAGAAATTCCTATTTAACTCTTCTAATCTGAATAGGTTTGGGGTTTAATACCTGCTAATATCTAAGGCAGCATCCCTTTGTACAACTCCTTGAGTCCCAGAAGTATAAAGATATTATCAGACTCTCAGTCCTTGGCTCCTCCCTCTACATTCTGCCTCCTGATGCTCACATTTGTTCTCTATTTTTACCTCTAAAGAGATAATGCCTAAGTTACCTTCTCTAGCCTTTACCTTATTCTCCAAACTAACAAAATTCATACTGGATTTCAAAGACTCAGTGCAAGAAATATTGTACAATGTTTTACTTATAATTTTTTATCATTAAAATGATAATATTTTGGATATACTGGGTTAAATAATTATTAAAATTATTTTTACCTTTTAAAAATCTTTTGATATGGCTCCTGGAAGATTTTAAATTACATATGTGGCTCTATTATATTTCTATTGAACATTGTTGCTCTAAACCAAGTGCTTCTCATACGTTGACGTATATAAGAATCATCTGGGAATCTTGTTGAAATGCACATTCAGAAACTCCTGGGGAACTGCTCCTGCAGTTCAGTCTTTCGACTACACACCACACACTACCTTGCCTGGAATATGCAACTATTCAGGAAGTTTTAAAATCACAATGACCAGATTTCTGCACCCCTAAATCCATTACTTAAGGATCTCTAGAGCTCTGACCTGAGTATCAATATTTGTTATAACCCTCTAGGTGAATTAAACATTTAGCAAATTTGAGGATCACTGCTTTAGAAGCTCTTGAATAGAAGTGAACTAATTTAAAGTTTATTTTATAGAAAACGGGGAAGTTCATATATGAGGAGCTATTAATTTGTCACTAGTGAATATTCATTGATTCATTAAGTGAGTTATTACTTTATGTCAGTCATGGTGATTTATAGCACCCTGCCTTCTAGAAGCTAAGAAGCTAGTCAAGAGATAAGATGAATAACTGCAAAGCAATATGGGATAGATTCAGCATGAGTGGTATAGATATTAAGGGCTATAGGACTTAAGAAAAGGAAGAGTCAATTTGGGGTGGAATAATTATTCTTGGAAGAGCTGATGTATAAGACCTAATACTGTGGTTCTCAAACTTTAAGTTGCATCACAATCATCTAAAGTAACCAGGTCAAGGACACTGTTGTCACAGACACTGCTGATGTCACTCACCATGCTATGAATGCATTTTAACCATTTTTATATCTCTGTTCTAATATTAATAACTCAAAATTCAAAGTGCCCGGGGGAGACTGATTGGCTAAGCCCACACCACAAGCTCAAGCCTGGTCTGCCCAGGAGCCATTGGCAATGCACTTCTCACCCAAACAAAAAAAAGGAATGAAGTTAGGATACTGCTAGGCTTGCTCCCTAACCCCTCCCTCCACCCTCACCAAAAAAAAAAAAAAAATCCAAATACTAGAACAAAACCGAAAACAAACAGAAAAACAAAATGTCTACTGCACGTAGTACTATTCCAAAAACAGGCATGCATCGGGGGTCCTTGATTATGGACAAAAAGTCAAATTAAATTTTAGGTTGTTAAGTTTGAGATTACAACATTTCCCTTAAGCAGAGACATCCATTGTTTAGAGCAACAATGTTCAATAGAAATATAATAGAGCCACATATGTAATTTAAAATCTTCCAGGAGCCATATCAAAAGATTTTTAAAAGGTAAAAATAATTTTAATAATTATTTAACCCAGTATATCCAAAATATTATCATTTTAATGATAAAAAATTATAAGTAAAACATTGTACAATATTTCTTGCACTGAGTCTTTGAAATCCAGTATGAATTTTGTACTTACAGCATATCTCATATCAGACTAGTCCCATTTCTAGTGTTTCATAGCTACATGGGGTTAGGGGTCACTGTATTGGATGGTGCATATCTAGAGCATTCTGACCTTTCCTTCTCCAGCACCAACTATAGCTTTCCTTTCAAAAGCTTTTTGTTTTAGTCAAAAGAAGCGTTTCATCAAACAATCGACCCACCATTCACTTTCCTCTCTTTCATTGTTACCTCCACTGCTCTTCTAAGCCTGGAAAGACCTCTGTCTGCCCCCTCCTGGTCTAGGTTCCATTTTTTTTTTACCTTTAAACCCAGTCTAATTTTATAGCTTTTAGGTGAAACCTTCCTAATATGGTTCTAGATTACAATGAGTAGTTGCTGCTCTAAGTTTTACAGGATAAACAACATTTTCATCTATTAGGGAAGATGGTAAAATATTTTAGAAGGCTAAACATGGAATGTAATTAGAATGATAAAACATGCTGCCTTTCTTAATAAAAATGAAACCTGGACCTCAGAAGGTTGATATTGAGAGGCAAACTCTCTGGTGAGAAATAACAGCCTTCTTAGGAAAGCTAAATCAATCTGCATAATTCTACTCCTGGAGATCTTCCATGGTTACCCTTGCCTACCTTGCCCTGACCCGATAATGCCAGAATGAAATAACTAATACTCTGTCTTAAGCATAAATTCAGGTGTGAGCAACAACTCTTCTCTTGATTCCTCCAAAATTTAACTGAGACAAAAATGAAATATTCCAAAAACAACTTTTTCCATAGCCATTAAAACAAAAATTTCAGAGTTCAATGAACTTAGACAATCTATAATAGTTTGTAAAATTTAGCCTGTTTTCTGTACGAGTAAGATTACCCAATTCACAGATTACAGGATGGAGAATCAAGAAAGAACTTTCCAAGTCCCCTATTCCTTGATTCTCTTTCTCTTTCCACATGGTGACATTATGTTTAGCCTACAAACCTAGCACTTCCTAGACATCTTAACTTCTATCGGTCTAGACTTGCACTGTCCAATACTGTGCCCACTAGCCACATGCATGACTGTTGAATACCTGAAACGTGGCTAGTACAAATTGAGATGTACCATGCATGTAAAATACATAGCAGATCTCAAGATTTGTTATATGTATGAATTTTCCATTGCTGCCATAAAAAATTACCTTAAATTTAGTGGCTTGAAACATCCCTTTATCACATTTGCTATTTCACAGTTCCGTAGACCAGAAGTCCCATATGGTGTGTCTCAGCTGAACCCTCTGCTTATTAGAGATGCTTAAGGCCAAAATCAAGGTGTACATGGGGTTTCATTCTTTTCTGAAAGCTCAGAGGTAAATCTGTTCCAAGCTATTTGGGATTGTTGGGTGAATTCTGTTCCTGTGGTTGTAGGGCAGGAGTCTTGTTCCCTTCATGGTTGTCAGCCAGATGCCTCTTAACTCCTTAAGGCCACCTGCATTACTTGTCACATTGTCCCCTCCATTCAAACCAGCAAGGACATGTTGAATCCTTCTCATACTTTGAATCTCTCTGAATTCTCCTGTCATATCTCTTCTTCTTCTAGCTTGAGCAAATCCTCTGCTTTTAAGAACTCCTGTGAGGGAGCTTTCCAAAACACTTGGTAAGAGGTGGAGTGGTAGCTGCCCAAACTCCTTCTTGCTCCCACACACCAGCGTCAGCTGACTTGCCAGCTGTAGAAACTGGTGAAAGAAACCACTTACTGTAAGGGTTTGGAGTGAGACCCAATGCCATCCAGGAAGAGTTAAGAAAGGCTTACAGGAAACTGGTCTTGAAGTACTACACTGGTGAGAATCCAAATCATAAGTAGAAGTGTAAACAGATTGCTCAAGCTTATGAAGTGCTCTCTGAAGCAAAGAAAATTGAATTATTTGAGAAAAGAGAAGAATAGGCAATGAAAAAGGGTGGAGTGGGTGGCAGTTTTGGCTCCCTCATGGGCATCGTTGATGTTATTTGAAGAAAAAGGAAGGATACAGAGAGAAAAAGAGGTAAAAATATTGTGTATCAGCTCTCAGTAACCATAGCAGAAGATGTATTTAAGTGTGCAACAGGAAAATTAGCTCCATAAAATAATGTGATTTGTGGCTGGGCATGGTGGCTTATGCCTGTAATCACAGCACTTTGGGAGGCCGAGATGGGTGGATCACAAGGTCAAGAGATCAAGACTATCCTGGCTAACGTGGTGAAACCCCATGTCTACTAAAAATACAAAAAATAGCTGGGTGTGGTGGCAAGTGCCTGTAGTCCCAGCTACTTGGGAGGCTGAGGCAGGAGAATAGTTTGAATCTGGGAAGCAGAGGTTGGAGATCATGCCACTGCACTCCACCCTGGTGGGAGAGTGAGACTCTACCTAAAAAAAAAAAAAATGTTATTTGTGAGAAGTGTGAAGGCCAAGGTGGTAAGAAAGAAGCAGTAGAGTGCTGTCCCAATCACTGAAGTACTAAAATGCAAGTAATAATTCATCAGATAGGACCTAGAATGGTTCAAAAAATTCAGTCTGTGTACATGGAGTGCCAGAGCCATGGGGAACAGATCAGTCCTAAAGATAGATGTAAAAGTTGCAATGGAAGGAAGATCATTTGAGAGAAGATTCTACAAGTTCATATTGACAAAGGCATGAAAGACAATGAGTAGATATATTTTATGGTGAAGGAGATCAGGAGCCAGGAGATATTATAATTGTTTTAGATCAGAAGAACTATACTTCCTTATTCAACCAGAAGACCTTTTCATGTGTATGAACATAAAACTGGTTGACGCATTGCATGGCAACCAAAAGCCAATATCCACCCTTGACAACCAAACCACAGTCAACACCTCTTATCCCCCAATTCAGATTGTGAAGCAGAGTGATATTAAGTGTGTGCTAAATGAAGGTATGCCAGTTTATTGTAGACCATATGAAAAGGATCACCTAATCATCAAAATTAAGGTCTACTTTCCTGAGAATGGCTTTCTGTCTCCTGATAAACTCTTTCTGCTGGAATAACTCCTGCCTGAGAGGGAGGAAGTAAAAGAGGCTGATTAAATGAATCAAGTACATCTGGTAGACATTGACCCATATAAGCAAAGATGGGCCATTACAATGGAGAAGTTTAGGAGGAGGATGACTATCATTCCAGAGGTGGTGTTCAGTGTCAAACCTCTTAAAGGTGCCAGTGAATAGCACTCACTGTTGGTATTATACATGCAGTAGTGAATAAGTGAAGGACTATAACCACAATATGCTCACTTCTTGCTGTTGTTTTTGTTTTAATAATTACAGTAGTGTTTTAAAAGTAAAATGAAGAATAAATGAAAATATAAAATCTCTGACTTTGCCCTAAATATAGGCTGACGTCAGTGTGCAAGATGAAGTTGAGTGTCTGTAAAAACTACTTGTAAAAAAAGTTCCCCTAGCATTTGTTAGGTCATGTCTTGAATTGATTTCAGATGTGTATATGAACAAGCTTAGCTTGAAATGCTAAGTATATGTATTGACCTCCACTTATGGCCTTTCATTGTTAAACTACAAAATTAAAACTCTGTATGGTTGTCCCTCCATATCGGCAAATTCAACCAACCCTAAATTTAAAATTTTCAGAAAAAAATAAAAATACAACAATAAAAATGATAGAAATGTTTAAAGTACAGTATAACTATATAGCATTTACATTATATTAGGTATTATAAGTAATCTGAAGATGATTTAAAATATATAGCAGGTTGCGCATAGGTTATAGGCAAATAGCACACTATTTTATATAAGGGACTTGAACATCTGGATTTTGGTACCCAGGGGGGTCATGGAACCAATCCCCCACGTATACTAAGGGACCACTATATTCAACTGGCAATCAGAAGATAAAACAAAACTTAATTTGTAGAGAAATGTTGGTCTGTATAGTTATGTGTATTAAGTGGAACTCATTGTGATGCTTCTGTATTTACCCTATTGCTTCGATTTTTATTTGAAGATGCATAATACATAATTTAGCTTGTGTCATCAGTAATAGAAATGATCATATTTATAGTTTATATGTCATATAACTAATGCTATATGATATAGTACATATATAACATATGTAGATCATATATAGTTACATATATATATATATATATATAACTATGTTGATCAGTCCTTGTTACATTCTTTTTTCCTTTTTTTAGGCCATCATGAGCCCCTAAGTAGTGACTTACAGAGGTGGGTTAAACTCAACTTAGAACTTAAAGTGAAGAGACTTTTACATGGAGGAGAAGTAATCTGCATGTATAATATGGGAAGGTCTTCCTTAGGTATGTTACAGGCTCACTTTAAACCATTTGATTTATGCTACAAAGTATCTGTAATTAATATTGGGAATATAGCAAATTGTGATAAATACCTTTAATTGTATGTTTTAAAGTCAGCATATGCATGCTTAAGTTTAAATATCAGAATTTAAGCAATTCTGGAACTATATTAATATCTCCTTAGTATACTAATTACAAAGCATTTTCAACATTTGTCACTACAGGCTTTTTCTGCCTAGTTCAAAGAATTGGCTTTTCATTAGCTAAGATATGTAACTTTTCATTTTAAATAGTTAAAATTAATAATATAAAAAATATTATTTGACTATTTTAAAAATAGAACTCATGCGATTAGTTTGAGCCCATGCAGACAATCCAGGATAATCCCCCTATTTTAAGGTCTTTAACCTTAATTACATCTGCAAAATCCCTTTTGCCAGGTAATGCAACACATGTACAGGTTCCAGAGACTAGGACACAAACATCTTTGGGAAGTCATTCTTCCTACCACAGTATGAAAAAATGTAAAGTATTTAATTAATGATATTTATATTGATTACATGTTGAAATAATAGTTTGATGTATTAGATTATCGTATTAGATGGCAATATGAATGAAACATATCATCAAAATTAATTTCATCTGTTTCTTAGTTTTTCAATAAGTTCCTAGAATATTTAAGATTATATATGTGGCTCACATTTATGTCTTACATTGTATTTCTCTTGGCTAGCACTTGTCTAGACCAAGAGAAAAGTTAAATCTTCTTTACCATCCTCAGAGTTTTTGATATTTGGTCTGAGGATACACTCCTTCCATGAGAAATGCTTCCCTACAATCAGTCATGGCCTTACACTTTTAGGTCTCTCGTGACTAAACACAGCATTGCACAATACAAAACCCACAATTTTCATACAAGAGATACCCAAATATAGTGATGGAGCACAGAGATGTGGGTACAGGGTCTCATTTCCTTACAATAAAATGAATTTTGTTCAACCTGATAGCCCTAATAATTGCTGACCTCACTCAATGTGAGCAGAGATTTCTTTCATTCATCTTCTGGTTTCCAGTGGTGGCACATAGAAGGGCCCTTTTCCTTTTTTAATTGTTTTTGAGACAGGGTTTTGTTCTGTTGCCCTGTTGGAAGGTGGTACAATCACAGCTCACTGCAGCCTTGACCTCCTGGGCTCAAACAATCCTCCCACCTCAGCCTCCTGAGTAGCTGGGACTACAGGCATGTGACACCAAGCCCATATGTATTTTTAAATTTTTTGTAGAGATGGGGTCTCTCTATGCTGCCCAGGCTGGCCTCAAATTCCTGGGTTCAAGCAGTTCTTCTGCCTCAGCATCCCAAAGTGCTGGGATTACAAGTGTGAGCCACTGTGCCTGGCCTGAAAGGCCCTTTCAATGAATAGTTACTAAACTAACTGAAAGTCAGTAATTGGCTGGTTAAAAGAAAAAAAAGATAGATTTTAGAAGTAAGTAAGCTACCCTCAATTTCTTCATAATGACAAACATTTCCATACTTACACTAAGAGGACAGCCTCCATTTGGAACTGTAAAATAAATATATTTTTTTAATATTTTGGAGACAGAGCCTCACTCTGCTGCTCAGGCTGCAGTGCAGTTGTGCAGTCATGGCTCACTGTAACCTCAAACTCCTGGGCTCAAGGAATACTCCTGGCTCAGCCTCCAGAGTAGGTGGGACTACAGGCATACACTACCCTGCCCGGCTAATAGGCTAATATTTTTTCTAATTTTTTGTGGAGAAGGGATCTTGTTATGCTGCCCAGGCTGATCTCAAACTTTTGGCCTTAAGCAATCTTCCCACCTTCTCTTCCCAAAGTGCTGGGATTATAGACATAAACTAGCATGACTGGCCTAAATAACATTTAATGGTTGCATCTTTTTTTTTTTTTTTTTTTTTTGAGACTGAGTTTCGCTCTTGGCGTTACTCAGGCTGGAGTGCAATGGCGCGATCTCGGTTCACCGCAACCTCCGCCTCCTGGGTTCAGGCAATTCTCCTGCCTCAGCCTCCTGAGTATCTGGGATTACAGGGACGCGCCACCATGCCCAGCTAATTTTTTGTATTTTTAATAGAGAGGGGGTTTCACCATGTTGACCAGGATGGTCTCAATCTCTTGACCTCGTGATCCACCCGCCTCGGCCTCCCAAAGTGCTGGGATTACAGGCGTGAGCCACCGCGCCGGCAATGGTTGCATCTTTATGAGACAAGAGAGTATGCTGATGTTCAGGAAAATAATATTCTTTACCAAATGAACACTCTAATTAACCAAATGTTTTCATTGCTGTGTACTTTGTTTGGCACAGGTGACTAAACCAAACCAATAAATCTGTGACTGTTTTCAAAACTGTATTTCAAGTAGGTTGTTCAGGTGTACCATTTTGTCTGGTGTTAAGTTTGTTTAATTTACCACAATACCAACATATTTCTTACAATGTTAGACCACACCCACCCACCTCAGCACATCACCTAGCAGAAAAGCCAGGTCAACTGTAGAAGTTGAAAAGCAACATAAAAATGCTCATGCACCTTCATCTAATCTTCCAACCCTAGGCGAGGTAAAAGCCCTTTACAGAGCATTGCATCCCAGTTTCTGGAACCAGTTTCTCCCAACCCCAAGTGTAATCCTGTAGCAGGTAGGCAAAATTACTGTGACAATCTCACAATCCATCAGCTACAGAGCAAAGGATCCTCTGAGGAGAAGTTAGGATTGCCAAGGAAGCACAGGCTGCTGAGTGTTCCTCTCCTGCCAGACATAAACCTGATGCAAGACAGAATTATGAGAAGCCACATTCAGCTTACCCATCCTCCTTCTCAGTTATCAGGTACAAAAGAAAGACTGAATACCTATAAAAAGATAATATAAATAAACCTTTAAAATAAAGTTTGCTAATTGAAAGGACCAATAGATGGAGTGATGTATTCTTCAAAATCTATTGTCATGCCTTTGTGGACTTTATTGCTTATCAGCATTTTCCCCTCAAGAAAAAACAGAACAGCAACAATTGTTCAGAAAAAAACAAATCATGTTTCTTCCTTTCTTATTACTTTTATTGTTTGAGGTTTCTTTTAGACTATAATGTGGCATTGTGATTTTGAGATGGGAAAAAAATCCCTTGTCTTTCAAACACAGGAATGTGATTGTATGCTATTGTTGCCAACAATGAGCTAAAGAGGTTAATGGATCACATATCTGGCAAACAGCCATCTTTCCTCCTGCTCAATGTATTACACAGTATACATTTTGCTGTTGCTGCTGATCATATGATTTGGTCTGAGTAGTTGGTAAGTAAGTTTAGATTTAACTGGTCTCTTTCTAAAACTCAACAGCTTTGTCATTCAGGCTATATCCTGAAATTTTAAAAGTACAGTTTGGATTCTGATTTCATGACCTTTTGAGGTGATGGTAAGAGTGGTCGGAGGAAGTAGGTGGGACATGCTATTGAATGAGAATCTAGAAATATTGTGCCTTGTAAATTGCATCCGACCGTTCATTTTCAGATTGCCTAAATTAACAGAGTGAAATTTCCATAATAAAAAGGAATGGGTACTGGAGAAAGTACAGCAATTCTTTCTAGTGTTGTTGCCCATATTCCTTCCAACAGACGTCTAATTAAATGGACCAACTCTCTCCACTGACCTCAGGTTGACACAAATTTGCATTCTGCGATTGTCATTTGAAAACAGACAAGCCGTCATAAGCAATAATGCTGTGATTTCTTGCCTAAAGGACTCTTCTGTGTACTGCATTTGTACTAGGGAATGTAAGCAAGAGACTAAATGCCTCTACAGAGAAAAGGGGAGGAAAGGTTTTCATTTTTAGGGAACCCCAGAGGGAAAAAGTTTGTCAATGAGAAATACAATGTTCTGGGTAATTTTGGTTGAGTAAGGATGTATGTTGAGGGAGGGGACTAGAGTTGGGAGAGAGAAAGCGACACATCAGTTTCCTTGGAGCAGTAGGGTCCTTTCAGTCGGGTAAAGAGCACAGTAAGTGACAGATAGAATAAACTCCTGGCCTGTTGTTTTGCTGAGGGCAAAGGGTAGGTGGAACACAGACTGAATTGGGAAGGCTAGTGTGCCTCTCAGCTTCTGGACTTGGGACGTGAAAAGAAGGCTGAGTCCAGAGCTCCGCTTCCCAGCTAGGCAGTGATCGCCCCCTGTGACTCCGGATGCACACAGCAGCCCTAAGCATGCCGCGGCCGCCGCCCGACTCCTCACCGCCGCCGGCCCTCCCGCCTGGCACGCTGGAGCCATACACACCAGCTTCCTGGACACCTGTGTACCCCAAGCTCTGGGTCTAGGCCCCCCTTCACCCGAGAGAGACGGGTCTCAGCGCCTCAGCGATTGGGTCCCTCCGACCTCTGTGTGCCTGAGTTCTGCCACCCTGGTCACCTCCGCGGGCTCCCCAGGCTGCGACCTCAGTCGAACTGGGAGCCCTGCGCGCCCACCCGGCCGCCCCACTGCGCCGCTCACTCGCGGTTCCCGAGCCTGGGTGGGACGCGCAGTGGCTCAGCAGCAGGACCTCCGCCTCCGGGTAAATCCTCCTCCTCCCCTTTCTCCGCCTAAGACCCTGCCCTCCCCCTGCAGCAAGCCGCTCCGGTGCGTGCGCCCATCTCACTGCTGAAGACACCTGCGCTTCCTTCCCCACCCTCCTCCCTTTCGCTGCGGTTTCTCCGCTGCCTTTGGGAGCTCGGGAGCGGCAGCTGGAGGAGGAGCAGGGGGAGGAGGGGAGGGCGAGGAGGAGTAGGGGCGGGGTGGGTGGGGAGAGAGCCGGGAGGGTGTGGACTGGCAGCCACTCTGCAGCTGGTCGCCGGGGACCCGGTCCCTCCTGCGCGCCCAAGTGATGGAGGGGAAGAGATTCGCTTAGACACACACACGCGCACACAGCTGGGCACGTCTCCGGGAGACAGCTGCAGGCTCCGGCGCGCTGGGGGCCGGGCGGCGGCCGTGACAGCGCCAGCCGCGGGGAGCGGGGCGCCCGCACAGCTTGGCACCGGCGGCTCGAGGACGCAGGAAGGGAAGATCCCAGCCACACTGACTGTTGCTCTTTTGGGCGGATTGGGCGGGAGCGGACTGCCCGAGGAGCTGTCACCGAGGACGCCCGAAGTCTCGCCCTCTGCGCGCAGAGTCGGGGGCTGCGCCGGTGCCCTCGTGGGGCCAGGAGGATGCGCACCTCCTCCCGCAGAGCGGCTGCTGTCTCTGGCACTGCGCGGACTCCGGCTCCTGCGGCCGCCCATGCCGTGCCCGCGCCACGGGAGCGCGCCCTGCCGCACCTGGTTCCAGCCTCTCCGGGAAGTGCAGGAAACGCGCCCTAAACTCCACTACTTCTCGCCCGCCTACCCCCCCGCCCGGCTCCCCGCCCCGGACCTCACCGCCGCCGCCTGCGTGTGGGGCCCGCCCGCCTCTTACTCACACGCGCCACGCACAGCCCTGGTCGTTTGCTCCCATTCACGCTGACGCTCTCTGCCGAGCCGAGCCCGGGCGTCCGAAACTCCTGGACCAACTGCGTACCGGACCGCAGGAGCCACCCGGTGGCCCCGCGCGACCCGCCGCCAGCCCCTGCGCCCTGGGGCTCCCGCCTGCGCCGCAGCCGCCGCGGACCACGGTGAGCAGGGCGCGCTGCCCGCCTCGCGCGGGGGAGGGGCTTGAGCACACCCGGCCGAGACCTCTAGAATTGGGGGGAAATGAGAAGGGACACATCGCTGAAGGGAGGCATCCGGGTGATGCCAGCAAAAAGCACTTTGTGGGGTGCGGTTCTCCTGGGCGCTGCCTGGGGAAGACTTTTGAGAGGTTTGCTAGGACCAGAGGTTAAACTAGTGCGAGATGAGAAACGGGGGGGGGCAATTCCTGAGGTAAAATTAGACGGTGTCAGTCAGCCTGCCTGCCTGTTTCTGTCTCTCCCGGAGCGCTGGGTAGCGGTCTGAGGGAGAAAGGGAACACGCGTTTACTGCGCTTGCCGGAGTTTGGGGGCTTGCGTTCGGCCACTTCTGGGGTGGCTGTGGGGCTGTCTGGAGCGCGAGGGCAGCTTTGGGGCAGCGGGGTCTGCAAGGCGGGAGCAGAGGACCGGCAGAGGGCGGGCAAAGGACAGGCAAAGGCTAAGTTATCGTATGGGTGGGGTGTTTTCTCTTCCCAGCCGGCCCCTCCCACACCCCTCACAGCCCCACTTTATGAATCTCTTCCCACCCACCCAACACACACACACACACACACGCACACACACACACACACAGGATGGATGCAGTCGAGGGGTGGTCATACTGTTACTACTAAAAACTCTGAGAGGTCAGGTCGCTGTGGCTTCTGACTGGAGCGCTGAGACTCCTGCTCCTGTTACTTAGGCGACCACCTTGGTTTAGGGAAACCTGAAAGGAACGTTCAGCTTAAGGTGGGTGTCTTTACCTGGAGGTTCCAAGTGCACAGCAAGCAGACCTCTACCACAACTCCGTAGTCACTTCACCTTGGTGGGTTTCCTCTGCTCTCCGACTTCACCCCTTCAGTGCTGCAGGGCACCCACCCAAGAGAGCTGATGCTCAGATCTGTGGTCTGCCCCGGTCCTCACCCAGTGGGTCGGTCTCTCGCTCTCTCGCGCTCTCTCGCACGCTCTCTCTTTCTCTCTCTCTCTCTCCTGTCTTCTCTCCTCTCTCCTCTCTCCAAATACCAGTTTCTTCATGGAAAACATTGATTCCTTAAGGAGAGATTTAATATTTGCAAAGTGTGCTTTATGTCATATTACTTCGTTGATACATTTAATTGCACTGTAACTCTTCACTGATTTATGAAATCTTGGCCTGATAAATAGCATGCAGGGTCGGGTTGGGTGGGAGTGAAAGTGGGTGGGTGGGCCTCCTTTCTGTGCTACTGCTTCTTTCTAAACTGATTTGCTACAAGTAATAAAAAGCTGGTGCTTCTTCAAGGTTTTACTTAGCAGTTTCTACATATTTCAGAGCTTTAGACAAATTTCACATTATAATTTAGTTCAAATATATTGTTTCTTTTCAAAGAAAAAGTTGAGAAGATAAAAGGGGATTACAAATTTGGACATCAAAAATGATTATTTTTTAAAAATGTTTTATTGCTATCAATTATGTTACAACAGAGTTGTTGTCATTGTTACCTTGGCGTTTCCTCCTAGCGAAGTTCTTAAAGAAATGAAAACAATACTACTTACCTTCCTCTCTCTGCTCATTGCTCAAAGTAACTGAATGAGCATCAGGGCAGGCTTCTTAACTTGAAAAATATGAAGTTATTCACCAGTGAACTAATGGAGGCATAAGAAGTTATTACAAGACACATAGCAATGGGAAGGAAACTGTTGCTTAAATTTAACTTCCTACAGTGTTTTAACAGTGAAAAAGAAAACTGCTTTGGCCTCTCCTAAGCTACTCTGGCCTTTTAGAAACACTCTTTCCTCAGTTAATAAAACATATGGAAACATCATTACTTGAGAAAAATATTTTCAAATAGGTACCTAAGCAGATTACATGGGAAATTATGAGCACAATATTCAATGGAGTATTACAGCAAGTACTGGGATCTTGGTTTCTAGATTAAGCCAGAGCTCATGCTTACATTTTAATATTTGAAATTGCTCCCTTTGACATCCTTGTGAGGAGGTGTTTCCCGGTGTTTTCATTATGCTTGTATCATTGTCCTTACCAGTTTTGCAGGCTACACAGATGTTTTTGAATGAATAACCTTCTTACTCACTGAATTTTCACTCATTCAAAAAGTATTTATTGAGCACATAAACACACATAATATGCGAAGCTGAGCTGGGGTGTTATTTTAAACAAAAAGTGAGGATTTCTGGTAGAAGCAGGATGCTTACTCCTACACAGTGTAAATAGAACTGTAGAGCAGTGGCTTACTTAAGGAAGCAGCATCTTGCCCAGAGTGGGTGGTCAACAAAGAGCTGTTGACTCAAAAATCACATAAGATGTTAACTAGCCAACTTTGTTTCCATCCTAAATACCTCAATTATTCTTAACCCACCGTGTCATTAGGATGTGACTCAACTTCAGAGACTTGATGTTGACTCTAATCTCCTTGCTCTTTGTCTGAATACTTTAGAGTAATATAACTGTCTGTGCACTGTATGTTTTCTAGCTCTGGCTTTCCGTGTATGATTTCTATGGAGTAATGCCAGCTCTGAATTTGTCATTAATATCCATTTATGAGTAAATGTTAATGTTCTTGTTGCACTGAAAAAGTGAACTCGCATTTATAGAACACAACAAATATTTTGCTCCTAAATTTTACTGTCTCTTTATTTTTAAAGTCACAGAAACAGTGACTTTTTTAAAAAAATGCAATTATATATAAATGAACAAGTTACAAAAGTAGTTATTTAGGATTTTTTTAGAAAAGAGGAAATGTCTTATGGAAATTTTAGTTGAAGTAAATTTTCTTTGATGCTCTTCATATAACTAGCAGGATGGTCTTTTATTGTAGGTACCCTCATTCATGAATAAAATAACTCTCAGGGTAACTTCCTAGTAAAAGGGGCTAGTGAAGGAGAGAATGCTTGCTAAAAATGATTCCAATTTGGGAATGGAGTATAAGCAGTAACACTAGAGTTGTGTCATTGAAATTATGTGAATATTTGTATATTTCATTGGTTTTTACATGGGTGAATTTTATGGATTTATAAATACTTTATTCTCGTATTTTCGTATTCTGAGATTATTGCAATTAAGTGAAGAATTATTATTTGGTAATGGAATAATAGTTTATTTTAAGTACAGGTGAATAGTTTGAAAGAACAAGTCAAATTAAGTAAATTATTTAAACCATAGATTTAACATTATTTAAGTCCTCTTCATTTTTTGGTAAGGGAAGCTCAAAACAAAAATACCTAGTTAAGTTTTTATTATAAATTAAACTGTTGCCATTTAGAAAAATTCTGCATTTCAGGTTTTCTGTGCATTCAAAATCAATTTTTTGAAGTTAGCATAAATGTAACTTTTTGTATATTTTTTCTGGTATCTAATGTAATCGTTGAGAAATTTTGCTTCCTCTGGAATCAATGTAATGTTATCTTAACCTTTAGGTAGAAGTGAAATTAAAGCAAGATGTTAATAACTACATTTAAAAATCACCAATCTAAGTAAAAAACATTTCAGAGTAGCTAACACTGATAAAAAGTAGAGTAAAAGATTATATCTGGAAATTCACATAATGTATAGATAGGATAAATAAACCTCTCTAAATCTCATATGGAAGTTCCATTATGGTGTCTTACTATTAATTAACATTGATACAATAGATTATTTTCCATTTTCTTGAAAGTTTTATGAAGGAAAGCTATGTCCATATTAAGAAATGGTTGAAGAGTTTATTTTAATTTAGACCACTTGTGTATATACACAAATGTATATGTATACATGTACACATATGTATGTATACACATATACATATCCACATATGTATGCATATATAGTATATATTTATGCTTCAGCTTATGTATATGTCTATGTTTTTTAATAACCTTGTCCAATAGGAATAGAATTCTTTTGTGGCATGTGTGGTTTGTAAAGTCAGCATCACTTTGAGAATGATATTCATAAATGCTGTACTAGTTTGATATTGAAAATATGGAGTATGATAAATTTTTTGAATAATTTATTTAAGCAACACTTGTAATAACTTTTAGTATGTGCCTGACACTGTCCAAAGAGCTCTACTAATAATAACTCATTTAATTCTGGTAGCTCTCCTGTCATTTCCCATTTTACAGAGGGAAAATAAGTATGTATAGCTGCTATTATTTTATTTTTCTTTGATGTTATCATTTTTATTGCCATTTAAGAGATGAGGAAGGCGAGGCTTTATGAACCTAAATAAATGACTCAAGCTCCACAGCTACTATATGGCAGAGCTGGCATTTGAGTCCAGGCAGTGTACTCTGCTCTTGAATAGATTTTTTTTAAGTTTACTTAAATAGAGGGTCTGGTGGGAGTAAGTTAAGTTGTAAAGCAAATAGATTATAGCAACTGAGACTTATGATAATTTTCAACTTCGAGTGAATTCTTCAGAAATTCATAAGGAAGGCGATTGTAATGAAGCCGTGACATAACCTGAACCACAGTGGTCCTTGAGCATAGTGCTGTAACTTAATGTAGTTTTTAATGGACTCAATAATTTTCAAAGGTTCAGCTACTTTTAAATTAGGTAACTTTAAGAACTGAAGCCATATTTAAGTACTTTTAATAGCTCAAAGAATCTGATACTGAATGTTTTATGCTTCCCATGATATCCTTATAATGTGATCCTCTTGCACAGAGGTCAGTGTTGTGTTACTATAGTGTATGGTACTTGCCAAAGGAATCTGAGCTTTACAGAAGGTGTGAATTGAGAAGACTTATTCTGCTTAGACTCGGATACACACAGTTGACATCCCATTAATATTTACTGCATGTACTGAAGCAAGGCATTCCACATGTTGCTACTCCAGAGGTTAAAAAAAAAAAAACCCACACACAAAAACTTAAAGTGTCTTTATAATTGCACAGTTTTAAGATGTGATTTAGTACTGAATAGACATTTTCTTTTGTCATGATGATCTCAGGACATTACTATCTATGAAACCTTGTGGAATAATACCTTTTATGAGATTGAATGGCCTGAGATAGAAAGGAGAAAGATGGTATGAGAAGTATGAATAATAAACCGATTTAAATATTTAAGTTTAGAAGTAGACAAAAGAAGGAAGTTTGCCTGTAATTGTACTTTATTTTAAAAAGGCTTACAAGGCATAATTAACATGAAGTAACAGAATCTTTAAACTGCTAATGAGGTAGCATAACTGTTCTATCATAAATATTAAGTCTTACTATTTGAGTATAGTTTGGGGAACTATTTAGGAACATATTAAAATGTCACTGTAATGTTCTTTGCCATAGCTAACTAACTCAAGTCAATGAAAAAAATCACAATAATTCTGAACCTGCCTCAACATAAAAGTATTTATTATAGTAAGTACTGCAGTCGGACAGAGTTGGCTGAATTAAAATCCCTGCTTTACTGCTTATTGGCTGTGGTATCTTGGGCAAATTACTTCACTCTTCTAATTCTTAGTAATTTAATTAATTATTATTATTATTATTTTTTTTTGAGATGGACTCATACTCTCTCACCCAGGCCAGAGTGCAGTGGCACGATCTAGGCTCACTGCAACTTCCATCACCTTGGGTTCAAGTGATTTTGTGCCACAGCCTCCTGAGTAGCTGGGACTACAAGCTTACACCACCATGCCAAGCTAATTTTTGTATTTTTAGTAGGGACAGGATTTTGCCATGTTAACCAGACTGGTCTGAATTCCTGGCCTCAAGTGATCCACCCACCTCGGCCTCCCAAAGTGCTGGGATTGCAGACATGAGATACTGCGCCCGACCAAATTCTTAGTAATTTTATCTGTTATATGGAAATGGAAATACAACTTCATTGATATCCATATGATAATCTATGTAAAATACCTAGCATTGAGTGTCATACATAATAAAACTTCAGGAAGTAGTAATTGACACTGCTGTCATCACCACCATCTTTAACATCACCATACCATCATTTGAATGCATTGTTCTCCATTTTAAAGCATGGATTCTCTTTCTGTTGAGGGAAAAGTATGAAGAAAGAACTATGTGTTTTAAGACTTAAGCTTGATTGGCCGAGCACGGTAGCTCATGCCTGTAATCCCAGCACTTTGAAAGGCCGGGGTGGGGGAATCACGAGGTCAAGAGATCGAGACCATCCTGGCCAACATGGTGAAACCGCATCAGTACTAAAAATAGAAAAATTAGCTGGACGTGGTGGCACACCCCTGTAGTTCCAGCTACTTGGGAGGCTGAGGCAGGAGAATTGTTTGAAGCCGGGATGTGGAGGTTGCAGTGAGCCAAGATTGTATCACTGCACTCCAGTCTGGTAACAGAGCGAGACTCTGTCTCAAATAAAAAAAAAAGACTTAAGCTTGATTAAAGTGATACCAGATTTAAAGGCCTATGCTGAGCACAGAAATTAAGAGGAGGCTTTTGGGACAGATAATTCACTGTTCTTTCTTGCAAGGCCTCACTTTATGAGTTCACATGATTCTTTGGAATATCTATCCTCTTATCCAGATGTAGTAAATGGAAAAGAATTAAAGTTTTTGTTAAAATAATTGAAATATTTATATTTGTCTTTATATCTAATATGTGTTGAAAGCTTTAGGTTCCACAGAAATTTCTTTCTGACAGTTTTATATCTCATACCTTATAGGACTCATTGTATAAAGGGTAAAGCTATTTCTTAACTCTGGTCACTAAATGTGAATAACTTCATTTAAAAGGTTAAGTTTAATTTTATTCTTAGATATATATATATATTGCCATCATTTAATTCTAGTAGTTGATATTACTATGTACCAAACAGTATAGGTCTTTATATATTGTGTCCTTACAAAGCATTCATTGGAACATATGCCATTAGTATTTCCATGTCACAGATGAGGAAATTGAGGCTCAGGAAAGACCCAGAGCTAAAGGGGTGGAGCCGTGATCCTCATCCACACCTTCTGTCTCTGAAGCCCATGTTTACCCCCCACACTAATGGGCTTCTTACTTGCAGTTAGCCCCCAGGTATTTTCTGTGGATTTCTGGGCCTTAAAACCCATGCCTCCCTACTTTTCTGTATCTTCATTGCAACAAACAAAAGAGTAATTTAATTTCAATAAAGCTCAATTTCTTGGCTTTGTCATATTGCAGTTTTCATATGTATATGCAATGGCCATTAGAACAAAGAATTAGATAACATTAGTTATTAGCAAACAATTGAATCAATTTTAAAATAGACTTAAGTCTGCCAAGATCCTTCTAAATGCAATCATGTGTCACTTGACAATGGAGCCTAGTACACACCCAGGTTATACGATATAGCTTATCATCCCTAGGCTTCAAATCTGTATAGCATGTGACTGTACTGAATACTGCAATCAGTTCTAATACAACTATAAAGATTTGTGTATCTAATCATAGAAAAGATACAGTAAGAATGTAATAGTAAAATCAAATGGGACCATCATTGTTTATGTGGTCTGTTATTGGATGAAATGATGTTATGCAGTACATAACTGCAGTTGCATTCATACTCTGTATGCAGTAGTGGGAACTGACATTCCATACAAATGGAATTTCCTCATCTGGTGAGCAAGCTGCCTGTGACCTAAAGTTCCTAATTGACTCACTTTTTCTGAGCTGAATGCAACAATATAGGATGAGAGGGCAATGGAAAAGAGCCCTTCTTCCCAGGGGTGCAGCATGGAGAAGTAGACAAGCTCACTACTGAGAACCCCAGGGTTCCTGCAGATCTGAAAGGTCCCCTCACACCCCTGAAAATATCCAGAAAAGGCTCAATGACTGTTGTCTTGCTCACCTGACTGAGTGCTTCTCAAGGACAGGGATTGTATTCTTTTCATCCCTATTTCTGTGGTACTTGGAACATGGTTTAATGGGGCAGCCATAGAGCTCCTTAGTGTGGGCACTCAGAATTTCAGAAGCAGAGAGCTGAGGCACCCAGGCAGGAAGATCTGGGAAAGGAAGGAAAGGCAGAGCACAAGACAGGTACAAGGGTATGTGAGGGACTGATGGGCTTGCAGATGCATAGGTAGCTGGGAGATACTTCTTTACATTTTGTTTTTACTTAACGACTGTTCTGTTTCCAAATCTAGACTAGATGTGTGATACCCACTTAGCTCTGATAGCTGACTCTTTAAAGTGAAGAACATTATTCCCATTGTCCTGATAGATGTGCCTGGCACATCATAAAATCTTTTAAAATATTAGCTAAATGTTATTTTCAGATTTTCTATGAATATAATTATTTTTTCTTAATGAGGTATTTATCTTATCTTCATACCCTGTCCACTCTGAAATGGATTGCCAATGAGTTCAGGGTTATTTATAGAAGCATTTACTTTGGGAGTTTCTGAATTCTGCAAATATTAGCATCCTTTAAATAAGGGCTTCCAACTCTGTACCACCACAAAAAGACCGAGTGCTTGAAAATTTTTATACACCATTACTTTCTTAAGGTTATCTCTTCTCAAATACTTTATTTTGCTCTTCTGTATTGGTAGTATCATCTTCCCAGACATCCAAGAAAAGTGAGAAACTAAGAATAGTTTGTTACAAAGATCATAGTAAGAACTTAGGTACCTCAAGATCATTTCCTCCCACTTGTAGTCTGTCACCAAGATGTGACAGTCCTGCTTCCCGAACACCTATCTCTCCAGCCCCAATGCTACTTCTAAAGTTCAGGCCATCAGAACTTCTCACCTGAATCATAGTAGCCTCCTATTAAGCCTTGGATCTCCATCCTCTTCCATGCTTGAATTTTTTCTGACTACAAACCTGATCATGCAGTTCCCTTGCCTACTAACCTGCAGCATCCTTAACTTTCAGGATAAAGTTCAAACTAGCTCAACCTACAAAGCCCTTACTGTTCCAGTGGACCAGCCTGGGACTCATCTTCTGTCTCTCTTCTGTAAGGTCCTTACAATTGGGTGACTCCAGGGAAGGAATGGACCATGCTCCTTCATACTTTATGCCTTTCTGCATGCTGGTCCCTCTCCCTAATGGTTCTCTTCTTGTCTAACCTCTTGTCTTCCACACTACCTCTCTTTGTTTTCTTGCCCCTTTTCTCTGTAGCCTGTCTCCACCCAAGCCAGGATGGGCTAGCATTCTGCTCCTCTGTTCTGTAGTACAGATCATACTCTATTGAGTTAATGTTATTCCCCTGACATACACAATATAAACACTCATTCTCTCCCTACCCCCAAAAGTACCTATATCTCCAGTGCCTAGCATAGTGTCTGGATTCTAGGAAGCATTAAATACATTTTTACTGGAGAAATAATCATCTTATCTCTCCCTCTGTCTGACTTTTTTATGCCTTTCTTACTCACTGGCTGATTTATTTCAGTATACATTGAACAAGTACTATGTGTCAGGCAGTTGCTGGATCTAAGAATATGATGACTTTATTAGTCCTTTATTACAAGTTCTTAAATAACTTGTAAGCCCAAGGGCAATCCAACTTTCAAAGAAACAAACAGCATCAAGTGTACTAGATGATGGAGAGAACGCATAGTGAGGGCACAATGTGCCTGGTGGAGCAAGGAAAACTCCACCCTCCATCCTGCCCTACATACCTATTTTTCCTTGTCTCTAGTGTTTTAAGTGCCCAGAAGTAAGCATCCATCTATCAATACTATTATAATAATAATTTCTAAGAGATGATTTAGGTCTCCATTTCTTTAATAATAGTCTATAGAGAATTAGGCAATTTTTATTTTTATTTTCTACTTGCAGACCAAGAAAGCTTCAAAAAGTTCCATAACAGTCCATGAGCTCATTTTTGAGTTTTTCTTTTATTTAAATTCTTTTCAGTATATCTAATAAACTTATTATTTATTTAATTTCATTTTTCTCTATAAAGCAAGGGACTTATATTTAACCAATTATTAGTATCCACTTAATGAGATATAAAAATCTGAGTTCTCTTTTAAGAATTAAAATAAGTATGATATTAAATTATTTTACCACGACCAAAGTGGAAAAATTAATAAGATCAAAAGATTAGCTAACAACATATGGTAATCACACTACAGATACTGCTCTAATACTAAATAAATAGAAATGACCTGTTGATTAATACATTTAATGGCAAACATTTGGAAGCAAGTCTCTTTTAGATGTGCATGATCATCCCCTGATAAGTAATTACATATGCAAATAAAATAAGAAATTAGTTTCAAAAACATAACATGCAAAATGTAATGTTACCTTCAAAACATATAAAATATAATACACTATTCTCTAAAAATATTGGCGCATTTAATATACTGAATAAACTAGACTATTTTAGGTGACTTCCTATGTATTATTCCCGAAATTAAAAACAAAGTAGTAATTAAATATCATGTTATATTCTTTGTTTTCCTCTAAAGTACATAAAAGCATTTTAATTAATATTCTCTAGTTATGTAGATATTATATTCCCATTTCCTGTCTGAAAGTGAAAAAAAATCATGAGCAATAAAAAAGTAGAACCAAATTAATTCAGTCTGCTTTTAGTTATAAATTTTCTTTGAAATTCTTAAACTATTTTGAAGATGTAACTATATCCTGTTTTAAAAGGTATCTTAACTTCTTTCTCTGACTTTAGTAGCGTTCTCATTACCAATAATTCCATTGCCCGGAGAAAGGGTCTAGTTTTATTCTCTTGCAACCATGAGGTTTTCTGTGACTTAATACTGTCACAATAACAATCAGCCATTCTTGGTCTATAGGTAGTTCCCTACATATACTTAATATTCCAAAATATTGAAATGTTGGAAAGCTGAACAGAAGACTTACATGTGTTATAAGTAGTTGACCATAGGACTTACAATCCATTCTGGGAGACTTTCCGAATTGAAATGGGGTATATTAATAATGATGCTGACAAAAATGTTATGAAGTCCCTAAATACGTTTAATATAGTGCTTGCTGCTTTCCTGTGCCAGTGGTTTACTGTTTGGGAAGATCCCTTCCATTAGCCTGTCTTTTCTTGCCCAACACAAAGCTGGCACAAACATTCTGGTAATGATGCATGTTGCAGTCTTTGTTTTACCCAGGACTCCCTAGATACTTACAATAGGTTTGAGGAAGACTATATTATTTTGGAAGAGAACCAAGTGGGGTTTTGGCTCCCCATGTTAGAGAAAAGGGAGACTGATGCATGAAGGGAGTATGGTGCAGAAAAGGAAAATGGGACCTCTGTGAGTGTGGAGCTGGGTGGAACCTGTGGATGCTCACGTGAGGAAATGTGGTCCATGTTCTCCCCACCCTAACCATCACTAAACCAGAGGGTTGGAAGCATACCTTTGGCCCTGATGCCTAAACACTTGCCACAAAGCATCCTCTACTCACTTCATCTAGTGGTACTGAGTAGCAGGAAACATGACAGTAACTCAGTATCATGATAATAGCTCAAAATCTTGTTCATACATTCAGCAGCTATTCACCGAGCAACTACTATACTCTAAGAACTTCATCACTGATACAAAAGACAGTTCAGCATATTACAGGCTATTTAGGAATGTGCTGGAGGAGACTGTAGGACCCATAAAAGTAAAAACCCTTCAGAATTCCCACCATTACCCGAGTTTATTTTCTTGTTTTTTCTCTGTCAATAAACACCACTTTTTAAAGGTATCTTTTTAATGTGTTCTTTCTTCTTTTGAGATGCTGATCACTAGGAATTTTAAGTATTTTTAAAGAAACATCTGGAATAATCTAAATTTTCTCAGTAATGGAAGTGAGAACTTATGTCACAGAAATGGAGACATTTATACCACTCCCACTGGACTATGCATCTCTTACCCAAGGAGTACCAGGAAGAAGAATGCAAGTGTGTGTGTTTTGCCGACTGTATTTCAAACATACGTTTAAGTAGTTCTACTTTTTGTCATTATTTCCATCTGAAAAACTTTTCTTTCTTCCTGGGACAAAAAAAAAAAACCCAAATTATTAATTCTACTTAAATAATATGCTGTATTCACAAGAGTAGCTGCCAAATTTGTTGAGACCTATAACAAGATAATTAATTATCTAGCACACAAGGACTATTGGAGTGTTGGATATAAAACAGATGGTGGAAGAAGAAGGATGAGGCAGTCAGGATGCTCTGAGGGTGTGATAAGTCTTTCAGCCTCAGTGGGGTAAAAGCTACTTGTGAGCCAAACCTCCTTCATACTTCCTGCTGTGCTTACTTTTTTTGGTTGTTCCTTCCATCACCCCATCACTTTACTCCTTGAAATTCCAACTTCTCTTTCCCACTGCCATCACATTCATTTTAAATGTCAAGAGAAGTTAGAGAAGTTAGGGGAGGTGAGGGCAAAGGTCTACTCCCCTTGGACCCAGAACTCAGAGCCAGCATCTGTGGCAGCCCTAATACCAATCCCGTGGAGCAAAGCAGGCTGCAGTACCCTTGTCCTGACATTGCTTTTAGTCATGCAGATGTAGACTATTCCAGAGTTTTAGGTTCATATCAGAATCAATTAGATAAACTAATATTACAGGCAAACATCATGAATTTCTTTTGATTTGCTAATTTCAAAGTCTGAAACTGAAATCTAAAGATTTTCCCAGAGAAAACCTGGTTGAATATCAGTGAAAAAGGTTATGCAAGGAATGGTTAATTGTCTCCACTTCAAAGTGATTCTCCTCTATGTCTAATCAAGCTTGCCAGCAATTAGAAGGTACGTTTATATTGAACTAAATATTTGATGGTAGAGATTATAGTGACTTCATCGTTGGTGCTTTTCTTACAGATTTATCATCTATTACAAATTGTTGCCATCACGACACATTTATAACTCTGCCACAGTCTTAGTACTTCTCATTACAAAGAGGGGCAACAGTTAGATTTCAGATATTAAAGAAACTATTTAATTGCAAACTTTATCACTCATGCCCTAAAGAAATACAGAATAATTCTGATAAGATATCATCACAATAAAGGTACTCATTCATCATAAGACAAGTGAGTTTCTGATCTGGGGAAGTAAGCAGTCACCTTGCCTATCCCACCCTCTCAATATCAAGCCCACTTTTTATCATTTAAAGTAGAGTTCCCTAAAATAGATTACACTGACAAGTAGTAATTACTGACAGCTGCATTTAATTAACAAAGCAGATTCCTGCTCATGACAATAAAGTATTATTACATGTTTAGCATTAGCACTGCCAGTGAGAGGTGACTTTGCTAACATGGAACTAAAAGACCTGTTTTCTTTATTTAAAAACACACCCAGTTTGGCTGGAATTGAGCTTGTGCTACGTGGGAGTGTCTATGATTTTACAAAATGAAAGAAAAACAGTAGCTGTAGAGTGTTTTTTCTTTTTCTTTTTCTTTTTTTAGGAAAACAAGCAGATTGTACAAGGATGAGAAGTAATCTAGTGCCAGCCATGGGCTCCCATTCTGGGATTGTGTGTCAGTGTTTTTGTGTTTGTGAGTCTGTGTGTGTGAGGGGTAGGGAGGAATGGAGGTGTTTGTGTGCCAGAGATGGAAAGAAATTAATTAATCCTGTAAATAAGTAATTTCTGATGATATTAAAGACACTATTGCTAACCTACCTACCTTCCTTCCTTCCTCCCTCCTACCGTCCCTCCCTCCCTCTTTCCTTCCTTCCTTCCTTCCTTTTCTTCCTCCCTCCCTCCCTTCCTCCCTCCTTCCTTCCTCTCTCCTTCCTTCCCTCCCTCTTTCCTTCCTTCCTTTCTTCCTTCCTCCCTCTCTCCCTTCCTCCCCCCTTACCTACTTCCTTTCTTCCTCCCTCTCTCCAACCCTCCCTACTTACATCCTTCCCTCCCTCCCTTCCTTCTTTCCTTCCTTTTTTCCTTCTTCCTCTTTTCCTTCTCTTCTGTACTTAACCCTATACACATCTCTACTTTATGAAATATCTGAAAAGTATATGCTATCAAATTTAGGATTTTATATAAACTCTAAATTTTACAATTGATTGCAATTTCCATCTATTCTTTTTTATAGTAAGTAGGTTTGACTTATCTGCTCCTACCTCTATTACTTCATTTCCATTGTCCTATCTGGGTCTCTCACCTAGCAGTTCTTACTGTGAACCTCTACTGATGGGATTCTAAGCATCACATACATCTTGAGTAGTACCACATTTCTAACATCATCAATCCATAGTGCATAAGTAGATGCTGCTAACTTTAAGGAGGATTGTGAAGATGACTAACACTAGCAATTCTTGACTGGAATGACATTTGCTATTTTTGTTATTTAAATATATATTTCAGGATATATAAACAGCCTATTGTGACATTATCAATAGAACCATTCCTGTAACTTAATATAATTTCTCACATTCATGGAACTCAATTCCAGAAATATTTACTGGTAGTCTAAAATCTGAAAAAAAAAAATGATGTTGCATATCTGGACCTTATGTTTGTTGGGATAGTGTAGTGTGTTTTCACAATGCTGTTTTAAGTTATCTGGATGTTGGCATTTAATTTTCAAGTTGTAAAAATAGACTCTGTATAATATACTGTCATCTTGTAATTTGCCATTATAAATGCTATATTCATAAAAATCAACTTATGTATCCATGGCAATAAGAGGCAAGATGAATATGAATAGAAAAATCCTAAATTGATCCTCAAACTAATTTGCATCATCAAACTGTTCAGTAGATCTGCCAAACTTCTGCTTTTGTCTTTTCTTCCTCTCTCCCACTCACCGTCTAGTGGACATAGCCAAAGAACAAGGAAGATGCATAGAAAAAGCCTACAGCCAGGTAAACAATGGGGAATCCACCAAGGATGTGGCCAACTCACTAGTTTAATACTTATCAGTATCCACAAGTCCATATGACCACTGATTGTGTTCACAGCCTCAGACAGGGCACTAAATAATTGTTTTTAAGGTGAAGAATGTGTCATCTTTGTTTGCAAACACTAATCATTCTAACAAGTATTTAAAAAAAAAATATCAGGATCTTATCTGTATTCTAGGAGATTTTACTCAAAGAAAATTCCAGGAAACAGGAGTTGTGTGGATACTAAATATAAGTATCCAAATGGGCATTCAGTTAAGACCATTTAAGAGTTATTTTGAATATTAAACCACAAAGCTTCACTAACACCCTAAATTTAAAGCCCTACTGAGTCTTATAATATTCTGATGTTTAAATCCCATTAAGAATAGAGGTTTATTTTTATTTTGTGCTTTAGAATAGAAGATTCTTCACTGAAAAAGAAGTTTATAGGATTCAAGGGCATTGACAAATTTAAAGCCCTACTGAGTCTTATAATATTCTGATGTTTAAATCCTATTAAGAATAGAGATTTATTTTTATTTTGTGCTTGAATAGAAGATTCTTCACTGAAAAAAATTTAAAGGCTTCAAGGGCATTAACTAAAAAGAAGTATTATAATCATTGAAATAGAGCATGTTTGACAACTCAATATTTCAACTAGAAAACTTTCCAAAATTACATCTATAAAATTGGAAACTCTACTATGCAACTGTTCTAATTACTGTGCTAGTTCATAAATTAGTACTGAGGGATAATGGTTCAAATATTCTCTTTTAAGAATACCTTTGACTTTTAATATTGTCATTCCTCAGATTCAGTCATTAGGCAAATACTTATTGAGGGCCTGGTTTGTTTTGTTTGAGACAGAATCTAACTCTGTCACCCAGGCTGGAGTGCAATGGCATGATCTCCGCTCATTGCAACCTGCATCTCCCAGGTTAAAGCGATTCTTGTGCCTCAGCCTCCCAAGTAGCTGGGATTACAGGCGTGTGCCACCATGCCCAGCTAATTTTTGATGTTTTTAGTAGAGACGGGGTTTTGCCGTGTTGCCCAAGCTGGTCTGGAACTCCTGAGTTCAGCCCAGCTCAGCCTCCCAAAGGATTACTGGCAAGAGACACTGTGCCCAGTGAGCCTACTTTTTTTTTTTCTTTGAGACAGAGTCTCACTCCGTCACCAGGCGCCAGGCTGGAGTGCAGTGGCTCAACCTCGGCTCACTGCAACCTCCGCCTCCCGGGTTCAAGAAATTCTCCTGCCTCAGCCTCCTGAGTAGCTGGGACTACAGGCACGCGCCACCACACCCAGCTAATTTTTTTTTGTATTTTTAGTAGAGATGGGATTTCACCATGTTGGCCAGGATGGTCTCAATCTCTTGACCTCATGATCCGCCCGCTTTGGCCGAGCCTACTTTTTTAATACAGATGAACAAAACACAGTCCTCTGGCTTCAGGGAGTCAGGCGAGAAAGTAAATTATTGCATTGTAATTTAAATAAGGGTTAGTTCCTTGTCATTGCTCCCATCTGAGCAGCTAGAATGTAAACTCCACAGAGGGCAAGAATTTTTGTTCACCAGCATAGTGAGGCAATGCTAAAATATTGCCTGGCACATAGTAAGTGCTCAATAAATACTTGCTGAATAAAATCATAGGTATATGAGGTGGCATGGGAGAAAATTAGTGGAACAGAAAAGAGGCTGTGAGGGAAAAGGGTCTGAAAATGCTTCCAGAAGGAGGTAAACCTTGAGATCCATCCAGAAACTCTAAATAGAAAATAATTTGAGCAAAACTTGTCAGCATCATATATGCCTGCATAAAACTGAGTGGGTTTGTGTTTCCCTTTTTGTTTGTTTTGGTTGTTTTTCTGTGTTTGTCTTAAAACCTGCCTTAACAGTGAGTTGGGGAGACACTAGTTTGACAGGGAAAAGTAATACACAAGTAATTTGAATCTTAGGATGCAAGAAAACTCCTTGAGACACCTCTATTCAACGCTATGCATGCTTCACATGTACAAAAGTTATATCCCAAATCTATCTTTCTCTCCAGATACCTAACAAAACTATCTGCCAAACCCAACCCACCTTAACAAAGAAATAACACTTTCATCATATTCTGTTCTAAGATCTTTTTGAAAGTTACCTAATTTTGATCAATATTGGGCTAGAATACTTTTATTCCATATTTTAAATTGGAACAGACTTTTCCATGAAGCCTAGACTACTTTTATGGTCTAAATAGGTTATTATATTAACCCTTCATCAATTGTGACTGAGTAACAACCCTAGCAAGTTGATGGGATCTTGGTCTTAAGACCAAGTTGATGAGGCTTGGGTCTCAGCCTCAAGCCAAATTTCTTACTGCAGGTAGTAAACAAATCCTCTGCCCATTCTAAACCTAGCAACTCATTCATTCAGAAGCTAGGATATTAGTCTGATGCTCTGTGTCAGTCTAATCTCTCAGTTAATGTTCACTTTCTACACCAAGCCAATCCTAAGGATTTTTTAGAATCTTTGTTTAAATGTTTCTTTCTCCTGATTATTGTCCTGGAACCAACTGTAGACATTTCCTACAAATATAATCATTTTTCCAATTTGACAGTACTTTATTAACCAGCCACAGGACTAAAGTTGTCTTAGGCTGTAATATTCCTTAAGTTGGGTGAGACACGTTATCAGCAATTGGAATCTCTAGGAAGCTTAAGAGCAGTGATTCTACAGATGTATAAGTGAGAGTGCAAGCCTGTGAAACCCATCCTTGGTCCATCTGAATGCACCTGAATATGTTGGTTGAATGTCTTCTTCCAGAACATCACTGTACAATGACGGTACTGATAGACTTTGTGCATCTAGACCAGTTGTCTTACAAATTGAAATAGGCTTTGGCTTGAAAAGGCAAAGAACATAAAAACGAGTCAATAACTGACAAGTGACACCTCATATACACAAGGGAATTTATGTTGATGGATAATTATCTGCAAGAAAACAGAGAATAAATCCTAGCCTATATAATAATTAAATAATTCAGGGAGAAGGTCATTCATTTTTTAAAACTTAGAGTCAGAGTCATCAAGCTAATGTTGCATCAAAATGTTTTAGGTCCGAGGATTTTGTTCTATGGTACCATGATTGAGTGTCAAAAGCCATGTGTAAATGATGAAGAAAAGTGATGAGCTGAAACCAGAAACTTGCCCATGTAAGAAACTACTTGTCCCTCTAAGGCCAAGTTACAGATGAGAGTTTTCAGAAAAGGTGTTAAAGGGAACACAGGTTTAATTCTCTCATATTATCTGGAATTTAGAAACTTTCTAATTTTTCTTACCCAATCACTAAATTGGGTGCCAGTGGGACCTGGCAGCCCTGTTGTATAAAAGGGAACCAGAGTAGGTAAGCATTTTCGTGCAGTTATGTTATATGTGCAATAATGACTATAACAATACATAGCAGTTTTTTTGTTAGGTTGTGTTTATCTCATATAAATTCATTCCTTCACCTTCTTCCCCTTGAATTTTATACTCTCAGGAGTTAACAAAGGACAGGAAGAAGCCAGTGTCTCCAAGCCATCCCTGCTGGGGTATTCTCAAAATGTCTTTGTTGACAGAAGGAAACTGCATGGCTACTCATCCCTTGACTCAGTGTTCCTTTAAAACAGGCTCCCAGGCCTCTTTGGCCCTAAAGTTAAAACTATGTTTGACTTTTGAGAATCTTTGAAACACCCTCTGTCTCAAATTGAGATCCAAAACCTGAAACCAGTACACCATAGCTTTATACCCTGCATAGCTCTGTATGCTTTATTTTTCCATTTACTGAATGGGAAAGTGTAAACTAAATGTACATACGTAAGATATTTACTGGTTGAATAGACATTGCGTGCCACATCACATACCATATTAGACCCATCACATGCATTATATGTTATCTTCATAATAATCCTATGAAGTAGACTCCATATTATACTTTTACAGATGATGAAATTGCAGCTTAAATTACTCAAAGTTGAACAGTTAGGAAGAGGAAGAGATAGGACTTGAACTCCTTATCTTTCTGATTCCTGCCCAAATTCGTGACCCCTGCCACCAATCATATTGCCAACTAAGGGTTACAATGAGAAATATCTTGATTTTTGAGGATAAAATGTAAACACTCTTGTACTATTGGTATGAACAGATTAATGATTTTACCTATATCACCCCCAACACAAAAAAGTCATCCCAAAATGAGTCCTCCTTAACCCTTTAATAATTTTACATTTCATTAAATATGCACTAGGTAGTTTTATGTATGCTGTTTTTATCTAACCTGAATACTAATCCTGCTTTATGTTCTCTTCCTTCATACCTTCTAGGTAAAAGAGCCCCCCTTCATTCTGGGGCATGGCTCCTTATCACATTTGTTAGTTGGGAATAGGCTACATTATATTGAGGTAACAAATGACCAGTCTCAATGACTTAAGGCTTTAAAGGCTCATTTCTCCCTCCCACTCTGTGTGTATTGCCAAATTGGAGACTCCACTCCAAGTCTGCACTTTGAGTCCCCGATCATCAAGGCAGCATTTATCAGGAACATTGCCGATCCTGTGACACAGGGAAAAGAGATCACTGCGAAGGATACACTGACTCTAAATGCTTTCCTCGGAACTGACACAAGTCACTGTGTTCATTTTATTAGCCAAATCAATGCCTATGGTAAAATCTGACATCCATGAGGCAAGGAAATATAATTCTCCTCCCCCAGGGAGGAGAAGCAAATATTTGGGAAATTTAATACTGTCTGTAACATTAGGTATGCATGTGTTGCCATACTGCAGTAGTATATCTAGTCTTTAATGTGGGTAAGTGAAGTAAACCTTCAGAGAGATTGGGAATTTTAGACGGCAAGAAGGGAAATAAGCTGCAAGGAATTTTCTCAAGTGCTACCTTAGCAGCTTCTACAGAAATGACCTCCAGGATTCTTGTCCTTTCACAAACAGGTTTCTTCACCTTTATTACTTTTGCTTAAATGGATTTTGGTCATTATCAACAGGAAATTTATAGGCTTCACTGTTACCTTTTTGAATTTAGAATATGTATTTAGAATTTGGAATCACTTTCTCTGATGTCAGTTCTGCAGCTGATTTTTTTAATGTGTTATGTGAGCAAATGTAGATTATAACAATAAACACAGTACAAGGAAAAAGCAGGCCCATCTATCTCTTTCGAACTTGATTAGGAAATGTTGTGCGACAATGTTTTTAATATGGTCTTAAAACTAAGGTTAAGCTACTTTGAAGCCAGTTGACTATCATAGATTTATTCATTTTGAGGAATAGGATAAAACTAATTGAAATGTATACACATTCCCAAAGATACATTATGTTGCTACTTTAAAACCACATTTATTTTTCAGTTGCTCTGGAAATACATTTACAGGCACACAGAGTTTTCCTTCTCTGACTTTGTGATAAAAAATCTGAAAGGCTGAAACTTCTATTACTTATAGTTAATGCTACTAACAAGAATTAACATGCCAAAGAAAAGTCTGTATACTATCAAGAACCGTGTAAATGAAAAAAGCCACATGCTATGTTAATCTAAATGGCAGGGAGAAGAGTAAATTCAGTAGTGATTGTAAGAAAATAAGTGGCTTTTCCACTTATTTTAAGTATGATCTTAATAATTAATCAGAAAGACCAAGTCACCAAGTAATAAAATTATTAAGTGACCAAAAACTGTCAGACTAACCTATTTTTTCTCTACCTTCCTTTATCAAGGGATGTAGACAAATGCCAACAATCGGATAAATAGTCAAATGCCAGACACAGATATACGTGTGTGTCTATCTGTAAAAAGATACATTTACATGGACATTTTGCTAGAACATTGTATATTGTACCAAATCTAATACTTTAAAGTAGACTTTATGTCATGTTGATATTAACATTGTACTGATATTATGCTACATATATTTTAAAAGATATTTATAATTATTGAACTTGCACTATTAACAACTTTTGAGAGATGGCAATGGATTGGAGTCCCCAACTTCTTCAGCTTACAATCTTACAGATAATGTGGAACACAGAGCAATGACCCAAGCCAGAAAGTGCTAAGCCCAAGCAGAATGATAAAAACAATTATAATGAATGAGAGGCAGAGCCAGAGCTGTCTGTCAGGCTAATTGAGAAAGACCCTGAGAATACCTCTAATGGCACTAATGAAGAAAAAATTAAAAGGGAAAAAGGGCAGGAAATTCCAGCTAAAGGTAGGTTTATAAAACAGCAAATCGCTTTTGATATAGATGGGGTAATACAGCCAAATGTCAGAATGTTTCAGGCACTGTGCTAGTATTTTTTAATATTTTTTGTATTTTTATATCTAGTATGTATTTTTATATCTTTCATCTCCACAATACTATTAGGTGGAAGTGGAGTGTTCTATATGAGGGAAAAATATAAAGAGGCTTATAGTAGTTGGGTAAATTGCCCAAAGTTTCAGTCAGATGAAACCAAAATTAATTAAATCCATTCATTTATTTGTTCATCTGAAAATATTATTGATCATGACTGTAATCCCAGCAATTTGGGAAGTTGAGGCAGGGTGATTGCCAGAGGCCAGGAGTTCCAGGCTAGCCTGGGCAACCTAGTGAGACCCCAGCTCTATTAAAAAACTTATACACAATTCATTCATTGTAGCTAATTAAGCTGAAGAAGCCTGGGAATCAAGTTTGAAATGAAGGTTAATAAAGTTCGTTGCCTAGTAAAAAAACAAAAACAAACAAACAAAAAAAAAATATATATATATATAAAGCACCTCCTAGGTACTACCACTGTAGGTTCTGAGGATACTGGAGTGAACAAGAAAGAAAAAAATACTCCTGTCTTTATGGAGCTAATATTTCCACATTATTCGTGGTTTTCTCTTTGGTTTTTAGTTATGCACATTTTTCTCAATTCAAACGTTAACAACTCTCTCCCCTTCATATAAAGCAGTTACAAATGAAGCTTTTTGGTTAAGGTGATATAATGGTCTGGGACCTCTACCTGGCCAGCACCTCCTTCACCCTTTCTCATTTTACTTATACCTAGTTAAAAACCCCTACATCCAGATACTGCTACCAAAATGTTGGAGATATCAATGAGGGACAAGAGAAATGGGTGCAGACAGTGAAATAAGAAGAGAGAGATCACAAGAGCTATCTTATGATGTAATCAAATTAGTATGGGAGTGAGGTTATTTGGAGACTGAGAGCAATGATAGAAGGGAAGCAGACCTTGGGAGGTTTTTCAGTAGCCCCCTGAACTAGTGGCCACTGAGTAGATTCAGAAGGATTTGGAAGACATAATGAATCAGCGTATAAAGACTGTCATGCATTAGAGAGACATGATAGATTTGAAGATAGAGTGTAAGGTTAGAAATTAGAGAGTTGAGGCACCTAGCCTGGCTTTAGTACTTTAACTTTTTAACTTTGTTGAAATTACTAATTTGACCTGAATCTCAGTTTCATCAGAAAAATGGATGTAATAAATATACCCTGTCTAATTGTAAGAATTAAAGATAATGTATGTAAAGTCCCAAGAATAGTGCAGTCACCTACGAAGTACTCATGCCGTCACCAGTATTTCTAAGATTTTTCCAAGGAATGTCTTGTATGCATTCAAGAACAAATTCTAATAGTTATTATTATTATTACCCTATTCTTTGCTCTCCAGTGAAAGTTTACAAAGAAAAAGATGCAATGAAAGACTGACGGAATTTGATGTGCCATCCATTGTTATGAAAAAGGATGAGAGAGACAATGAGGCTCTAAGCCCAACTAGGATAATAGTAGGGCCACTAACAACAACAACAACAAAATAGTATCAGTTACTTAAAGACATATTCACACATGTATGCAAAGGAACTAGCATATTTTTATTACAATGTTGTTTATAGTAGCAAATGACTAGGAAAAACTTAAGTGTCCTTCTGTAATGACAGAAGAAATAAATTAAGGCATAGTCATACTGTGGAATATTATTCAACCATAAGAAAAAATTAAATAGAACTTTAAAATATGAAATGGTTTCCAAAATAACTGTCAAATATAAAAGCAGGATATATATGTTCTCTGGAAAAGTAACATTTTAATTTGCTCACCTGTCCTACATATGATAAATGTACCCAGGATACCAAAAAAGAGAAAAAACAGTAGAATTAAAAGATAAGAAATTGATTTTTTTTGTTTTTGTTTTTGTTTTTTGAGACAGAGTCTCGCTGTGTCGCCCAGGCTGGAGTGCAATGTTGCAATCTCTGCTCACTGCAACTTCCGCCTCCGAGGTTCAAGTGATTCTCCTGCCTCAGTCTCCCGAGTAGCTGGGACTACAGGTGCACACCACCACATCCAGCTAATTTTTTGTATTTTTAATAGAGATGGGATTTCACAGTGTTACCCAGGATGGTCTTAATCTCCTGAACTCGTGATCCACCTGCCCCTGACCTTGTGATCTACCTGCCTTGACCTCTCAAAATGCTGGGATTACAGGCATGAGCTCCTGCGCCCGGCCTGATGTTGCTTCTTAGCTAAGACTTCCAAAATGGCCTTCACAAGGCATCAACAAGGAATAACCATAGGCTTTTAAAATAGCATTGACAGCTGGTAACCAGAAACTGTACTATGCAAGAGTCAATTTTACCAAAAACTTCAAGATATAAATTAGTCTCTTAAGCAGCATTTGTCAGCTTAAGAGACATTTGTCTGCTTAAGAGAATCATTCCCAGCAGTAATATCTTTGAACCCAAAAGAGAGGAGTGATCTAAATCACAAAGTTGTATAATGGTGCATGTAAATTGGATAATGCAAAAGAAATGTATTAAGTTTAAGAAGATTAAACATTCTGAGTTCCTATATTCTCTGTGAGACTGGAATATATAACATCATCAGAAACATGCAAGTAAACTTGTATCATGTTTAATAGAAGCCATATAAACAAAAAATTGGATGCATATATAATTTATATATCTAGATAAATATATATGTACAGTTTGTTTTATATATCCACTGTTTGTTTTTGTCTTGTTTTGTTTTTTGCAAACCAATAAAACAAAGCAAAACAAAACACAAGACTGCTAAGATGATAGAAATACCAACATTTTCTTTCTCCTTGGGCTGATAGGAGCTAATAAAAGGGATGTTTTAATCACTTTTAGAAAAAACATTATGGAATTATAAAATCTTAATAGGTATGGAGCACTTGCTAGGTCCAAGCATAGTGCTAAGTAACTGATATTTTAGTTAGACTTCATAACAACTCGACGAGGTAACTGTTTCTGTTTCCCTAAGAGGTTCATTTACTTGCCCATGACCCCATAGGTAGAAGGAGGTCAAGTGGGCATTTGAACCCAAGTCTGTTGATACCCTGTTTGTAACCATGATGCTGGTGCTCTAGGTTTATAGTATAACCTGCAAGAGGGAGCTGGGGTAGGACTCAGTTATAAAGAGCTAGAGGAAAAACAATTTAAGATAATGAATTTGTATATAGAAATAGGAAATAATGCTGTGCAGAGTGTTGGTGGGCAGAATCAATGACCTATATTTTACTATTATAATTTTGTCCAGGGCAACTTTTTGTTATCGGTTATTTAAAAATATATATGCTTAAAGAGTCTAAGATCAGATCCTTGAGAATAGGTGAAAGGAGGAGAAAAAAATAGCTATTTGAACAATCCAGTGAGGAGTAGATAGATAATCCACATGGATTCTGAAATCAATGAAGGGATTGAAGTTGAGTTGAAGCATTGCTAAGAACTTGTTTAAAAAGATATATGTCCTATGCTTCTGGCTGATACAGATATTATAGCTTTTTCTAATTAGTCATCTTATATTATGGGCTGGACATGAAGTGGACAGAATATAGTTTACTCTCTAGGATGGAGAGCCATGAATAGCAAGGTGTTAAATGGTAGAGATTAATAAGCCTTGGCAGGTCAGGGTAGGGGAGTTAGGGTGGCATCTGCTCACACTGCAGTGGGCTTAACTCTCGCCAGTTGTATGTGTAAGAGCTGATAGTTCCAAACTTCAAGTGGAAAAAAGCTCATTTTATTTACTAAAGTACCCTAATTTAAGCATTTGAATTAACAGTGATGTTAAGGAGGACATCCCATTTTCTCTTGTTAATGTGTGTGTTTTAATATACTTTTCATGATGGGATAGTCAGATCGCTAGCCACCCTGTCTAAAATAAGCCTCATAACTTTTTCCCACCCTCCAACCCACTACCCATCATTACTCTTGTGGTTTCTTCATAGCCCTTAGGACCACTTGTGGAATAATTTAGTTTACCTGATGTTGGTGTCACTAAAGCATAAGCATGACGAGGGCAGGCATCATGTCACTTTTATTCTTAGCTAGATAGGTGCCTAGGCTACCACTATAGGTACTCAATAAAAACACAGTAAATAAACAGATGGATGTATGAAATGTGTTTGTCATTAAATATAGGAGAATAAAAAAATCACAATATACTATTCAAATATTATATCCATAGATATGGCTCCAAACCCTGAAGAAAGAGTATTTTCCTTATTGTGATTTTAGGACTTTTATGGAATTCCTTCACATTTAAGTTAGCACTTTCATTCTTAACGGAAATCCATAATTGGAAATACATGCATCAGTTTACTCCAAGATTACCCTTGTTAGTAATGCAGGAAGCAAAGAGCATTCGGGGAGGAAGAGAGCACTTCTACATGAGAATGTCACAAATACTTATGGGTATTTCCTCCAAGGCTGACCTATATATTTTACCTAAACTGAAAATAAAATTATTTATGTTTTCACAGTGCCTTAGCTTTTAGGGAGATGTTGGACACAAATTCCACCTTTGATATTTTTACATCTTAAGGAAACCAAGAATCAGAGAAATTAAATTACTTGCACAAAGTTTTCTCAGATGAATCAAACTTCAGAGATTCTCATTAAATGGGAAACTTTAGAGTTTCCCATTAAAACACATGAAAATAATTTGCTTTTAAAAGGAAAAGCTAATTTTATTTTTTTAACTAACTGTGTAACTGCTATGCAACAATTTCATTGCCTCAGAACCTGAAAACAACAACCACTACCAACCAAACCAAAAACCCTCATGATTCACAGCTCACCTCTTTGACAGAAGCTAATCTAAAACATCGGCATAGTAAATAATCTAAAATATTTGAATCTTATCTGAAATATAGAAAAAATTGTTTTTGCACTTAAAATCTTTGAAATAATTTGTGCTGTTAATTCAACTAACTTGTTCATTTAAGAAAGTTTTATTTTATCTAGCAGCATTAACTGTAGAATGTTTAAGTAATATTTAAATGCTTTTTTGTTAGCCTAACACTGTAAATATCTGGAAAGTATAATGTGAGTTATTCTTCCTCTGAGAGCACCTGCTTTTAATGTTTTTTCACTTTTTGGATCATGTTGTCCCTTGAACACTTTTGGATCTATCTGGAATCATCTCTCTTCTGTGATCTCCATTTCTTGTCCCCTTGGAATTAAAAAATCATCAATTTGATTTCAGTGCTCATCTGATATGTGACAGAATAAACAATACTGGATGTGTTCCAAGCACACATTACATTGAATGCCATCCCTCCTCCAACAGATGGCCAATGTGGTGTTCGTTTTATGAGTGTCCTTAGATCGGGACAGCTTCCTGCATCATTGGTTTATTGCAACTGGTAGTGATATGGTTGGAAGAGTAACTTCCAAAAGCAGATGACATTTTGGTATAATTTATACAAATAATTATCTGTACACAGACAAACTACTAAAATACAAAAATAATTTCTACAGTCTTGAACAAAGGTGGCATTATGGAGGATCCTTGCTCACTGATGGCCTAATTCACTTTCTCTTACAATAAATTCAATGATTGTTGATAGAAAAAGTCACACGCCTGCTTCCACTTCTCTTAATGGCACTGCAGGGTTAGATTGCAGCATGAATGAAAAGATGGTATATTTTCAAAGCCTTGGCAGCCTGTGGTGACCTTCAGGAGAAATGAAATGCTCTGCTGGCTAGAGAAACAATTGAGCTGAAATCAGTGAGGCGCAGTAAACTCAGAGATAGACTTCCCAAATTAAAAGCTGTTAGCAACAGCTCAGACAAGAAGAGAGAGAGAGTAAAGAAAATCACTCTGCAAGGTGATTTTATGCAAAGATTTAAAAATGGGAAAGAAAAAAAAGTGCAGATAAGAAAAAATGTGTTTTTTCTCTTCCTGAAGAACTTAGTATACATGTGATATCTGAAATGTGAACATATATATCTATAACCTGTTGAAAAGCATACAGAAAAAGAAAAGTCCAACCTTTTCATAAAACAGCATGAAAGAACTAGTAGGAGTCATAATATTTTATAATCAAATTGTTTTCTGTGAATCTCTAAGTCACAAATCCTCAGTCAGTGGACTACATATTTGAAGAATCCTTTTAACATATTTGTAATAAAATATGTGTACTATTGTTTCTCAGATGAAATGATTAGAACATGTATACTAAAGCCATTGATGGTTAAGCTCTATAGTTGTTTGCAATGTTTTCTATTTTATCAAAATAAATGAATTTAACAAGGTTTCTAGTAGTTTGTTGAAAGACTAAAACAACCCCTTAAATATGTGTTTAGGATACATATCAGACAAAGCTGAAGACTGAAAATATATCTTTTTTATGTGTTCAAGGAATAAAAAGAAATGTAGTAGACAACAAATAGATGTGCTGTGTTCTAATATGTGCAGCAGTTCTGTTAAAATGCTTATAAATAATGCTAAAATAGGTATAAAATAATCCTAACCATGCATAATGTTTACATGTTCTACACATGAAAATTTATTTGCACAAATAAAAATGCTCTTATATCCACAAAAGCTCTATTATTCCTATGTTCCCCAAACCGCATACTATAGTTATTAATTTTACATTAGTATTTGTCGTTTTAATTACATTGTAGCTAGATATGGTGGAGGATGATGGAGGTACAATAACATAAAATTAAGAATATGTTAATTTTAATCTTACTTTAAAAACATTATACTTCTAGAAGGTCTTGCAACTCTCAGAAGCTCTCTCTTTAGTTGTTACTATTTTAATGATGCACCCTTATTCATTCCTCTTCACAGTTAGTGACCTACATAATATTTATGCAAAGTCTTAAATCTAAAACTTCTGAGTGCTCAGCATAAATAAAAAATGAAGTTGTAAGCTTTCATGTGTACCTACTGTTTATCTGTGAAGAAAACAGATGTAAATGAAAATTTAAAGCTGAAAGGATACTCCTAAAGTTATTTTAGTCCTTCTTAATCTTTTTTGATCATTTTCACTTGAAAATTTGATGAAAGCCTGGCCCTATCTCCAGAGAGGAAAAAAAAGCATACACACAAAAGAATTGTATTTAATTTTAGAGGATTTGCCAGCTCTTTCTGTGAACTTCGGGGACTTCTTGGGCCTATGAAAGCAAATATAAAGCTCATTTTTATTTTTTCAAAAAATTAGTCCAAATGTTAAACTTCATTACCACTAAATTGAGAGGCATATGTATGGATTTCAACTTCAACATTTGCTCCAGACTGAACTGCAGCAAACCTATCTTGCTGCAACTGAAATTCTGCTGTATAATGTCTTAACTTAGGAATCATTTGTGTCTATGTCTAAAGTGGTGGTTGTTAAAGTATAATGTCTAAACTAGTAACATTAGTGTCACCTGATAATCTGTTAGAAATGTAAATTCCTGAGGCATTACTCCAGACCTATTGGGGATTGAGAAATAATGGTGATTGAGGTTGGGTGTGGTGGCTCGTACCTGTAATCCCAGCCTTTTGGGAGGCTGAGGTGGGTGGGTCACTTGAGGCCAGCAATTCAAGACCAGCCTGGCCAACATGGCAAAACCCTGTCTCTACAAAAAATAAAAAAAATTAGCCAGACATGATGGGGCATGCCTGTAATCCCAGCTACTCTGGAGGCTAAGGCATGAGAAGCACTTGAGCGTGGGAGGCAGAGGCTGCAGTAAGCCAAGATTGCATCACTGCCCTCTAGCCTGGGCAACAGAGTGAGACTCTGTCTTTAAAAAAAACAAAAAAGGAAATGAGGATTGGATCCAACCTTCTAGCACTCCAGGTGATCTTGATGCAAGGAATTCCCTTATTTATTCTTTTTTTTCTTTTTTCTTCATATTTTTATTTTTTATTTATTTTTTCAATATGTATATATTTTATTGCACTTTAGGTTCTGGAGTACATGTGAAGAACATGCAGGATTGTTGCATAGATACATACATGGCAATATGGTTTGCTGCCTGCATCCCTGTCACCTATATCTGGCATTTCTCCCCATGTTATCCCTCCCCAACTCCCTACCCACCACTGTCCCTCCCCTAGTCCCCTGCAACAGACCCCAGTGTGTGATGCTCCCCTCCCTGTAAATCCCCATATCCAAGCATCTAATTTTAGTTACTTGACTGATACATAAATACAATACAATGCACCTATTTTAAGTATACATTTAGATATGACAAATTTATGTACCTATTTAACAGCCACCACAATTAAGATATTGAAGATTTTTTTCTATCTCTCCAGAAAGTTCACCTGTATATCTGCAGGCAATTTGCACCACCTTCTCCCCAATAAATTACTGATCTGATTTTCATTACTATCAGTTAGTGTTGCCTGTTTTAGAACTTCATGTAAATGAAATCATATAGTATTTGCTCTACATGATTTATGTTGAAATTCAGCCATCTTGTTGTGTATATCATTACTTCATTTCTTTTTATTGCTGAATAGTATTCAGGTGTAGAAACATAGCACAACTCTTCATCCATTCACCTGTTGTTGGACATTTGGGTTGATTACAGTTTAGGATTGTTATAAACAAAGCTGCTATGAACATTCTTGTACAAATCTTTTCGTGAACACATTTTTCTTTATTGTAAGTAAGTACCTAGGACTGGAATTACTGGGTTGTATGTACAGTATGTCTCCATAAGGCTACCATGGAGCCTTTTTCCAGTGTAATTATACTCCCCCCAGAAACATAAGTTCTAGTCGTTCCATCCACATCATCTCCAATACCTTGGTATTGTCAGTATTTTGTTGTTGTTATTTTTAGCATTTACCCTGCTAATGAGTGTAAACTGATCTCTCACTGTAGTTTTAAGTTTCATTTCTCTGATAACTAATGTTGAACATCTTTTTAGGCATTTATTGCCTATGAGTGTATCTAATGTATCTTCTTTTTTTGTTGTTATTTTTTGTGAGGCAGGGTCTCCTTCTCTCACCCAAGCTGGAGTGCAGTGGCACAATCATGGCTCACTGTGGCCTCAACCTCCTGGGCTCAAGTGATCCTCCCTCCTCAGCCTCCCTCGTAGCTGGAACTGCAGGCATGTACCACTATACTCAGCTAATTTTTGTATTTTTTTAATAGAAATGGCGTTTCAGCTTTGTGGCCTAGGCTGGTCACAATCTCCAGGCCTCAAATGATCCCCCTACCTAGGCCTCCCACAGTGCTGGGATTACAGGCATGAGCCACCATGGCCAGCTGAGTATATATTCTTTGATGATGAATTATCTGTTCAATTCTTTTTAATTGGGTTGATTTTCTTTTTATCATTAAAATTTAAGAATTTTTTTCCACTTCTGGATACAGTTTTTTTGTCATTACATGTATCAGAAATATTTTCTCTCAGTCTGTGACATGCCTTCTTTATTTTTTAATGATACCTTTTGAAGGCCAGAAATTATAAGTTTAATGAAGTTCAATTTCTCAGTTTTATTTTTTAAGTTTTTTATTTATTATTTCTGATCTAAGAAATCCTTGTCTGCCTGAAGGGTCTTCTCTTGTGTCTTGTTGTAGAAGTGTTATAATTTTGACTTTTATATTTATAAATATTTTACATTTCTATTTAGATCTAAATATATTTGGTATATGGTGTGAGATATAAGCCAGTGTTTTTTGTTTTTTGATTTTCCATTGTATACTCAGTTGTTCCAGCATATTTGTTGAAACTTCAGACAGGCATTTGTTTTTAATTTTCTAAAATAATTCACACTGGTTTTGTTTTAAAAGTTTAAGACTCTTCTCCATTATTCTTAGATTTTGGCCAGAGTTTCCATTAGATAATGTTTATTTGCAAACATGTTAACATAAAATCCAAATATTCCTGGAGTATTTAGTATTAGTTTAAATATATGTATTAGTTTTGCCCAAATTCAGCTAGAGGAAAGAAAAGACAAGAATACTCTAGGTAGAACTCTGCTTCACTGGAAAGGTGAATCTGCTACTTTTAAGTAGAAGATCATGTGCTAATGGAGAACATTTCTTAGGTGGTATAGTTAAAATACTACCAACTTGCAAAGCAGAATGCTAAGTTGAGAGTAAAATGACTGAAATAATGACATGCCTAGTAAATTATGATATTATGCATTGATTTAGTTATGACCATTGAAAATATCTTCCTTGAGGCCGGGCATGGTGTCTAACATCTGTAATCTCAGCACTTTGGGAGGCCGAGGCAGGCAGATCACTTGAGGTCAGGAGTTCAAAACCAGCTTTTGACCCACATGGTGAAACCCAGTCTCTACTGAAAACAAAAATTGGTTCGGTGTGGTGGTGCATACTTGTAATCCTAGCTACTTAGGAGGCTGAGGCATGAGAATCTCTTGAACCTGGGAGGCAGAGGTTGCAGTGAGCTGAGATTGTGCCATTGCACTCCAACCTGGGTAACAGAGCAAGGCTCTGTCTCAAAAAAAAAAACAAAAAAAAAAAACCCAGAGTTTTAAATGGTAGCAGTTTTAAAAATAGCTTTATATTTAATATTGTGGCAGAAATATGTTTATTTTTTAAAGTTGAGAAATTATAGGAAAGCATAAAGAATAATTTAAATCAACTATAATCCTTTCACTTAGAAGTAAGCATTCTTAACATATTTGTATATATTCTTCCAAATACACAATCACAAGGACCAAAATGGAAACATATTCTAAATATCATTGTTTTTCTTAAAACATTGTAGATCTCTATATCTTAGTAAATGAAGGTCAGAATTGCACTGGATTTTATTATTTGAAAGTTATACATCTTGTTTAACCACTTCCCTCGTAATGTTCATTACAAATATTTTTCTTGTTTTTTTTTTTTAATTTATTTTTGTCATTATTAACAGTGCTGTGATTAAGAGCCTGGTAGGCATAATTTTGTGGTTTTATCTGATTGTTAGACTGTGTTTGTTTCAATGAATAAAATTGGGTAGTTATGTTTCTTTGTTTATTTAATGTATTTATTCTCGAGCCTGAACTTAATCTTGATGACTTGGCTATATTAGCATATTCAACCTACTGGAACAGTTATAATCTGGAAGTAAACCAGAAAGTTGCCAGACTCTATTTACTTTTCCAGAGGATTTTGAGGCCTTAAGTGTGTTTACATATGTGAAAGTAGATGGAATATTGTGACACATTTCTATCATTGAAAATTGTGGGGGAATATAGTCTTATCATTAATAAAACATGTACAGACAGTCCTCTATTTATCAAGGTTAAACTTAATGATTTTTCAACTCTACGATGGTATGAAAGTGAGCAACGTAAGGTATTTTTAATGTCTGATGGGTTTCTGGTGATATAACCCTATTACAAATCGAAGAGCATCTGTACACAACAAACATCTGTTGTGCACAGGTCTCTATCTAGATGCAAAAGGCCTGAAAAATGTAAAAGACTTCCTGGGTTCCTAGAATGAGAAAAAACCTATTTGATGAGTAAATAAAATTGTCTCTTCCACAAAAAGAAAACTTTTTTAAGTTTTTGCCATTTACAATACAATTAAATTTGAGAACTTAAAATGCCATTTTAATAGGAATGTATTACTCCCGAGTCCTTAAGTAAGTTACAGATAAGCATAATTATTTGTTTTCATATCTCTCTGAAAAAAAATCTAGAATCCCAAATTTTTTCTTTCACAATAACCTCTCCTTGACCATTGGTATATAGTAAATGCACATTTTCATTCATTTATTGAGTAGCTATTGTGCAATAAATGTACTGAGCATCCTGGAGGAGATTGCCACCTACTTGATTCTATAACATTTTAAAGTTATTTTAATAGGAGAATTTTAGTGTGGATTTAAATATAAGTCTTCTGTGAGGACTATGACTTTAATTTTTTCCCCATTGTTTCATTATGGACTCATTTCCTTGTCCACTACAATATATTGGAGAGAACAAGTTACTGCTCAGTATCATTGACTCATAGGTCTTTTTGTCTGCACATTACCATGAAGACCTTGATGAAAGACATGTTTGAAAGTATAAATATAGATACTTTTTCTTTAGATATACTTTATATTTATGAAATCAAAAATTGGAAAAGAGCCCTGGCAGGCAGTCTTTAGTGCAAACTTAATTCTCTGTTTAAAACGTGAAACAATCTTGGCCCAAAGACAAATGTAGTACTATATTTTTCAGTGTTTTATTTCTCATATTTAAAAAATGTAACACAAAAGTATATTTAATATTTTCTTTTTCATTGTTATTGAGACAAAGTGGAGTCTTGCTCTGTTGCCCAGTCTAGAGTGCAGTGGTGCAATCTTGGCTCACTTCAACCTCCGCTTTCTGGGTTCAAGTGATTCTCCCGTCTCAGCCTACTGAGTAGCAGGAATTACAGATGCACAGCACCAAGCCTGGCTAATTTTTGTATTTTTAGTAGAGACAGAGTTTCACCATATTGGCCAGGCGGGTCTTGAACTCCTGACCTCAAGTGGTCTGCCTGCCTCTGCCTCCCAAAGTACTGGCATTACAGGCATGAGCCACCATACCCAGCCAGTATATTTAATATTTTCAACCTGGGGTTACTACTTTAATTCATTATACTGGGTAATATTTTAGAAATATGTGGATGTGTTTTATTGACAAGTTCCTCACATAGTAAGAGGTTTTTACTTATTACTGCTTAAATATCTCTTCTGGACAACTCTATTTGTCCTTTAAGTATTTTACAAATTTCAGTTATTTAAGCATATCACCCTTTTAGAGACTTTATGTCCCCCAGTGCTCATATGTATTCTGTGAAAAGATTTCTTACAGTGTGGTCAAAGAAACCACTTTCAACAGCATCCCCTAGGTTACTTGTTAAAGGTCAACTTTCTTGGCCCTATCTCTTCTAAATCTGAATCTCTGGAAGTGGGACTCTGTATTTTATACTATTAACGACAACCCAGATGAGTACGATGTTCACTACAGTTTAAGTACCAATGATTTATGAGATCAGTTCTCGTTTTTGCCTCCTAGTTGCCAGTTAACATAATGCCTGCTCTGAAGGGAACATCATCCTTCTCTTGTTTCATACCTGCTTGGTTCTAAGGGCACCTGGTCATCAAAGAGAGCTATGTCTCACCTACCTGGGAGGAGAAATGTTTCTATGGACATTTAAGGTGTTTTTTCTGGCATGCAGGGAGCTGTCAAGATAATCACCTTACCAATCTATTTGTTATTTGTTCACTCATTTCTCCTTACCTGGCCTTGGCCTCCTATTGGAACCGGGTGCTGGGGCAGTTCAGGGGGTCAGAGGCATTTCACAAGCTACAGGTCCATGTCAATAGTGAAAGAGCTATTCTTTCTTGTACTCTACTCAAATGTTCAGTTAGCCATCTAGTTAGTTTTAAACTAGACTATTTTCTGCTACGTAAGAGGGTCAAATAAGGACAAGAATATTAAGTTTAAGAAACTTATGCTCTAGAGAAAATTTTTAAAAATTCAATTTATGCTTAGGTTATTCCTTAACTTATTAGTATATAGATTTTCAACTTAAATATTTTAATAGGCATTTCCTGTGATCATTTTTCTGTTTTTCTTGAAGAGTATTCTATTAATTATTTTCTCTCTGGGAACAATATCAATGTATAAAAATTTTATTTCCAAATTAATACATTGTTATCTGCTTCCTAAAGCAATTTCTAAGCATTCATTATATGACACAACTCATTAGGTTTTTTTACTAATCAGTCTTAATATTACACATTGAGTAATTATCTTATAAAACTGAGAAGATTATATATACAGACATAATCAAAACTGCCAAATCATTTCAATCAAAAAGCAATATGAAACTGGTAAATAATAGTATATTGATAACAAATTGTAATTCACCTCACATTGATATTAATTAAAATGGTAGTATTCTGAATTTTCTTGATTATATTGCTATCAATATTTTATTATCTATTAAAGGAAAGCAAATCACATCTCACTGGTAAATGCCAGTTCATCTACTTTTTAAATTTAAATGCAAATTCTACAAAGAGATAAGTCAAAATAGAAATTGCATATGCTATGCATTACTTTATACACACTTCAATATCAAAATTATTTTTTAGCACAGTTCTCCAAAAACTTATTTTAGACCAGCATCAAGGAATTCAATTTTTTCCTAGTTTCTATATTAAATTACAATATAACAATAAAATTCTTAGACATTTCTTATTAAAGGAAAAGAAAACAACTAGGTTTTATAATAGTTCTCACAAATCCCTGTGTGATTTTCAATAGATTACTAGGTGGAATTAAAAAAAAGTAAGGATATTTGTGATATACATACTTCAAATGTGGCATCCTATGCTCTTCTCATGAAAGAAATAGAAATGTCTTTTATATTATCAACCACTGGTAAAATGAGTAGTGACTAAGAAGATGTCCTAGCAAATCTACTCTAGGTAATCTCATACAGGTTTCAGAATCAAAGTTGGGAATTTCCTCTTAGGGCCTACAAAGTTTGGAAACTGCAGTTTTACAAAATAAGGCTTTGGGCCTTCTGTATCAACAATAAAAAAGGCCAATCCACATTTTCTGTAATCATGACTTGGAAGTCCTTGCGTGATGCAAATATAATAAAATGTTCATGCAACCCTTGCCACTATAGTTAATTTTGCACAGTTCCTCCATGATCCTCCACCAGTTACTGCTACTGCCTATACTGAGGTGGTCAGAACAAAGTTTTAGGAGGAATAGATGTTGAAATGGACACAAAGAAATGGTCTTATGTCCTACATATATTTCTTAAGTAGGAAATAGGTAATTAGCATTTGGGTTGTCTCTTGGTCATTCAGATTTCTAGCTAGATCAGAAATCGGTAAGATTACTAAATTGCTTAATCATTTTATTAAACTTATTGGATTCTGGATTGTAAAGCACTCGATACACTTTTATTAACTTGGGTACTCAAATAGCATCTTTCATTTTTATAGCAACCACACTTGTGTCTTATAGAGCAATCCATATGTGTCATATTTAACCTGTAAACTATTTAGAATGTTTTTAGTGTATAATTGCATTGATGGATAACACTGCAGAGCTAGAATATAGAAACACACATTTTAGAAAAATTATTTTAAACAGAATATCAAATACTTAAAAAACAATGTTTTAGTAATGTTATAATTCAAAATTGGCTGTGAGATATATTCTAAGTCAAAATTATACACTATTTATAATCCAGTGAAAAAATTCTTTGCTTATATTATATATATATATTACTCATGACAGAAGCGTTCCCTTAAATAGTCCCTGAATAAATGGGGAAAAAAAAAAGCTAAAGTGAGATGTGGACCCTTACGAGAATGGAAGGATATGTTGAACATTTTTTTTTTTTTTCTGAGACGGAGTTTCGCTCTTGTTACCCAGGCTGGAGTGCAATGGCGCGATCTCGGCTCACCGCAACCTCCGCCTCCTGGGTTCAGGCAATTCTCCTGCCTCAGCCTCCTGAATAGCTGGGATTACAGGCATGCGCCACCATGCCCAGCTAATTTTTTTATTTTTAGTAGAGACGGGGTTTCACCATGTTGACCAGGATGGTCTTGATCTCTTGACCTCGTGATCCGCCTGCCTCGGCCTCCCAAAGTGCTGGGATTACAGGGTGAGCCACCGCACCCAGCCCTGTTGAACATTTTTTATTAGTCATAATTATTTTAAAAATTACATTCAGGCAAAGAATCCCAGAATTTAAAGCACTTTCTTGAAGGCAGAATGCAGTGGTAATTGTACATGAACTGTATGGCTTTGAACTTTCTGAGCTTAAAGTGTTTATGTCTGTGAATTCAAGATGCCAACCAGCTAGTCTCTCAGTACAACATTATATAGTCCAGTGTATTATATCAATCGTGCTTCTCAAATTATGGTCCACAGAACTCTGAAATCTTCTAGTCACTGTCAAGAGAGTCCCATAATAATATTAAGGTGATCTTTTGTCCTTTTCATTGTGTTGAGATTTGTACTGATGGTGCAAAAATCAGTGGCAAGTAAGATGCTGGTGCCTTAGCATGAATTGAATCTAAGTGGCACTAGACTGATTGTATTATTTCCTGCCACACATTCATGTTAAGAGAAGCAGAAGAGACAGGATAAGGAGGAGACAACTTTACTTAAGAATGTCCTTGATGAAGCATTAAAAAATCTCAACTTTAAGTATGGTCTTTTTAGTAATTTACCTGATGAAAAGTACACATGAAGTACTTTTACTGCATACTCAAGCACAAGGGAAGTCCTGAGGAAAAGTTCATGGGAGTTGTTTGAGTTGCTAGCTGAACTAGCCACTTTTACATAAAACACCATGTTTACTTGAAAGAACAAATGACAAGCTGCTATTATTCATAGTTGGGTATTTCACATGCAATTTCTCAAAAATAACAAAGTGAGTCTGTCACTTCTAAAGAACAACTGACAGTATTTGTTTCCAATGACAACATTCCAGCTTTCAAGTAAAAGTATTAGAAAATTATATATGCTACTGTGAATATGACTGCTTCTCAATATATAAAAACTTTCCTGATGAGATGGGTGGTGATATTAATGAATATGATTTTTCAATAATGATATATGTCAACGTTTGAGAGATCTGCAGAACTCAGTGCAATATCTTCAAGATGATCAGTACATGATGGTCAAATTTATGCTTAATAAGAGATCCATTTAAAGTGAAAGATAGACCAAGGAATTTTAATGTAATAGAGTACATTGATTTGGTTTCAGATTCCACATTGCAACTAATCTTTAAGAAATGATCACTTGTCAAGTTTTGGTATAGTATTAAAGAAAAATACCCACAATTATTTTAAAAGGCTATTCAATTACTCCTTCCTTTTCCAAGTCTATATCTCTGTGAGAGCTAACTTTTTAAAATATACATCAACATATCTGTGTGAGATCTAACTTTTAAAAATATACATCAACCAAAACAACATCTTGCAAAAGATTGACTACTGAAGCATTTATGAAAATCCAGCTGTCATTTATTATGCCAGATATTAGAACTTTTCAAAAATATAAATCAATCTATCTCTTCTTGCAGTTTTTTTGCTTTGAAACGACAGTTATTTTTTACAATGTTAACAAGCAATGAGTTCATTTTTGATATTTTTTAAATGCATAATTAAAAAAAAATTTGTTTCAATTTCTAATATGGTGTAAATATAACCTACATAAACAAAAGCTTCTAAGACCAAAGTTTGAGAATTGCTGATACAATCAGGGTGGTTTGGGGAGAAGCTATTCAAATATAAAGTTTCTTTTGCCACTAGAGGGAGCTTTTATTTTACATAAATATATAGTATAGAGGCATTAAGAATTTATATGAAAAATAAATATAAGAGTTCTAGAATCATAGCACTTACTACGCGGCACAAAGCTTTGTGAGAACTCTACTACTTAAGTTCTGTGGTAGCCCTTTAAACAAAATAGAAGGATTTTTTTCCCCACAACCATAATTTATTTGTGTCTAGTATCCTTGAGAAAATGTTTACATGAGATATTTAAGAAAACATCCCAAATTCTTAATATATGATACCATATAGAAAGAAGTCATTATCTTTTTCATCTTTCTAACTGCTTCCTTATAAGTAGCAGGTGTTGGTGTAGTTCTTTCTTTTCTGACTGACCCTCGAGTAATTGCTAATTGAGTGTAGGTCAGTCAGAAATACTTCTGACATCTTGTATTTCTCCCAGAGACATTTGTATCAGTTACAGAGAAATGACTGTGCATATGGAAGCAATGATGAAGTCCTGAATGATTTAGTTCTCTTCTGTGAGGTCCACATGGAATCATACTACTACTGCAGCCAGTCATGCCTGTGGTTTTATAAACTCTCCCTCAGTGACATCTATTTTTTTAATAATAAAATTCATCTTTCTTTGTCTTCCTGAGGGCTTGAAATGGAAAACCACATTCTGATTTATGGGCACTGGCTCAATAGTTAAAGCTGCTAGATTAATTTTTGTATTTTTTAAATAAATAATTGTATGCATTATTGTATTTCATAAGTAATCTCAAGTAGACAGTGTTATAGTAGAATCAAAGTTAAGCACATCCAAATTTGCAGCACCAGTGTTGGTCCAAATTCTTTAGGTTGTTCATCTTCTTAGTAGGATGTAATGTGCCTTGATAAGGACCAACATCAGAAAACCCCCTATAAGAAAAATCATTTTCCTTGAGTACTTTCTTCTCCCTGCAGAGCCTCTTCTTATATTCTCTCAAACTAGTGGTTCTTAGCATATTGAAGTAAAACAATTGTTTTTAAATCAAGTGGAAGCCATAGTCACTCTGCCTAGAAAATAAAAATACAAACACAGTATGATATATTTTACATAAAAATTTTCAGGGTTTTGGACCTCCTGAAGTCCATGAGAGTTGTAGATTAAGAATCCCAACTGTAAATCAATAGAAAACCAGTGAAGCTAGAATGTGGCAGGTTTCTTTTGTGTGTGTGTGTTGGAGGGGGAAGTGAGGAAGGAGAGGATAAGTATCTGGGACTAACATGCATTAATCACCTTATTTATTTGGAATCACAAAAAAAAATCTTTAGGAATCCTGAAATACTTTTAGTAAAGGCTCCAAAATCCATTTCTACTAAAATATTGTATATATAAAAGCTAGAGCTGAAACCTTTGGTAGACTTGAGGCCAGACTTGATGAAACCTGGTAACATCCCAATGCAGAAATCCATTCAACCTGCCAGTTTCCATCATGGATTTTTTTAAATGGTATATTTAAAAAGCAGTATTGAGTCCATCTTAGTTTAAACAAATTAAACTTTTTTGAATGATTTAGAGTATTCAATTTCCCGGAGCCAAATTGGTCTCAAGAATTCATTAAGAATAACTACACAAGTTTAAGTTATATAAAACAAGCTAAGAACATTTTAAATGTGGGCAAACAACTCACAATAGTAACACTAAAGTTGTTCATCCATATTCAGTTTGTAACATTTTCACTCTTAATTGAGAAAGGACTGTCATAATATATTTAAACTATGAATAATGAAGACATAAATGATTTTACTAAGAGATAAAGGATGGGAGGACCAAAGGTGTCCCTAAAAATGCTGTAGGAATGAAGAAGATGAGAAAGGAGAGTAGAAAGACAGTCCTTTGCTCACAAATTCTTGGCAAATGTTGATAGTTGAAGCTTACCCAGAAAATGAAGTAATTTTTTCTTTCTTTCAAAATAATTTTACCCCACATCTCTGCTCCCTAAAATGTTTTTAAAGGATTTTCATTATTACACATTGCTCTCCAGATGCCCTTCTTTTAACCTCATATCTACATACCTGAATTATTGCCCTGAGTTTTACATAATTAGTAGGTGATTGATAGTTTCATTTTGCATATGTTCTTGGATATAGCCATGGTGGTGAAATGAAACTAGATAAACTTTATTATTAATAAATTAACTATGACTTTCTCTTACTATTTCACATGTACTACCATATTCTAGTAATTGTGAAATAATAATTTGCGACGGCTTTCAGCAAGGATAGATTACTGGTAGCTTGAGTCAACTTTTTGAGGGTTATGTTTATTGAAATGAATAGTTTTTCTGTCTTTCTCTTTACCTGGTTGAGCCTAACAAATATATCAAGGGTGTCCAGGGTCATCACCTAGAAAATGAATATATAACTCCTGCAAAACTGAAAAATTGAGTTTGTAGGCTGCCAGTTTGGCAAGAATACATTCAACACCTTTCTGAGTAACTTCAAATATTTGTAAAACTTGGAGAGAACAGCAGAGAGTATGATTTGCAGCTTGGAGAGTAAACTTTGTGAGTCAACAATGATGTTGAAAGCCAGCAAAGATCTAATGAATACATGCTGTAGTTTAACACTGGAAATCAACTTTCAGTTATTCATGAGGCTATTTTTTTCTTCTTAAAATGCCCTTGGTTGCCCTTCCATTCTTTCTAAATTTGGCAGGCACACTTAAGTGTGATGATGAGTGGATAGTGGCATGTGGCAGGCTGTGTCATGGTCCTGGGAGACCTGTCCCATTCTGAATAGAACCCTGTGAAGCAGCTGAGGGCTCAGCCATATGTCCAGATTTTTCAGGAAATGGATGATGAGAGCTGAGGAGAGTGTCATTGTCTCTGAAATGGAGCTCAGGTCAAGGATTCAGCCCCAGGTAGAGAAGTGAACCAAAGTTTTACCATATTTAGGAAACAGTGTGGCATGAGGAGTTCTGGTGCTGATAGAATAGAGAGAATATTATGGCTTATTTCGGATGTAGATGCCTTAAATTTACACAAGTGCCTAGGACACCGAGTCTAAATCTTAGATCTTATTTGCTACTGGTAATGAGGCTTCTCAAATTAAATATGCCTTGATTAGGATTGACTCAGGTCAGCTAAGACTACAAGTGTTTGACAGTGGATCCACGACTGAGAAAATGAGGACATCTTTTCTCCAGTACAACACTTTCATTTCCCAGGGGACCTTAGTATGTCCTGTATATGACCTTTAGAAATAAATTAACTTTTCCTAGAAAAATAACAAAGATGAACTAAAACTGAACTTATTATTAATAACATAGATTTTGTGCAGAATTGACTTTTGATGAAACATGCTTATTATTTTTTAAACAGCTTTACTGAGATGTGATTCTCATACCTTAAAATTCACCTTATCAGCTTAAGGAGATTTGGGACTGAGATGCTGGGATTTTCTAAATATACTATCATGTCATCTGCAAACAGGATTCCACAAGGATCTAGAAATAGAAATACCATTTGACCCAACAATCCCATTACTGGGTATATACCCAAAGGATTATAAATCATTCTATTATAAAGTCTCATGCACATGTATGTTTATTGCAGCACTGTTCACAATAGAAAAGACTTGGAACCAACACAAATGCCCATCAATGATATACTGGATAAAGAATATATGGCACATATACACCATGGAATACTATGCAGCCATTAAAAAAAAGATGAGTTCATGTCCTTTGCAGGGACATGAATAAAAATGGAAACCATCATTCTCAGCAAACTGACACAAGAACAGAAAACTAAATACCACATGTTCTCACTCATAAGTGGGTGTTGAACAATGAGAACATAAGGACACAGGGAGGAGAACATCACATACTTGGACCTGGTGGATGGGGAGCTTGGGGAGGAATAGCAGAGGGTGTGGGATTGAGGAGGGATAGCATTAGGAGAAATACCTAATGTAGCTGACGGGGCAATGAATGAAGCAAGCCACTACCATGGCACATGTATACCTATGTAACAAACCTGCATGATCTGCACATGTACCCCAGAACTTAAAATATAATAATAATAATAAAATTCACCTATTTAAAGCATATAGTTCAGTGGTTTTTAGTATATTCACAGAGTTCTGTGACCATTACCACAATCTTTAGAATATTTTCTTCTAGAACATTTTCTTCACCCCGTCAAAAATCCCGGCACCTGTTACAGTCACTGTTCAGACTCCCCAACTCCAACCTACTAGCCCTAGGCAACTACTAATCAACTTTCTGTCTCTGTGGATTTTCCTATTCTGAGCATTTTATACAAATGTCAGCATCCAACGTGGTCTTTTGTGACTGGCTCTTTTTGCTCAGCATAGTCTTTCACAGTTCACCCTTGTTATAGCATGCATCAGTACTTAATTACTATACAGTAATATTCTATTGTATGAATATGCCATCTTTTATTTATTCATTCATCAATTTGTAAATATTTGTGTTTCTACTTTCTGGCTATCATGAGTAATGCAACTGTGAGCATTAATGTACACATTTGTGTGTGCAGACATACGTTTTCATTTTTCTTGAGTGTATATCTAGGAGTGGAATTGCTGGGTCATATGGTAACCCTATGTTTTATATGTTGAGGAATTCACAAATTATTTTCAAAGTGGTTGTGCCAGTTTACAATCCCACCAGCAATGTATGAGGATTCCAATTTCTCTACATTCTTACCAAAACTTATTATTGTCTGTCTTTTTTGTTTTAGCTTTTCTAATGGTGGTAAAGTAATATCTCATTGTAGTTTGAGATTGCTTTTCCCTAATTACTAATGATGTTGAGCATCATCTTATGTGCTTGTTGACCATTTGGATATCTTATTTGGAGAAATGTCTATTCAAATCTTTAGCCCATTTTTAAATTGGATTTTTTTTGTATATTTAAAGTGTTCTTTATATATTCAATATACAAAACCCTTTTCAGATAGATGGCTTATAAGTATTTTTTCCCACTCTCTGGGTGGTCTTTTAATTTTCTTGATGATGTCCTTTGAAACACTATAGCACGATAGTTTTAATTTTTATGAAATCCAGTTTATTTTTTTCTTTTGTCACCCATACTTTTGGTGTCATATGTAAAAACAAACAAACAAACAAACAAAAAGACTGCCTAAAGTCTGCCTAAAATACCATGCATATTAAACCATTTTGTATTTTAACCCTTAGTCTTTTAGACTTGCATAATTTTTCCTTTGCTCCATTATCAGGCTGTCTTCACCAGCATTTAAGGATCATTTCTCTGGTATTAGAACATGAGAGGGAACAGTTTTCAGGAAGTACATGTATTTTAGAAATTATTTACCTCCCAGCAGCCACTAGCAGTGAACATGGGAAAGAGCAGACAAGAGCACAAAACTTACATTTTCTTCTTTACCTCATGTAGAAATTTCACTGAGGTATAGTATATTTCTAGTTATTTTTATATATTTTAACTAATGCCTAATACTTTGAATGCTCACAAAGTCATCAATAGAAAATTTAGTCTTATCTTTTCCAAAATAAGTTATTGGATAGTGTTACTTAGTACAGGACAAGAGTGTATACTCTGGAATCATGCTCCCATGTTGAATCCTGACTCTAGCTCTTAGCTGTGTGAGTTTGGGCAAGTTATATGATGATTTTTGTGTGTGTCTTAATTCTCATCTATGAGATTGGAATAATGACAGAATCTACCTCATAGAATTGTGAGGATTAAATGAGATATAGGTAAACTAATTAGAATGATGTCTGACACATAATAAGTGCCCTTAAGTGCTAAATGACAATGATGTTATTGTTTTGTGTTATAGAATTAGTGTATCTGTGGAAAATCGGCCAAAACAAATTCCGATGGGCCTTCTTTATTGCTGTTTAAATATTTCGGACAAAATGAAATATAACCTAGAATATGAACAGCACTAGATATGCATACTTGAAACAAAAATCATCATGATTGTATATTTCTATTTTATTAAGATTTTTTTCTCATAAAAATAAATCACACTTTCTAATAGTAAGGAAATTGCCTCTGCCAGTCTTTGTTATTTAATTTGTTTTAATTTCAAACATTAAAATAGCGCATTCATTGATCAAGGAGTCTCAATTAATTTCAAATGCTGCAAATATACTGATATTTATTCATGATTGTCACAGCAGGGGTAGAGGGACAGGAGACAACACCATCACGTAGAGGAAGAACTTTTGAAACAATTATATTAATTCCATTTATAGGAAAAATAATTCCTTGAAAAATTAATGTTGTCATTTCTAAAAGCATGTTCCAGTTACTATTCCCAAAACAATGTGTCAGATTCTCTTGTATTCATTGGCTATTACTCATTTTGGCAGTTTGGGCTATGCTGCCACTAATAGTTTCATAAGACTACCATACTAACTTCTAGTATACACAAAATCATGTAGATACCTTGTCTCTCTATCAGACTGTCGCTCCTTGAAGGAAAGCTGTAACCAAGTCTGTTCTGTATTCCCCTATTCAGTGCAGTGCTTTGTCCATAGGAAGAACTCAGTAGATTTTACAGGAGAAAGGCCTTCTTCATCAGAAATGGATCAATTCATGAAGTATTTATATAATGTCTGAAAAAGAAAGTTAATACTAACTCTACTAACTCTACAGTAAAGGAATGAAAAAAGTTCAGAAAGGCCATGAGGCCTGCTTTCCCTTTGCTCCTTTGCAGTTTCCCAATCTTGTCCTTCTTCCTGTCACTCATGGTGCTAACACAGATGCCTCAGGACACCACTTGGCTAGGTATGTCTTAAATTTGGGTTCCCAAATTTAAGATGCTCCCAGCATATCTGAAACGGCCTTATCCAACACAGATTCTCTTGCTTGTGTAAGTGCCCGTATCTCTCTCCAAACTGGAACCCTGTGAAGACAGAAATCATTCTTGTCTTATGTTGCATTCTTTTTGTCTAGTGTGTAGTGTTCCCGGCACATATCTAAAAAACCACTCAGATGTATAGTAATGATTGAAGTAAATGTCTAGCTCTGCTGTGGGCTAGCAGTGTGCTTTGGGGGATTTCCGTTAGCCTCTCTGGGCCTCTGTCCATCTCTCTATAAAAGAATGAGGCTGGACCTAATCAGGGTTTGAAATGAGGTGTTCCATTTGCTGATTCTGATCCAGAGCAGTGTTTTTATTTTTATTTTTTGTTGTTTGTTTCTTCAGAGAGGCGAGTACTCCCATTCTGCTGCAAGACCCCCTTTCAACTTTCACCTTCGTTCTCTGTGTTATCCTCTAAGCTTCTGAAGGCACCCTGGCCTAGGGTTAAGCTTTGTGTTACCTTTATGTTCTAAGATTTGGAGTCTGTGGTTTTAAGATGTGCGTGATTTCATGTTTCGCCTCCATTTACTTACAAGTAGGAGGTTTTATTTACATTGTCTTCTCCTCTTGAGTATCATTGGTTTTGACTTTCTCCACCTCCCAAAGCTTATGTATTTCAAAGTTCACAAATTCCTACTGTTGGCTGTGCCCTTCACTTTAACAGGGATGATTATATCTTCTTTCTAGATGTTTTTTATTGGCACCCCACAAGGTGTGAATTTTTAGCATTACTATGAAGATAAAATGTACATTGGGAAAAAAATCATCTTTCAGAATGTATATTCACACATGAATTTTAGAAATCCTGTTATTACTTTGAAATTCTTTATTTTCCCTTCTATGGATTATACCTATGAGTCTATGTTGGATATGGAAATGGATGAATACATTTTAATTCTGAACTTAACAGCAATATTCATAAGTAAGTATTCATATGTACTGTAGACATGTTAATAACTTTATTTAATTTGTTGTACTCCAGGATATTTTTTTCCAGGGCAAAACCAACATAAAAATATGGTGTAATCCTCAGTGAATCTATTGTGTGAAGTCTGATTACTTCCATGAGATGGCATTCTATAAATATTGCTGCTTATAGATTGAAGTATAGTTGACATGGACTCATATTTAGTTAGAATTGAGTGGGCCATAACAGGCCTTTGTTGAGTAAAAATGTTAATATAGCTAATAGTTAATATAGCTAAATATTAATATAGCTAATAGATGAACTTCTGCTATTTTTGCATTCAAAAAAAGTAAGAAATATAAATTTTGTGAGTGTGTTTTCTGTACTGAGTAGAACTGCAGCCAAAACATTGAGAAATATGTTCCTGTTTGGCTGACTATTGCTGCCTGTTTTAGAACATTCTGTATGGTTAGCTACTTGAAGCATAGATTCACAATAGAAGCAACTTTCAAATCTAACAGAAACCTGTGGGACATACACATAGGCCTATTCAAATAATTGAACTCCCTTTCACTTATGACTATCTTATCTGCCACTTGGTACAGCTCCAAAGATTGTACAAGCTGTGAAGAAGCCACTTGGATATGGTCCAGCAGTCTCAAAGCAATCATTTCAGCTTCCATCACAGTAGACCTACTTAATGGAGCACTAAGGGGCACTGTCATTAAGAATACTAAGGAAGTAATTGCTTGTACATGGTCCCAAATAGTTCCTTCCCTTCTGTATATTTTGGAGGTTCTTACACTGTTATTCTCCACATTGTTATTTCAGATATTAGCATATTTGTGGTCACAGGTTAAAGATGACCTTATTATACAACAATTTGATGTTTGAAGCAGTAGTATCTAAATATGTCAGTTTCTTGTATATAGCCTTGAATAAGTATTTCTGCTTTGGAGGAAGTTCTACCTTTCTGATACATCTGTATTGACTGTGGTCAATCCAGTTTTTCTCCACCTTTGGCCTTATTCCTCTCACCTTATGTCAACCGCTTTATCTCTTATGGAGAAGAGAGCTTGAGTTTATTGAGGACTTTAAACTTGCTATCAATGCCTACTCACTTTAAAACCATTTATTATTACTTCACAGATAAAAGGTATTGATTAATAAAATATTATCTGAATTGAATAAGGAGCATTAGAAAAGATAGTTCCGATTCAAATTTATTTTTGCACTTATTTTCTGTAAATACATTTTACCTTATTTTATCAAATGTGTATGTGTGTGCATAATAATGAGAAACAGAATGAATGAGAAAATGTGGGCACACACTCTCTCAGAATAAAATCCTTGTTCTTGTGTGCGATTTTCTTCTGATACCAGGTACCAGGATTTGAAAAAAAAAGTTTCTAGTGCTTTATTAATTATGTGTTCACTATTATTACATAAGTGATTACCTAATGTAATAATGATATTAGTGATACTAAGTTCTATTCAATAAGAGAACTATAATCCTCAGTTGCACAGACATCCTCACCTTTAGATATTTATTCAAAATTTAAAGAAAAATAAATACATAGAAGAATTAAGTATTTGATCTTTGTAAGGATTTCCTAAATACTTTTCACCAATTTCAGCCAATATTAGTGAAACGGAATCAGTGGTATAACACTGCATGGTATTAAAATTGTTTCAAGATCATAAGAAAGCTCTTTCTGTATCAGAAATGCTTATCTTTAAATGGATTAGACATGCTAAAACAATATCTAACCTTGACCTCAGCAATACTAATTTTAGGAGTTCAAGAGGACACACCTAAAACCATCTAGTCTAAGTTTTTACCAAAAGCTGAATGCCTCCTAAGATCCTCATCAAACATTTGTCCAGGCTCTGCCTGAGTAACTCAGAAACAAAAAGTTCATAATCTAGTAAAGTGTAAGCATTGTGTTGTTGTTGAACTCTACTTCTACAGGTTTTTTTTTCTGCTTCCATGTATCAGCTCTTTTCCCCAATGCCATCTCCTGGAGACAAGCAAAATGATCATTACATCTTGAATCATCTGAAACATTCCAAATTTTCTGTAGCTGCTTCTCCTTAAGTGTTTCTCCAGAACATGTTATTGACATCAGGTGCCCTCCTGGTTTCCCTTCTGGATGGATATTCCCATCTAGTTCTTTCCATAGTTTAAAATATCTCCATGATTTTGTGTCATGCTAATGCCTCCTCACTTAGAAACCATAGTTTGGTTCCTCCTTTGACCTAAATTCCCCTGAAATGTGCCTCCATGGGGTTATTGATGGTCTCCTGGGCACCAAGCCCTGAATATATTAGTCTCTCTGCAGCATCTGATCTGGTTGGCTCTTTGAGACTCTTTCTTCTTTTGAGGTCCTGAAACTTCCTTCTGCTTCTTCTCAGGCTCTTCTTAGAGTTCAGCATTTAAAGCCCAGAGTTGGCATTTTCCAAGGTAGTATCCATCAACTTTTCATATAGTATAAATACTTACTGAGTGATTTTATGTGCTCTTATGTATAGTTTTTCATATTTTGATAATTCACAAATATATAATCACCAATCCAGATCTTTCCTAACTTTTACAATTAATTTGCCCCATGAAACTGCCCTAGCTTAAGACCTTATCACTTCCTACCCATTTTACTACAACAGTCTCGGGATTGGTGCTAGGTGCAATTCATGTATTCCCAGTGGCTAGGCTAAGCTTTCTGAAACAAATATTAATAATTATCCTGAGTCAAAGACGTCAGTGACTCCCCTTTGCCCACCGAATGCTTTTCAAGCTTCTTAGTTGTTTAGTCCATAGACTTTTTATTACTTGTTTCAGGTTATGTCTCCAATCTCATGTAGAACCACTTTTCATCTTAAATTCTCTAGTTATAGTAATAAAGAACTAGCCTCTGTGTTCTAAACACTTGGTGTTCTTTCTCCTGCTCTGAGCCCTACCTAGGCAGTTTCTTCTGCTTGAAACTCCTGACATTCTCTCTCTCCCCTCTCTTCACTTGACTACCTCTTGTACAGCTCAGAGACACCACTCCTCTATCCCATGGCTTAGCCTTCCAAAGAATTAAGTGCCTCCCCTGTGGACTCATGAAATTCCTATGCATGGTGCACTTCTGTATCTTAGAACTTTTTATACTGTATTATGATGGTTCATGTTCAGTCAGCCCTCTGTATCCATAAATTCCAAATCCATGGATTCAACCAACCTTGATCAAAAATATTTGGGAAAAAAAAAACAAAAAAATAGCAATATAATACTAAAACATAATAACAAATTTTGAAACAGTGTGAAGTGATTTATACAGCATTTACATTATGTTGGCTCTTATAAGTAATGTGGAGATGATTTAAAATATACAGGAGGATATTGGTAGGTTATATGCAAATATTGTGCAATTTCATATCAGAAATTTGAGCATCCTCAGATATTGTTATCCTTGGGGAGTCCTGGAACCAATCCCCTGTGGATACTGGAGGATGACTGTACATGTTTTCCCCCACCAAACCATGAGTAACTTGAGGGAAGGGCTATCTTTTCTTATATGTATAACCCCAGTACTTATGAAAATGACTTTGGCACTTGGATGTATGCCTTAACATTCATTTATTCATTCAGTGAACATTTTTTGAATATCCATCTGCTGTGGTTTTAATATGTCCCTCAAAATTTGTGTGTTGAAAACTTAATTCCCTATGTAATAGTGTTGGGAAGTGGGGACTTTTGGGAGGTGTTGGGTCATTAAGAGAAGCTGAATGGATTAATGACACTATGAACACGGCTTGCAGGAGTAGATTCTCTCATTTATCCTTCTGCTATGTGAGAACACAACATTTTGTCCTCTCTTGCCCTTTCACCTTCTGCCATGTGAGGACCCAGCGAGAAGGCCCACACCAGATGCCATAGTCTTTATCCTGAAATTCCCAGTTTCCAAAACCTTAGGAAATAAATATCCATTCTTTGTAAGTTACACAGTCTGAGGTTCTCTGTTATAGCATCACAAAATGGACAAAAAACATTATTGTCTACCAAAGGCTACAATAGATGTTACTGATAAGATAAACATAAACTGGCTCTTATGAAACTTATTAATAATTAAACAACATCTTTATTCCTTTTAAATGTTAAAATGTGGATCATTTTAAATCTCGATCTTGCTGTAAACCGTATTAGCTAGTTTTCCTGTCTATGTCCTATATAGATTTGTTCTTTAGAACATACTTTGGGTTACAAAGCATGCACTTGATGCTAACATTTATCTCCTTTCATCCTCAAAGTAGCTCTATGATGTCCGAATCTTATTCTCCTCTTATTCTCCTCTTATATGTAAACAAAAAGAAACGTGCAGAATTTAAACCTCGAACCTGTGTGAAAGCAGAGTTTCAAACTCAAGGCCCTAGAGCTTTAGACTAAGCTGATCTAGAAGCTCTTTTTGTCTTTATTTAAGGTACTGATAAATGCTGAATGAGAAGGAGCTGAACTCTGAGGCCCCAGGACTGACATTACAGATCTTTTTCCTGGTGGTACCATCCATTTATCAGACGTTCTTATCAATCTTCCTGGTAGGCAGCCCACCTTTCTTCATCCTGTCCACAAGGACATTTCAAAGAGCTCACTGATGCCTTCCAGAAATCACTTTCCACCATCTCCATGACAATGCCTGTATCTACAAATCGAGTACCCCATCAAGAGGGGAAAATGGGACTATATGACCCAAGGTTCAGTGCCTGCTCAATACTGAGCCTCATAAATATCTGTCAGACTAATGATTGACTTGACTTTTTTCTCTATTCTTTCCATTACAGCCATTAATAACTTGTGGGTGCATAAACACTGAGTGCAATTACCCTTTAAGTCCTTAGGTGTGCTACATTACTGTATGAATACAAAACGAAAACTCTCTTCAGAGACTGGATGGCTTCCTCACATGAAATGCACATAGTTGTGTATCTGTTTTAATCAGCCTCCTGCTTGCTCCAAAGAAAAGGTTTCTGAAATCTTGCACTCCCCAACTAGTAGTTGTACTTAATGGCCAGGCAAGAAAGACTGAACCTAACTGTATTGAGAATTCTTTCATCTCCAGAGAAAAGGAGCATCAGCCAGCCCTGCCCTGGGTAGGGCCTGAGAACAACAGCCCATTTGACAGGGGACAGAAAAAGTACCTAGAATTCCTAGAAAGAGTCTGAGGAGGGTTGATCTCCCCAGAATTGGGCGCTGTTAGGCTCCCAGCCCCAGTTTTCCACTTGCTGCTTGATATATGCAATCAGGAGAAACAGTGGGAAAAAAAAAAATCATAGATTGTTTACAACATATTTTTAACAGTTTCCCCCACAAACGTTAATGGCTTATTGCTTAAAAAAAAAATAGTAACACAACTCTTGTACATAAAACCATCTCCTTTTTATTTTTTTAAACTTTTAGGTGGATATGACAGTACTAACACATGCAGCACCCAGTAATTGTTGTTGTAATTTTAGAAATAATTTTTAAAAAATGTGTTCCCAATGAGCCTGTGTTTTGAAAGAAAAATTTAGCATCAGCCTTTATATACCATCTGGCATTCAAATCACATTAAAAAAAAATTCATAGTAGTGTGAATTCTCTTAGGACAAGGCTGGTGAGGAACAGGAGACTGAATTGAACAATCTTGAAGAAAATAAAACCCCTTTTGGCATTACCTGTTTCTGTATGATCTTCTCTCTTAGTACTCCAAATTTAGTATGATCTTGATCAGAGGGGCATAATTTATAGAAGAAATTTCAGGACGGGACTTTAGTTAGTATCTATACCATGACATCTTTAAAGAAGTTCTGAATTCTCCATTTAAACCTAACGGTTTACTGATTATTCTGAAACTCCATAAAAGAGCAATAGATTGAACCTTTTGTCTTCCTCAGCCTGTACTACTAAAAGTAGTAGCCACTGTGTTTATTTAGTACACTTTACACTTTTCAAAGCTGATTATACTGTGTTTAGTGTGTCTTTGAAGAGACCACTTTTGGCATGTTAATTACATTCTAAAAATGTAATTACAATAGAAACAACAACAACAAAAAACCTTGTGGTTTAATCTCTCCATATTTATGTAATCATTTTGAAATAGTACACAAGTGTGGATCTTATAGAAAAATACCATTTATAATTGTGCTGCATTTCAGTGACTATTAAGGACAAATAATTCTTATATAATAAATTGTTGTGAGTTTTTGGAACCCCAGAGCTTATGTAGTCATTTTTATAAAAGAAGTCTATCATTTTTGTTTTTTATTTGAGGTACAATACTATTATATAACCCATTGGACATTTTGTGCTTAGTTTATAACTGTGGTAAATGATAAATATTTAACTTTGATTTCAAAGCCCATAGGAAGATAGTTTGGAAAATTCAAAGTTTATTTCTTTTAACTTTCCTGAGTTCAGTTCTATCTGTCGCTTAGGTAATGATTACAAAGTATGAACACATTTCTATGGGGAGTTTAGTGAGAAACTGGTTTCTGAAAATTACTGTTCTTTACAGTCTTCCTGAGGAGATAGATAACAAGTATTAATGTCCTTTAGCTGAAACAAACTAAAACACAAGTTATGATTGACTCAAGATTGACTCAAGGTTTTATCATCTGTGATTTACAAGGAAACCAACCTCTTGGAACGACTTCTCCTCGGCCTCCTAGATATGCTGGAAGAAGTTGAGAATATTTGGTGAATTAATTCCATAAAGGTTTGCTTACTAACTGGGGCCATTTAAAAATAATGAGGAGGAGGAGAATTGCTGGGATGTCTTTAAATTTTATGTCTTGAATTTTTTTAAAGTACAATTCTTTGTTCTTGTAGAATATGTAATATTTTCATGTTTCTTGAATGTACCAACTGCACACATTGCTGATTTGGAAGCAGTTGCAGCATCATGTTTTCTACCCAAGGAAAAATTTATAAATAGTACTGATCAGTATCCAATGTGTATTATTTCTTTAACTTTGACTTAATTGTCTTTAATGGGTATATTTTTGGTGTAAAACTACAATGTTGTATTGTGATACTGTCTATGAAATAGATTTTAAAATATGTATATTATAGATTGAAATATATAGGATAACATTAGACAAATGCAATAAATGGTTAAATATATTCACTCATTCATTCAAATATTCCATCAGTCAGCATTCATCAAGGACCTACTATGTGTCAGGCACTATAAAAATGTGTTGAAAATGTTCTCTGTTCTAGGAACTGTGTGAGGCTTTCCAAATGCAAAGTTCATAAAGTATAGCTGTATTCTTCGGGAGCTACAGATCTGTGCTATTGTGGGAAACAGAGACCAGTATTTAGTAGCTGATTAGGTCAGGGAAAGGCCCTAAGGTTATGGGGCAATAACTTTTGAACTTTTGATCCTCATAACTATTGAACTGAATTACTTTTATTCAATTCCTTAGGCACAGACTATAACATCTATTCATTTCTGGGAATGGCAACAAAGATAAGCAGGTGAGAAAATTTGGAAAAGAGTCAGTATAGAGACAGCATGCCTTCTTCATGAAACCTGTAGTGATCAGATGGATCAAAGATAATTTTCACTGTACCTCACAAAGCTCATGGATCTAGTGTCATATATCTGTCTCTCTGTCTGCTGCCTATGCACAGCAGCTCAGGCGCCAAGAGCAGGGATTCCAAGAGACAGTAAGTGGAAGGTACAAGTCTCTTATGTTCTTATGTCCTTTTTCATTAGAAAAAGGCAAGATATCAAATAATTTATTTTTGGGAGCCCTCTTTAAAATGTTGGTGTCTGCCTGGCTAGCATGCCAATATACTAGTGATATTTTTAGAACCACCTGAAAATCCAAATATAATATAATCCCAGATTGGCTGTACTTTCATTATATATGAAATAAAATAAAATGTACCATTGCATTGATTTTCTGGTGTGCACTGTGTAGAAACTTACCCAGTGAATTTTGCCATTCGATAATTGCTCCTTGGTTATCTCTCCTAAATAATGTATTTTATGATACACTATTAGTGGAGGAAAAGATTACTCTATCAAATGCTGTTTACCTGATTACACTGCTGCTTTACATTACTTAACAAATATTTTTGCATAGTCCTCATGGATTAATTATGCATGTATGTTGTATGTATTAGACATTGACAGAGATAGCTATGGTAATTCCTGACTTTCTTAAGCTACACAGGAATAAAACTCATATCTTTACATTTTTAGTGTATATGTGAGTGCATATGTGTGTTTTAAAATAACATCTTCACACATTACTAGTTTCAGTAGGATAAAATTTCAAGGACAATTCCCTCTAAAGTTTTTAGGTGGTAGGAGATAAGACACTGGGCAAAGGGGACATTCTCATCTTACTACAGTGTATCACACAATTAGGTGCTTTATGGGGGATTTTATGTCTTCTGCTAAAATAGCCAGCATTGGACAATTTCAGAAATAGGATACTGGAATGATCAGACCATTGGTCAGTTCTGCTATGGTAACTTCTGTTTGCCTAAAGAAGATGATGTTCATTTGACTTCAATACATGTCAAAAAATAAAGAGTGTTCTTTGTTTAGGCTTCTTGAATCATCCCATGCCATACCACAAGATTTCTAGCAAGTCAAAATGCTTCTTTTCCACCTGCAATTATTTAATGATGTAAGAGGATATTTACAATATGTTACATGGATTAAACAACAGGTTATAAAAGCAGTATGTAAATTGTGAAGTATAGCCCTTTTATGTTTTACACACAGAAAAAGATTTCATGTGGTACAATTGTGGTTATGTCTCCAGCACAATCTCTGGTATAGTTCAAAGGGCCCAGTTTTAAATCCCAATTTGTCCACTTACTGAAGACGTGATATTTGGCTCTGAGCAAGTTACTAAACATTTCTGGGCCCTAATTTCCTCATTTGCAAAATGGAGATAATATGAGGGTTTGTAAACTAATGATTAAATATATATAAATAATTTAGAACAGTGACTGCTACAGAATAAGTGCTCAAAATTGTTAAAATTATATCACTGACATGAATGCATAATATTAGTGTACTTATCTTTGGATAATGACCTTAAAAGTGATTTTTATTTTTTTATTTATAATTGTCTATATTTTCTAAAGTGCACTTGAACAAAGGTTGTGTTATTCAAATAATAAGAAGAAAGGCAAATACACTAATTTATACAAGACATCTTCAAGCACAACTTCAGTTATCTTTAACATCTTCTAAAAAAAAACTACTGTGTACCACTCTAATTTTTATTTCATTTTTATCCTTCTTCTTAATGCATTAAAATTGGAATGTTACTAAGTTACTAAAATCTTAACAGTGTCACAAAAGTAAGATTAGCAGACAAAAATGCAAGTTTTATTAAAATATTATTTATAATAAATATTAAGACAGACTTTTATCATTTGTTGTAACTTCTTAGGTTTCTTTTTAAAATTAATTACTTATTTTGTTCTAATATAAAGTGAATCACAAGAAAATGAGAAAAGCAAAATTGTATGCTTGAGGGAAAAAAATTTAATAAGACACTGGTAATTCAGTGCTCATCTGTAAAAGGGAAGAATGGATTTTAACAGTTTTCTTGTAAATTTAATTGGGAAGAAAAACAAGGTTCTTCATGGTAAAACATAAAAATACTTATTTTCTCTTTTTGTTTTGTTAAGCAAATTAATCAATATAATATGATATACTTGGCTAATAACCATTCAAATCTTTTTAAAATTTTGTATTGGCAAGAATGCTTAACATGAGATCTACCCTTTTAACAAATTTTTAAATGTACAGTGCATTATTGTTGACTAGGCATAATGTTGAAAGCATATCTCTAGAACTTATTGATCTTGCTTGGCTAAAACTTTATGCCCATCGATTAGTAATTTCCCATTTCTTTTTCCCCTAAGCCTCGCATAACCACCATTCCAGTCTTCAAGTATATAAATTTGACCATTGTATTTATTTCTTTTCTTAAAAAATATTTTTCTTGTAGAAAACAGCATTATATGTTAGTTATGGAAAATTTATAAAACAAAGTAGACAATGGGAAAGAAATCAGTTTCACTTGTTATCCAACCTCTAGAGGTTATGGCATTAGACAGTTTTTGCATATATCTTTTTATTATTTTTCTATACATATATATTTTGATGTTTTTTATAATGGGATCAGACTGTATATGGCATTTTGGAACCTATTTTATTCGCTTAGTGATGTCTTTCCAAGTCATTAGCAATCAACTGCACCACTATTTGTGATGGCTTCGTGGAAGTTCATAATTAAATGTACTATATTTTATTTTATTTTAAGTTCCAGGATACAGGTACAGGATGTGCAGGTTTGTTATGTAGGTAAACATGTGCTTTGGTGGTTTGCTGCACTATCAACACATCACCTAGGTTTTAAGCACACCATGCATTAGCTATTTATCTTGCTCTCCCTGCATTAGCTATTTATCTTGCTCTCCCTCCCACTGCCCTTCCAACCTTGATAGGCTGAAGTGTATGTTGTTCCCCTCTCTGTGGAATTTGATCATTTCATGTGCCTCATTTGAGTAGAATCACGAAGTATTTGTCTTTCTGTGATTGGCTAATTTCACTTCGAATAATGTCTTTAAGGTTCATTCATGTTGATACCTATGGCAGAATTTTCTTCTTTTTTTTTTTTCTTTACAGGCGCACGCCACCACACCCAGCTAATCTTTGTATTTTTAGTAGAAATGGGGTTTCACCATGTTGACCAGGATGGTCTCGATCTCTTGACCTCATGATCGGCCCACCTCGGCCTCCCACAGTGCTGGGATTACAGGCATGAGCCACCGTGCCCAGCCAAATTTCTTCATTTTTAAGGATGCATCGTATTTCACTGGATGTATACACCACATTTATTTAAATTTAACTTTTAAGTTCAAGAGTACTTGTGCAGATTTGTTATACAGGTAAACTTGAATCATGGGGGTTTGTCGTATAGATTGTCACTCAGGTATTAAGCCTAGTACCCATTAGTTATTTTTCCTGATCCTCTCCCTCCTCCCACCCTCCACCCTCCAATAGGCCCCAGTGTCTGCTGTTTCACTCTGTGTGTCCATGTGTTCTCATCATTCAGCTCCCACTTATAAGTGAGAACATGCATATACCACATTTTTTTTTTTTTTTTTTTTGAGACAGAGTCTTGCTCTGTCACCAGGTTCCAGGCTGGAGTGCAGTGGGGCGATCTCGGCTCACTGCAACCTTCACCTCCCGGGTTCAAGCAATTCTCCTGCCTCAGCCTCCCGAGGATGCATGTCACCATGCCCAGCTAATTTTTGTATTTTTTAGTAGAGATGGGGTTTCACCATGGTCTCGATCTCTTGACCTCGTAATCCGCCCGCCTCGGCCTCCCAAAGTACTGGGATTACAGGCGTGAGCCACTGCGCCTGGCCCACGTTTTTAATACATTCATTTGTTGATGACTGTTTAGATAATTTCCACATTTTGACTATTGTGATAATGCTGCAGTGAATATCCAAGTGCTAATATCTCTTCAAGATCCTGATTTCAGTTCTTTTGGATAAATGCCTAGCAGTAAGATTCAGCATTCAAATATTTACTCATCTATTTTAGTTTGTAAAACTGGCTTTTGTTTGAAAATAGTGTGCAAATAGAATATCCTAGCACCTTAGATAATGGGTCATATTATATAGACAGATGAGCTGAAGGACCAATCCAGATTTTAGTGGGATGGATATTTTCTCAGTCTTTTTCCTTCTGATTTAATTTTGTTAAGTTTAATAAATTTCTTCTCAGATTTATTACTGTTCTACTCTGATCTATATGTCTATATTCACATATATACATGTATGTGTGTGTGTGTGTATGTGTGTGTTATAAGGAGCAACTTAGAGATTCACTTTTTACCTCTACAGTTTAAGTTTATTCTGGCCATAAACTCTTATGTCGTAATTTTACTTTCTGCAGCCTATTATGGAAAACAGTATAAATATTTGTAACACCAATATTAAAGAAGGATTTAGCTTTTCTGTTCTCTGGTTTCCATGATCATACATCCAACTTTTAGGAGCTGGAAGATTCCTTTCCTCTGGGGTTGTGGTTGAGGCAGTGCATAGAAAAGAGTAGTCATAGGGTTTTCTGAGCCATGTTGTGACTAAGGTTAGATCTCGTGGCTGAGACAAGCTTCTCAACCTTCAGCACAATTACTTGAGAATAAAAGATTTCATAACTGGTTTCTCACCATGAAAAGAAACTCACACACAAAAAAAGTTTTAAAAAATAGATAACTGTAACAACTCTCCAACTAGCACAAAAATACATTCTTGTTAAAATAATGGCTCAACATAGTTGAAAGCCTTCAGGTTTGTACATTGTGAATGGTTTTGTGAATGAATAATGGATTATTAATGTGAAAAAATGAAGCCAATATAGATTTAGTATTAAACTTTAAAATACTTTAATGACTTTTAAGTTCCTCCTATAAAGTGGGCCAAGCATTTTCTGAGTAAAGGCATTTGAACATATGATCCTTTTACCATCTTTAAAAGGAAAATTTATTTCCTTTTATTTTTCCTTAATGTTGAATGTCTAAGATTAGATTCCTGATCAATTACAAGGAAGACATATAATTAACATCCAATGACTAGACCTTCAAGGAGATGCAGATAACCTCTCTCTGATAAACTTTGGTGAGTCCCTCATCAGTTTTTCCTGCCTCATATACATGCAATATTACTTTTAATAAGTTCTTCCTCTCTGTATTTTCTATCTAAATAATCCACCTGCTTTTGAAAAAGATTTGGGGTTCTTTTTGCAGATGTATTATTTTTTGGTATCCTGAAACAGTTTCTAATAGCACTTCTCAGCACAGGCAATACATTTCACAAATGCACTGTTTATTAACTAGAAGACTTACACATCTCATTAGGAATTTTCAGGGAACATATTTTTCTTCCCTGTCTTTTTCTTTTTTCCTAAAAGAACACATTCACTGTGTAGGAAAGATAATTCGACTGTCTGCATTGTGAACTTGGTAACTTATTTTTGTAAGCAAACATTGGAGAAAGACTTCCAAAACATTTTTATTTAACTGAGTGAATTGGAATGTAAACTAAAGATGATGCTTATTTTGTGACATGAAAATATAATAATAGCAATAATACGTTCATTTATTACTTTATAATTTTGAAAATAAACTTTGCTGAATATAATCCTATGTGATTTTTTTAGTCTATTGATAATATTTGTACTGTTACTAAACTGCCAAGAGGTCTTACAGGTTGTTAGTGACAAACCAACCTTTGAAATCACGGTTACTGTCAATGCAATGATACCACATGTCATCTTGATGGTGATTTTGGTTATAAATAAATCATAATGACAGCTTAAAACCCAGAAAATTAGAATAAAGGAAAACCAAGGTTATTATTTTAAGCAAATGTTGAAAAACCTAATCAAAGACTGAAATCTAGACTTTGGTATTTAAACAGCATTTATTCAACTAAAAATTGAAAAATAATTTTAAAATTTAAAAACGGTATTCTTGTATTTCTCCCTGCACTCTCTACTTTCTTTCTCTCCCTGTAGCTTCAACAGGAAATATCTAGAATTCTCCTATTGATTCTACTTTAGGAGTAAAACCAAATTTATAGCTTGGATTTGAAAGAAAAATGTTTAGAAGCCCTGGAACTCTTACTACCAAAGTATATAAATTATGTCACTTCTAGTAAAAAACAATGTTTAGGGAAAAAGCTTTATACTACTTGAGGAACTTTAGTTGAGAGATTATTTTGCATGTGACCTCACATAATTTCTGTAAGAAATTAGCTATACTAAAATCCATGAGTCTCTCTGTGCTAAGTGGTCCGTGGTTCCTGCCTTTAATAATGGAAGAAAAGGGAGGGAGAAAGGATAGGAGGAGGAGAAAGGGAGACAGAGAAATCAAATCTGTGGAAAAAGAACGGTTCCAAGTGCACCTCAGTGGGCCAAACAGAGCATTCAGTACAGTGTATTAACATGGGCTTGAATAATTCAAACTTTCAAACCACAGGAAGAGGCTTTCCAGGGGGAGAAAAAGTCACCATAATTAAAGCTTCGCTGGCACATGGAGGCAGCTGTATCCTCCGACAGACCGAGAAAATTGGACATGGCCTAATAGCCTAAGAGAACGGGGATGCTGTGGGGTAGCATTGTTTGAGAAGTGTTAGGTTTATTTTGGTGTTCTCCAATTATAAAGTCAATTCTCTGGATACCAGCTTCTTTTACATATTAATGGCCTAACCCTTGGCATATGGCAAGAATGCAGGATTCAACTCAGACTGCTTGTAAAAGGAATAGTAAGTTCAAAGATGCAAAGATGCCAGTGGCTGCATGTTACATTTTTGAGAGGTAGCCTTCAAAGTAAATAAGTAAATGGAATTTTTTTATGTCAATATGTGATTCATTTTAGAAAGAATATTTCTTCACTTAGTCTCTCCACATAAGGTACTTATGGGTTTCCAAATATTATATACATTTATTATACATACCCATAAACTCATACATACACATACTGTTTCTGAATTTTACTTAAAGATTATTTCAGTATATACCTTCTTTTCCATAGCAAATTGAAATGCCTACCTCAACTCACTGCTTTAAAGTGTTCAAAAATCCCAGTTGATTTTAATTTATCCAAATGCCAAGACTCATCAGCACCTTGCTTTTTTTGTAAAAGGTGCTTATTTTTCCCCTCGAGTGCACTTCCCACTTGAAATTTCCTGCCATCTCCCATGGTCTTCTGCAAGGATGCTAATTATCATGCTTGTTTTCTGGGGATTGAATACAGCAAAGGGTCTATTTGAAATAAACAATGCAGTGTGTTCCTGGGGGTCTTGCCAGACTGAGAAAAGCTAAAACGTATTGTGGTGTTCCCTTGGGGACTTCACACCATACCTGGACTAAGGAAGGTGGAAAAAAGAGGGTAGGAGCAATATTTTCTACTTCCTCTTTTTCTTCTTGGCAGCAGAGTTTAAAAGCTTACCTCTCTCTTCAAGTTTGATTTCCCACTCCCCCACTATTCCTAACATCAGTGTAGTGGTGAGCTCTTTTCCAAGTGGCCACAGGGGATTGAAAAATAGGCAAGGAAAACAAAGAATCTGAAGTTTACTCCTCCAGGGAGAAAAGAATTTTATTGTTGTCAAGCCACAGAAGAGCTTACCAAAAAGCATTTGTGGTCTTTTAAAGAAACTCTTCATTACATTTAGGGCAACCTTTAAAACTATCAGGACAAAATTGTGTTATACAGAACCATCATTCTAAGAATTAGATCTGACACTTACAGTGTCACTACACTGGCATACTTTGTAAAGTACAGCTCATTTAAAATCAGTTATTTTAATTAAGGATTCTTGTTACATGTTATTATGTAAGTCACACTACTGACAAAGGATGCATAAAGTAACATAAAGTAAGTGAAACACTGAGATATATTGGAAAGGATCAGAGATGGAGATATGATATGTTATTTGGGAAAATGGTCTACCATATCCTAGAATATATCTTCTTATTCTGAATTCCAAAATAAAATGATACCTAAACTCTTATTTTCATGATGAAAATCTGCTTCTAATAAGAACTTTGCCAAACGTATAAGGCTATTATCTTTCTTATATGCCTTACTTATAAGGCTATACTATCTTATGTTAAAGAAGCGGAAATGTGTGGCCTCAACAGGTACCACAAACCCATTGACGTGAAGCCTACATTTACAGGTTGCAATGTTAGCTTGATGGTGATATGAGGTTTTATGAATTTATTACTTACCAGTTTTTATGATTCCTAAAGGCTCTGTCTACAGCTGAAGGCGCCCTACTTTGGTTTTAATGCTGAATTGTGAATATGCAGGACAGATTATCTTCAAAGGTATACAAATTGAAATCAGATCTCTGAAGCCTCATTCAAAAGAGAAGAGATGAAACGTCATATTTACTGCCTTCAGAAATATTTTACTTTTGAACTTTTTTTGAAAATAATTGTACTGAAATCAACATTAAATACACTATTTACCATGTGTAAGACAGGAAAATGTAGTCAGAAGTAACTTAATAGTTTAACATTCAGTAACCATCATTATGCCACTGGAACGAGTCTTCAACAAACTAGATTTGGAATAACATCTCCTGGCCCTGATTCTCTTTCCCAGTCATGTGTCGCTCTGCCTGTTGGAAGAGGGTGTACCTCCTGAATCTTAGCCTGGGGCCAGAGCCCTCAACTTACCTGTTGAAAGGCTCTCTGATGCTGACTCACAGTCTCCTTTCAGGCTCAGCTCACCAGGCCCCTGTTAAATCTTTCTTAACCTTCATGGCTGCCATCTCCTGACCTGTATCACCCCTTGTATCCTGGGGTAGAGTATCCCATTGTAGTCAAGAACAAGTGAACTCACCATGAACAATTTTCCCCTTTCCACATTCTTTTGTGTTTTCTTTCCTTCTGCCTGGAATACCTTTTTTCCAACATCTTCCCTCACACCTCATCCCATACTCTCTCACACTTCTTTATCCTGGAAAACTCTAACATTTTTCAGATCTCACATAGATGTCACTTCTTTGGGAAGCCCTCCCAGGCTTGCTTGGCCTCCCTTCCTGCGTCCTTTCCTAGTTCCAGTACCCTGTAATTTTGCTTTGGTCCTATTTATCATTCCGAATTAAAATTATCTGCCCATTTCTGATCTGTATGGGAACCCTTCCTAGCTACTTCATAGTATTGAAGGCTAGGGACCAGGATTCACCATGATGTTTCTACCACTTGCCCTAATGCGTCTACATAGTAATATCTCAGTAAATATTTGTTGAATGAATAAGCACAGTCTTTGGAGCCAGCTTGTCTAAACTCTCCCAACTTCTGGAAAGTAGCCCTTCCTCTCTCTCCCACCAGGCCACTGCCCTGCTGCAAGAGACATGCCCTATTTCTGGTACTTCTACTTCTGCTCCTTTCGAGGTAAATCCTGCCATACTGGGACCATGTCTTGACCATAATGAGGAAGTTTTCAAGAAGCAATAAAATGGGGACAGCCTTCAGGAGCTAATAGAAATGTAGGAACTGTCCAGAATAGAGAACAGCCCCATTCGGCGTTTTTATCATTTAGATCTCACTACAATTGCAACAAAAATCTGGGACAGCTTTGTTATATGATACTACTGCATGGTCTAGATTTAGAACCGTGTATAACACAGAGAGCGCAGAGTCCACCTATTTTTCCCTAAATAGAAATAACAGGTTATCGTTAAAGTTGAAATTATGCTTCTGTGGCAGAACCCCATGGTGAAACTTACTGCTCCTTATTTCTCTTGTAGCATGTTAAGAACAAACACGATTTATAGGGCATTTCCTGAAGCAGCACTTTTACATTTTGGTATAGTTGCATGTACTTACTTTTGCTCGTACAGACAGAAATACATTCTTGCTTTCAATTCAATGCTGATAAACACACAAGCACACACATCTAAATATTGGCATAGATGCTGATTTTCTTGTAACAAAATACAAATTTGGAATATTTCTGAAGTTTTAACATACTTAAGTTCCAGATTTCTTTGTCTAATTATCAACTAAAGAAATTAACTACTTGTTGTCATTAAAATTTACCTGGTATTGATTAGCAGTCCTAGTGCACACTGCCTATTTATCTAAATGGAATTGATACAGTAAAGTAGAAAAAGAATGAATAAAATAAGTTTTCTCCTTGTAGTGCTTGATTCTTTACCAAGTTTGGGAGTTTTCCTGAGTGGTGACTTACTGATAAACTGATCTTGTTAGCTGCACTCTGTCATTTGCTGTGGAGAACACATTTCCATCTGCTTTTCGAAAGGAATCCTTTGAGATCTACATGTGTGCATGAAATTTTATGCAGGGAAAATGTATGTTCCCCTAGCCTTCGTCTTTTTTAATGTAAATTCACTCAGAGGTTCTTATCCCCCTGTCTGTTTAATTTCTACTTCAGCAGTATGCTTCCTCTCACCCAACCTGCCCTCAGCCTTTGACCTTCTGGAAATTAGTATGCAGTAATCTGAATGCAGCTGACCAAAAATTAAAACCCTAGAGATTTATTATGAGTTTATGGTCCCTCACTTTACTGGACTTTTAAAGAATACTGCAGTATCAGTATTTTAGAAATGAATATGAAAAGACCTCACAAAAATTAAGAAATTAAGAGGAATATTCTCTTAATTTCTAAATTCTCCTCAACTTTCATTTTATTTTGTTGAACTTCACTATTTATTCGGGAGAAATTTTTCTGTTCTTTTTGACTCTAACCTTGTAAGAATTGTTAAATTTGCAAGCAAAATTATGCAGAAAATGTAACCTTAAGACAGAGAAATTAATAATAATGACAAGAAAAAGAATAATGCTTTAAATTGCCTACATTCAAATTCAAGAAGTAGAAGAATTGAACAGCAAGGATTTCTATTGATTTTGACATTTATTTTTTATTACAGCATGGTGTTCATTTATGGAGCTATATAAATCTCATAAGAATAATTGAAGAGCACATGTAAACCTGCTCCTTTGCCCCTTTTGGGTCTCCTCCCTCATGACTTAACCCGAATGTCAGGAAGCAGCTGTCAGTCATGAGTGACGGTGTTTAATCATCTGTTGTTTCTCCCACTAACCTGCCCCCTCAAAGCCTATCACAGGTGGCCTTCATCAAAGGTAAGTAAAGAGAACCAGGAAGCTTTGTCATCAATGATAATTAGGGTGACCATTTCATATTTGGAAAATTTAAAAATATATTTTAAAACGATAGAGTAAAAAAATTGCTTATCTTTTTGTTCCTTTGTAATTACAACTATAACCTCGACAAGGCAACCTGTAATGAGAGCACTTTTGCTCAAGAGGGGATATAAGAATAAGCCTCTGGAGCTAACTCTTTTAAAACGACCTTGAATAATATCTGCATATGGTTTTTCCCAAAGTTAGTGAAATTTCCACATGTGTACTCAAGCACAGAGCAGTTTTGAATGCATTCCCTTATCAGGAACTGTTTCCCCTTCCCTTTGCCTATGAAATGTTTTGTGCAAGAAACTTTATAATCCATGAATGTATCCATTTACTCAGGAGACACACATGATAAAATTGCAACACTAAAAATGAATGAGAAAAAAATTAATATTTGCATTTATATAAAAAGTGTTATGATTGTTATAGTTACTGTTACAGTTTGTATAACTGCTGTTGTAAGCGGCAGTGTATTAGATTGGTGCAAAAGTAATTGGGGTTTTAGCCATTAAAAGTAATGTCAAAAACTGCAATTAGTTTTGCACCAACCTAATATTTCCTCTTGTAAAGAAGCAAAAGAAACATAATTTTTTTTTCCTTTTCCTAGTTCTGCTTATTACTTACCTACCATGGGCAGACAATACTAGATTGATACTGTAACTCAGAAGAGCCACTCTTGGGTTACAGAATTGAAACAATAATTAAATCAAGCATTTAAAAAAAAAACAGCTTTAATAATGTATCATATTTATTAGAGGAGGAAGTGATTTTGCAAATATTTGAAATGTTAAGTTGAAAATCCATGAATCTTGTGGTATGTGGTCTTATAAACAAAACAAAACAAAACAAAAAATACTCTTACTATAGAATTTCCATTGAGGTGAAGGAAAGTCAGCCTGGAAAAAGGGTAAAGCTAAAAGGTCATATTGATGTTCTTTCTTTGCCAAATGCACCACTCTCTTCATATTGTAGCTTCCTAATGCAGCCAGAGGATCATAATATCTTCCAACAAATCTACACTAATCCCATGTTGACCATTATTCCATTTCATTATTTCCTTACATAAATAGGATATAGGAAAGAGCAAATATTTTATGCAAGGTGAGTTATGTAGATCAAGTATGAAAAAAGGAACAAATGTGCATGCTTGAAAAATAGGCCTTTTGTTCCAATTAGACCCCAATCTTTACTGTAGAAATTGTCCAATGTTTTCTAAAATGTGAGTTAAAGAGTAGAAATTGAAAATGGAGTGCTGAGGTCATTTAATGTATTTCATCTGGAAACTTTCACCAAAATTTGAGGGTTTTTTCCTCCACACTGTCATAGCTCTTGGAGATTTAGCTGTAGCAGGTCATGGACTAATATATGTAAATGGAATTTGTTTTCATACAAAAAGAATGCTTTTTGCTCTTTATAATAGCTGATCAGAAGAGTACTCTTATCATGTGTAAAAGTGTGAGTTACCGTTGATTACAATGATACAGAATACTTATTCACTTACCATGCCAATGTTTAAATATTAATTCATTTAACCAATAAATATGTGAATAACATTTTATGTACATGGCATGTGAAGTATTATAAGCGCATTCAGAGCAAGGTGTTAGTTATTAGCGTGTCTTGTGCAACATGGTACTCTGGGATGTCCAAGGAACTGAGAACCCAACAGATCAATAATTCTAATCCCAACTCTGTCACTTTGAGAGTGACTTAATTTATTTAAACTTTGGTTTTATTAAAGAACTAAAATAGGCATAGTAAAGGGTTTCCAATTTCCTCCCTTGCCTTCTATGTGCCTTTTATTTGGGGTGGGGTGGGAGGGTAGCTATCAACCTCTCTAAGCCCATAAATTTTGACCAGCCAATAAACAACTATCAGAGAATAATTTTCAGGTGGTGTTTGAGATTGTGCTAATAACCCTGAGCAAGGGGCATGAAAACAGGAAAGGGGCTCAACCTAAATTTCCATTAAAGCTGAAAATTGATGCCTAAGCCCAAACCACAAGGACTTTTTCGTATCACAAAAGTCAGCAAACTTTGGCCTGTGGGCCAAAGACCTGCACCAGGCTTTGTACATCTCAAAATAAAGACTTGTTTTTATACTTTTAAATGGTTGGTGGGGGTGGGGGGAATTAAAAAGAATAATGTATTGTGATATGTGAATATAGTATTTAAATTTTAGTACCCCTAAATAAGGTTTTGTCCGAACACAGCCATACTTGTTCATGTACTGTGTATGGCTGCTTTCATACTATAATGGCAGAGTTGAAAAGTTACTGCAGAGTCCAAATAGCCAAATCACCTAAAATATTTGCTATCTGGCCTTTTACAGAAAGTTTCATGATTCCCTACCCTATGCTATAAAATCCCTAACCTGATTTTAGCTAGGAGCCACCCGGTCATTGAGTGCTCCCTGACGCACGCTACTGACTAAATCCTTCATGTGAGTTACTTAAATCATTCTCTTTTTACAGTTTCTCTATATATTTTAAGTATAAAATATATACAAGAGAGTGTTAATGTTTAGTAACACGGTGTGAAGCACTTAGAAGAATGCTTGGCATAAAGAGACGATGTTTGCTACTACTGTTATTTAATTGTATAGTTATATGTTTGTTGAGTTAATAAACATATATTACACTCTTTTAATTTATAGTTGTATAGTCAGGGAACTAGTAGGTGCTGAGGAGCATGAAGATGACTCTGACACCTTCTCAGACTCCCAGGTACTTAAACTCTAGAACATACCCAGATAACAACAAATGCAAAGTAGAATATTGAGTCATAAAGAATTGTAGATAGAGTATTATGAGACTTAGAAAGCAAGAGAGAAGGGGAGGGGAAATCAGGGGAGGCCTCTGCAGAGGAAAATATTTGAGCTGATCTTGTCCTTCACCTTGCTGCAATGACCCTTAAAGCCATAAAGTCTTCACACCTTCTCATTAACAATACCTGAATCTCCTTCTTAATCCCGATTTCAAGTATTGCATCTTTAACTACCACTTGTCTTTCCATCTGACTCTCTTTATTATTACAATTTCAGAAATTTTTAGGGGACTGTGATTAATTGATTCTTCTATCTTTTCACTATCATTTACTCTTTTATCTTTACTTTCCTCCTACCAGCTTATTCTTTCATTCAAATTAGTTTCTTCCTTATGACCTCAATTCCATCAGAAACTAAACACAACCCTGGTTTATGTGAATCCTGCTGCCTTTCAGACCAACATTTCTAGAGAAAAACACACAACCATGCTGACTATTATCACTTTGCATTCATGATCACTAACTTCAGCAATCCTTAGTGCTGCCCAGAAGCCATGGTATATTTCCTGAGTCCATCATCAGCCTCTCTTCTCAAAACTCCACATATCATCTCTACTGTCTCTCTCCACTGATCTCCTTTCCTCATGTTTCATTAAAAATAGAAGCATCAGAAGAAAACTTCCAAAGATTTCACCAGTGGAAACATCTGGCCTCAAAACTTTGTGCCTGCATTCTCTGTCTTCTCCTATTACTCTGGGTGAACCACCCATGCTTCCAACTGAGGCCACCATGTTGTCACTAGATCCCATTCCCTTGTACTTTCCCATGAGAACTACTCCACCAGTTCTCCTCTCTTCATCTTGCATCATCAAAATGTCCCTCTCTACTAGATCCTTCCCACATATGTAAACATAGTGTTATTTCTTCCATCTTTAATTTCTTTCTTCTTTGCCCCACTTCTCCCTCCAGCTACACCCCAATTTTTCTTCTGTCTTTTAGAGCAGAACTTTTCTAAACAGCTGTCAGGAATCCATCTCCAGTGCCTCTTCTCCCCTTTCGTGGACCACCCTCCCCAGTCAGGCCTTCACCCCACTACTCCCCTGAAACTGCTCTTTCAGCATCATTCATAACTCCATCTTTCACTTACAGTGGTCAGTTCTCATTTCTCATCCAACTTGACCTATTGGCATTTGGCAGTAAGTTTTTCTCCATTTTTCTTGAAATGCTTTTTGTTTGTACTTGACCCTCAGGAGACCATACCCTTCTAGGTTTTCACTTTCCTCACTGGCTGCTCTTTTTCTGCATCTTGTTTATTACTTCTCAAGTCCCCAACCTCTTAATTTAGACTGTCATAAGGCTCAGACACTGGATCTCTTTTCTTTCTTATTCTCACCCTTTAAATGATTTAATCCAGTCTTACGGCTTTAAATACTGTCAATAGGCAGATAATTTTCACCTGGATTTCACCCTAGAGCTCCAGGTTCAGATGCAACAGTTTATATCACTTAGATTCTAATAAGCATATCAAATATGAAGATCCAAAACAAATCCTAATTTTTCAGTTAATTCTCTTCTAGCACCTTTTTCATCCATTAGTTGGTAATAGTGTCCTTCCCATTGCTTAGGACAAAAGAACTTTTTTCTCATACTTCACATCTAATCCATCGCTATTACCTGTTGGCTCCATCTTCAAAATTTGACCACTTCCCACCTTCTCCACCATTACCATTCTTTCTCATGCCACAGTAATCTCTCAATGGCATTATTTCATATCTTCCTTTGTCCTTTCCTCTGTCTTTGTCCCCTAAAGTTAATTTTCAACACAGCCAGCATGATCTTTTTAAAATTTAAATTTAATCGTGTCACTCCTCAAAATCCTCCAATAGCTGGCCATTTTACTCAGAGTGAAAATAGAATCCTGGCTGTGACTTGCAAGCCTGCTCTCATTCCCTCCCCCTGTCTTGTATGTCATCTCTGAATGTATCTTCTGCTACTCTTAGTTCACTCCACTCTAGTCAGACACTGTCCACTTTGTGTCCTCAAATTCACCAGGACTATTTGCACTTTAAGATGTTTGTACTGGCTGATGCCTAGAATTTTCTTTCCACTGTTATCTACATGCCTTGTTCCTTCACCTCATTCAGTTCATTGATCAAATGTCATTTCAGTAATTTCCCTGCCCTACATGTGCTGTGAGAGAGAAAGGAGTTTGTAGAGGAATCCGACAGGTCTTTGTAGAGGTCCCATGTTGATCCTGGGCTGAAGGCTGGGCTCAGGGAGAGCTCTCTTGTGGCTTAGCAGTGAGTGACTATATACTATGAGTTTGAAAATGGTACAGCAGCACTGGAAGAGTTTGGTGTTCTATCTTAGCCAGGTTAGCATCTTCGCACCTTGTTATCACCCCCAATATCTGATGCAACATTAGAAAGGCTATGCCTTAGGTTTAGTACCATACCCTTCTCTGCAAAGCTTAAAAACATATGTGTCAAGATTCCTTGGGAGGGGAGATAATTTTTCAAAGTTAAGTCTTGCCCTGTTAGAAGGGATTGAGAAACACCTTGACCTTTTTACACATCTGCCATACACAATGTCAAGGTGATCATCCAATAATTAACTGCCTACTAGAATAAAATGAACACTTCTCAAAGGGAGAACACAGACTCCAGAACCTTTAAAATATATCATCTACCAAATCTAGTGTTCAATCCAAAATTCTGTACATGTAAAGAAATCAGTAAATGTGGCTCACAATAAGGGAAAAATGTCAATAGAAAGTGACTCTTAGATGACCCAGATATAAGATTTAGCAGAAAGACATTAAAGAGCCTATGATAAATATGTTCAAAATTAAATAAATATAGATTTAAAGAAGTGTAGCATTAGGATATAGTTGATATAGTGGCTCACCCAGTGTCATCCACTATCCATCGAACACTGTCATTTTTCTGCTTTGCTAATATGTTGAGAACGTGTTTATAGCATGCCAGGAAAGATGGAAAATTTGAGAAAAAGAGGGAGGACTTAATGGGCCAAGGTCCTTCTGCAGGCAGGTGGGAATCATAGAGAGATTGGAAAATGTAGGATTTGTTTTGGAAAGGAGAGAATTCTTCCTCTGAAGTGGTAGAGAAGGAGAAAATGAAAATATTTACCTTAATATAAAGTCTTGTCTTAAAATAAATATATAGCTTAAGGCAGAAAGAATAGTAATTGGAATCTCATATTGAATGTATTCAATCATGCAGGAGGCAATGAGGGGACAAAATTGAGGAAAGTTGGAAAAAAACAGGATGCAACTGTAAGGGAAGAGATACTAAGTCAGCAATAAGTCAACTATATTTTTGCTTTAATTTGAAGTTGTAACTTTCTTCTTAAGTATAGAATATATATTTCCTAAATGTAAGCTTCCCCAAAGCCTGGATTAATTATATTTCTAAGTTAAATTATCTGTTCATCCAGGGCTAGATTGTATTTCTTAAGAGCTGTTTGATTTCTACTCTACAGCTCTTTACTAGTTTGTCAACTCATTTATTTCATATATACATAATCTCACTTACTGTGTTTCAGAATCTCTAAAAATTATAGAAAAGAAATAGGACATGGTAGAGATTAGTAAGAAGAAGGAAAAGAAAGCAGGGAGTGGGCCTGATGAGATGGCAAAATTTGGCCTCCATGATCAATTGAGAAACAACACACACCAGAATTGAGCAGCAGAAATCAGCAAAGGCAACTGGAAGCCAGGTTTTAACTACTACAAAGAACTGACTAACAATTAGACCTGTCCAAATGGACATCTCCTATATACGTGATACAGACATCACATCTCTGTGTTACTTTAGAGGAAATTTATATTGTGAATGGTATTTAATAGATAGCTTCTAAGATCCCCTCTGATTCTAAGATTGTATGATAAACTATTATAATAAGTCTATTTGGAGCATTTTTGTAAAAAAAAAAAAAATGGAAACTTAACAAAATTATATTGATTTAATTTTTTATCTCCACTTTTTTGTGATCATTGTTAATCTGTACCACCCATTTTTGGTAATGTTGCTTTTTATATGGCTAACTCCAGTCCCTTTTATTTTCCGTAATGAGAACAAGCTGCCTGACTTCATATTCAGGAATAAAAATGTTATTACAGAATCATAGGCTTATAATCTTAGAGCTGGAAAAAGCCTTAAAAATCACACATTTATCAGTAAGGCCTGGAGAGGTGAAGTGTGCTACCCAAGCTCATGCTGCATAGAACCTCCCTGGACCCCATTCCAGAGCTGTCTCTGCAGCATATTCTGCCTCCTGCCCATTTAAATCAATTTAAATGAAGCTTTCTGCAGTGTTTTTATTTAAAATATGTAATTTATTTCAGTAATTTAGGATCATGTCAGATGACTAGAAGCATGCATCAATTTGTACCAAAATGAAATTTTATAATGCAGTCTAAAAATGCAATTTATTTTAGCAGTTTCCTCTTACACCCGGTTTAAAGATTTTTTAATGGATTTTTTTTTTTTAAGTTTCTTCTTATATTTTCACTGAAATGGAAATCAATGAAATCATAATGCTTTGAAATAATGGTGTGGATGGAATGTTTTCATTTGCAATAGACTAATTAAATTACTTATTTTGTCATTATAACTTGGCTTATCTTAGCAAAATTGGCAAAGTCTGCCTCATTAAGCTGCATTTGAGAAGGGCATCTTCTTTTTTTCTGGTTTACTAATTCAGAATACAAGAATTCTCAGCATCATGTCAACTTTTCCTGACATCGTCCACAGACCACTCTGGTGCCAGACAACTGTGGTGCCACCGCAGCTAATCTGATTAAAGCTCAAAAACTAAATAGTATCTGGTTATACTAGATCAATACTAGGACTGGAAGGGTCAATTTGAGCATGAGCCCACTGTTTTCTCCCCCCATTGACTGATCATGGAGGCACAGATGATGGTCAAAAGTGACTGATTACTGGATAAATATTAAATCCATTATAAAGCCAGTGAAAGACTACGTGACAATGTGAGTCACTCTAGCCCAGAGGCGCTTGGTTTTTTTGTCTATGAACTGAGCGGATTGGACTACATGATCTCCAAGGATGTTCTAGTCTAAAATTATATTAATGAACCTACAATAGCCCCTGGGGTGTGTTGATAACCAGAAATTATATGGGCAGCTGCCAAACAGCACACATAGCCAAATGGACTCTTGTATATTTCATTATTATTTAATCTCCTCCTTTCTAAGGTTTCTACCCTTGCTTCAATCACCAGAGAAAATTGAGTATGTTGGGAATGAGCTTATGATGCCATATGGTGGAACTGGAGGGAGAAATGGCTGTTGTTTTCTAAATACACTGAGTGCAGTGGTTCTTCAAATTTTATGGTTAACCCTTTGAGAATAAGATGAAAATTAAAAATTGTCCCTTTCCAGAAAATTACAGAATTATACAGGTTTTGCTTTAGCTTCTAGAGCTACCTGTGTCTGTCTCTCCTTAAACATCCCTAGTTTCATGCATGGTCTTACATATGGTGGGGTTTTCATAGAGGTATCATAACATGATAGAAAGAGGATGAGCACTGAATCAGATCTCACTCTGTTACACAGAGCTGTAAGATGTTAGGTAAGATGGTTAATCACTGTGAGTCTGTTTTCTCAACCATAAAATGAGAAGATAACTCCTTCATCACAGGATTGTGGGGTTATATGAGATAATATGTGTACATTGCCTAACACCATGATTGACACATAGGCATTCGACAAGTTTGTTTCTTACTTCCTTTCAAAAATGTGACTAGTTTATACTTTAGGTAAAGTTTTAGAAAGCAACTAATGAAATGTTTTAGAATCATAAAATTTTAAGTGTTGGAAGGTAGCAATCTAATAGCCCACAACATTCTTAACCCTTATCATAACTTTCGCAAATTGAAATATTATAGAGCTAGCATGAGGGATGGGCAGCTTCTTCAGAGTCCCGCCACCTCCTCTTTGGCATTTCAGTGACCTTCTATGGTCAGCTCTGTCTCTAATTCAGGGCTCCATCCAGACCAGGAATGGCCTCAAGAACCAGCCTCCTCTCTCATATTTGTCAAAACCCAATCTATAGTGTGTTTCCATTCCTCTATGCCTTACTCTCTCCTCAATTACTTTGAGTTAAAGTGCTAACAATGAATAATAAAACACTCCTTACTGTACCTCCAACTTTTTAACTGCTGTCTTCAGTTCTTGTTACACAAAGAAATGCCTAACTGTAAGAAATGACCTGACTGCTCATTTCTGAATTGTTGCTTATCTATCAACTAGCTATGCGTATTCCTTCATTTATATTTTGGGAAAAGAATGATAATTGATCAGTGCTCATACTATATTACACATGTCTCTTCTTGTTGTGTTAGAATGAAAAAAAGGCATCAGTTTTAAAGTATTGGTTATAAGAAATACTAGGTAAGTGCTTAGGAAATATATATATTGTTTCATCCTTTCTAGTTGTTTTTTCTTTCTCAAATTCAGGAGGAAGAGCAATAATAGCAGAGATAAACTGGGCAGATCTGAGCTGGCTACCCTTTTAGCTTTAGTGCTTCTTATTGCAAGAATAAGAATATATTGTATACCAAATCTCCAAAAGAATTGAGTAAACCTGCATGCCTGATAAATCTACACTGGATTGTGGAGGAACAGAAAATGCACGTACAGTGGCAATGAAAGCCACCCAAGAACTTGGGGTGTGGTATGAGTGCCTGAGCCACAGACAGACAAAGCCACAAGGCCAATGAACCAGAGGAGGGAGGTCCCCTGCCCAATCATAGGTTGAGGAAGTGGACATTCATGGTTGTTTGGCAGAAATCTCAGGACGTATATGTGGTGCACAAACTTAGTGTTGTGTATCTATACACAGGGAAAGATGATAAATTTTGTAAACAGATTTTTTTTTCTAGTCATTAAATGTTTCCATAGTGACCTGTATCATGAGAACTAGAAGAGGAGAGGGTAACAACAAAGTTTTTCTAGGAAAGATATCTAAGAAAGAAGTTGATATTTTCTGAAACCAGTGACCTGGAACTCGAGGAAGAGTATACAAATGTAGATAATGTACAAAAACAAGATTGTTTGTTCTACCTGGCTTCTGGGTTCCATGGCCCTCTCTCTCAGGCCCTCTGGGATTCTAAAGACCAATGACAGCTTGGCCTAACTGGCTGCTTGGTTGGTTCTGCTTGTTCCCTGGATTTGGCAAATTGTTCTTTTGTTCAAAATCCCTACCTTGTAAATAAAGAAGTACTCCAACTCTAGAAGCTAGATTTGTTCTACCTCGATTCTAGGAAGGGAGCTTGTGCCTTGTGTTCTCCATATTGATCCTCTGTTCAGTTCTCTGGGATCTGTCATCTGCTTCACCCTTCCTCACCTCCAGGTCCAGAGCACTTGGGACACCCTATTTTTAGCATCCTGCATAATGGTGGGAAGTGGTAAGTGCTAAGCACCTCTTATTTTAAGCTGTACATTAGCCCTTTTATTGGTGTTTCTTATCGTGGAAAATTACAAACAACCCCACCTAAAGATTTTAATCTTTCTAACAGATTCCAGCTTCAATGAAAATTGATCCCCTTTAAAATGGGTACCCTTTTTTATTGAAGCAAATAGCTAGATTATTAATGCAAAAATAATTTTATCACATTGACTCATTTTTATCACTTCCATCCTTATCATTATCAAATTACTCATGAATAAATCTTATTTTATTTTTTCCCATATCTCCTGATAGACCAATGTATTTCGTGTCACGATTGCCATTTCTGAGATACTGTGTCAGGTCACAAGTGAGTATGTTTTGGGCAAAGGCTGGCAATTTTGTTTGTGTGTGCAGAGACAAGACAATGAAGATGCAATAAAATGTGAGAGCCAGTGTACTCTGCAGACATGAAAACATGGTACCTATGGAAAACAAGATAGTAAAGGGCAACCAAACATAGTTTTTGCAATTGAAACTGAATTTTCCCCCAAGTATATTTGAACTTTGAACTAATATTTGAGTACTGAGTATGAACCAGAATCTTAGTTTGGCCAACCACTTTAACAATCTCAGACACAGGTGTTTTGTATACTTTTTAGTATCTTTTGTTCAAGAAAAGTTAGCGCAAACATTTTATTTGAAAAGAGCTGGTACTTGTCACTTATCAAAAGGTTCTTGGTGATATATATGTCTATAATGAAGAAAAATACTGGCAAATTATTATTCTCAAATCTGCATGATAAGTATTAATGTTGTTTTCTTTTCTTTGTAATTTGATGTACTTCTGAGAATTTTTGGAAAATAAACCCACGCATTGCATTTTAAAATAAAAAGTGACAATAAGTTGTTCTCTCATGAACAGACAACTTATACAGAGAGTTAGCTAATGTCTCGCCATTTAACTTAGCAAGTTTGAAGTGAAAAGAGAGAAATTTTGACTCCATTTATTTTCAAAAAACTAATTTTTTATAATTTTTATCTTTAATTTTTTACTAAGTGTTTTCTAACTTTTTAATCTCATCTCTGAATTTAAGCATTTTTCTCCTAATCAAATTCAGGGCATTAACAAGCCTAAGAGAATAAATACAAATACATAATATGTAGACATGTTTTTCATCATTGAGTTTATAAGAGCAAAGGTCTAGAGGCAATCTAAATATCAATCAATAAAGAATGAGTTAAATAAACTTTTGGATATGGCATCTGGTCATTGACAGTATCATTAACTGAGAAAACAGAATATAGGAAGCAAATCTTAAAGCAGAGAGTATGATGAATTCAGTTTGGGATCCTTGAGTTTTGGATTCCTGTGGGATATTTGGGTGAAATTGTCTGTCAAGCCATTGGCTATAAGATAAATTTTCTGAGGTTGGAATTAGGTTTCCATGTGGGAGCCATTGACATATAAATGATAGTTTATTCATAAGACCAAAAGAGATCACCCAGGGACAGCCTGCAGAAAGAAAAGAAAAATGAACTAGAGATAGGATTCTGAAACACACCAAGAATGGATGGGCAGGAAAGAGATGTCCCCCAAAGAAGTTTAGAAGATGCACTCAGAAAGGACAGAAGAGAACCAGGAAAGAGAGATGTCATGGAAGACATGGCATCTTAATACTTACCATGCAGATTTGAGAACGATAATTTGCCAGTATTTTTTTTCATCATAGACATATATATCACCAAGAACCTTTTGATAAGTGACAAGTACCAGCTCTTTTCAAATAAAATGTTTACTCTAACTTTTCTTGAACAAAAGGTACTTAAAAGTATACAAAATCCCTGTGTCTGAGATTATTAAAGTGGTTGGCCAAACTAAGATACTGGTTCATACTCAGTACTCAAATATTAGTTCAAAGTTCAAATATACCTGGGAGAAAATTCAGTTTCAATTGCAAAAACTATGTTTGGTTGCCCTCAAGGTACACTTTTTATTACCTTGTTTTCCATAGGTACCATGTTTTCATGTCTGCAGAGAACACTGGCTCTCACATTTTTTTGCATCTTCACTGTCTTGCCTCTGCACACACATACAAAAATGCCAAGAGGAAGTCAAGAAGTAGAGGGAATGCGTGGCCAATAGTATTAGGTGTATTAGTAAGATGAGAATTAACAAATGTTCATTAGATTTGGTATGAAGGTCATTGGTAAGCTTGGCCAGAGATTCTCACAGGAGTCAATCCTTTTGCTAGAACTTAGCAAACTTGCCTCTTAAAAACTTGCCTCCTTCGGTTTTCCCATCGTTCTCCTGCAACTCGCCTCTCTTCGACTGGATTATTTCCATCATAGTGAGCTTCTGTCTTCAAACTTGACCCAGGCTCTCCCTCTAGCCACTATGTTCTAACTCTGCTCTACTTTCACAGTGAAGCTACTTGAAAGAAATGTTTGTGCATGCTCTCCCTGCCATCTAGGATCCAATTCACTCATTAATCCACTGCAGGTTAGTGTCTGCACAATTACCTCCCCCAGCTTTCTTCCAGTAACCTCCAAGCAGCCAAACCCGACACACGTTTTTTTAGACCTCTCAGCAGAATTACGCATCATCAAACACTTTCTCCATTTTGATACATTCTCTTCTCTTGTGACACCATATTCTTTTGGCACCCTTTCTGCCTTGTTAACAATTCTTGCTGGCGAGGAGGTGGCTTAAACCTGTAACCCCAGCACTTTGGAAGGCAAAGGCAGGCAGGTCTCTTGAGGCCAGGAGTTTGAGACCAACCTGGAAAACACAGCAAGACTCCATCTCTACCAAAAATAAAAATAAAAATTAGTTGGGTATGGTGGCATGCACCTGTAGTCCCAGTTACTTAGGAGGCTGAGGCAAGAGGATTGCTTGAGCCCAGGAGTTCAAAGCTGCAGTGAGCTATGATTGTGTCACTGCATTCCTGCCTGGGTGACAGAGCGTGATCCTGTCTAAAAAAAAAAAAAACACCAACTCTTGCTCTGTATTCTTTGCTGACTTCTCATCCTTTTTCGACTTTCAAATATCAGTTTTCCTGGATTTTTCCCCAGAACCTCTTCTCCTTACTTTGTAAACTTTCCTCATAGGTGATCACATCTGCTGCTGGACTTTCAAGGCCTCCTATGGGCTCTCAGGTTTACAACACTAGTCCAAGCTTTTCACTGAACGTCTGATACACACATACTTACTTAATGGAATGAACATGAAAAACTCTTATAAATAAGTAGTAAGAAGAAGAAAGAAAAAGAGACACCACATCAGGAAACTGAGAGAGCAGGAAAAGGTGAAAATATCCAGTAAGCACATGAACATATATTCAACCTCACTCATAATAAAAAATCAAATTAAAACTAAATTTGATCATGCAGGATGAAGATGAAATATAATACTTACAATGAATGATGTTGAAGAACTTTGCACTTTTATGCAATATTGAGGGCAATAACTCTGCATTTAGAACTACAGTTTGTAAATACACATCAAAATGTAGATTATACATGTCCTTTTATACAATGTTACCATTTTCAGAAATGCATCCTGAAATAATTTCATAAATGCATGATATGCAGACATGTTTTTCATCATTGAGCTTATAAGAGTAAAGGTCTAGAGGCAATCTAAATGTCAACCAATCAAGAATGAGTTAAATAAATTATGTATTATTTGCATATAAGAATAGCATACGTATAGTAATGTGGCTCTACATTTATTTTTAGAAATAAGAGCAATACTATATTATCTTTAAAAGGCAGTTTTTAAAATAATATTCATATTACAATCCTTTTAAAAAGTATTTGTTTAGACATGCCTAGAAAAGAGTCTGGAAAGAAACTTGACATAAAATTGATAGGCTTTTTGGGTTTTTGGGTGGTGTTATTGTGAAGACTCTTCATGTTCTTCTTTATACTTTATGTGATTGAGATTCTTTCACCATGACAATGTTATTAGATTTTACTCTCTTAATTATAAAAAACTATCTCCTTGCAAATGAATATGGATGTTATTTTCAGTCCTTAAATTACTATGACTGACATTTGACAATATGAGGTGGAGATCCGTCTTCATAATATATTTTCTCTTCTGACTAATTTTGAAAGGAGACCAGAAATGCTCTGTCACGCACTCTTTGTTTTTTCCCACTGCTGACTACGTACCTTGTGGTTCATAAATGCCTTTATAAAACACCTTAATGCTATTTCATTTGGTGACTCTGGCTATCAGCAAGCTTTGTGTTTTGTCTTTCAGTTAGAAATCAGTGACAAAAACTTTAAAAGAAGTGAGCTTCCATCTAAAATAAGGTTGGTAGAAAAGTACCTGAAAATAACAAATTTCAAGGCTTTGAAGATGAGGAGATATGTGAGAAGTTCAAATAGCTTTTCTCTTATCTAGAGAATTGTATAATTCACTGCTTAACTAGCTTACAAAAGTTTTGTTTTTTATTTTAACTGGATTTAATGAGGAACGGTAACATATAAGAGTTCAAAGCATAGTGAAGATCTTTTTCTCTTAAGGCTTTTTTTCCCCAATTTTTGAATATTAAGATGGAGACTATAATCTTTTTGAACAAAAGTAGATAATAAGTTAATAAAGATCTTGAAACATTTTACTTAAAAATATGCCTGACAGGCCCAGAGTCCGGAAAGAAAATGCAAATTTTAATAATTATTACGTGCTTAACTGCTAAAAATAAAACAAAACAATTTTATTATTTGAATGTTTTGTAAAAATTGGAGTCACTCAGAGTCCATCAGAGATATTGATTTCCCTACCCCTTATTTTCAGAAGTAAGTTGACAATAGTTAAAAGAAATCAAACTTAAATAAGGAATTTAAGGGAAACAACAGCAACTGAATACCATTATATATTTATTTCAATCTCCTATATTTTCTACATTTTCAAGCATATTACTAACAATATTCTGGTTATATTCATAAGCATAGAAGAACCTTCAAATGTCAAAGAATATGATTTGTATTCAATATATTTCTAAAGGAGAAAGTTGAGTTTTGATAGCACTTCTCCAATAAAAACTCATTAAACAAAGAGATTTTTGACTTACTATCAGTTAATCTGAAAATGTAATAGTCCATAGTCTCCCATACATTCCAAATAATTGAGTTTTTAAGTTCCTTTGGCTTTTATCTTTATTGTTAAATATTATTGGTCTTTTATTAATTTCCTTTTAAAGGTGAATATATATATAATATTATGAAAAGAATATATCTGCAATATTCTAAAACATTTTTATTTCATTTTTAAAGTTGGTACAACTTAATCAAAATGTGTGCTATGAAATGTTTTTATCAGACATTATAGTAGTATTTTTCCAGAGACAAGATACAGAGTTGTCATTTCTTAGAGCAAAATTCCAGTTTGGTTCATAGATCCAATATTATGGAAAGATTTTTTAGGTGATCTGTGACCTCATTATTTGTATGAATAATCTGCAAAATAGGATGTGCAAAATAGAGAAATTTCAGTGCTTTGTCTTACTACACAAATTAATAATGCATGAACCCCACTTAATGAAATTCCATTGGAAACAATACTCATTATTTTCTGCTGCTGGTAGAGAAATTGTGTGAGAAGAGGGCTTGCTGGAAAAAGAGGGTCCAGTAGACAGTAAGTTTCATGAGGACAGAGACTGTCTTCCTCATTGTAGCATCATGCCTGTTCGGAGGCCCTCCATAACTACTTGACAAATGAATAAATATGGAGGCAGAAACACTCTTCTGCAGAATTTTAACATGGAAGGGCACATGGGGGTTCGGGGAGGCTTTGTCCTTCTGAAGCATCGCAAAAAGCAAAAATGTTGCAAGACATACCTAATATAAGAATATTAATCAATAACTAAGAATGTACACTCATGATTTAGCAATAAACTATACTGTAAATGGATTTGGGGAAAATGTGTATTGTTAAGTAAAACACAGATGTATTTCCTCGGTGTTTATAGTATACAAATTATTAAACCCTACTTCTCTCTTCTCCTCTCTTTCTGAAAAACAGCATACAGATCAACTTCAGTCCTGTTCATATAACTGATTATTGCAACTCTTTTTAATATTCAGACCATGCTTACAGAAAAAAATAGAAACTGTCAAGTATATATTCAGCCAGCTTCCCTTTCATCCATCTAAAATTACCTTCCTGCTTACCCCTTAAACAAGAGATTCTTAGTCTCTTGTCCAGTTAACTCTTGTATTTGTGTGATTGTACCCAGTCCTTCAACTTCCCATGATAGAATCCCATTAATTAATTCTCATGTTTTCTTCAATTGGTTTTTCTCAACAATCTCCTTTCTTTTAGCAAAACCCTGAACTTTTCCCATCCTAAGCAACAGCCTTCTTTCAGTCCTGTCTTTTACTACCTACTGCTTTACCACCTCATTATTTTTCCTACCCAAATTCTTAAAGTCTGCACTGTTGCACGCTCCTCTTCTTGGGCATTATTCAAGCCACTGAACTTGGTTTCTGCCCCTATAGTACTCAATGAATTGCTCAGATAGCTTCTGTCACTATTGTCATCATCACAGCCAACATCATTATACTGATGTCACTGCAGCCATTGTTGTCTCCCTCAAATCAATCTCATTTATTGCATCTAGAGTGAGAATTCTAAAACACTAATGTGATCATACCATCATGCCTAGTTTTAAACGCAGTTCAGGACCTAAATAACATTGCTCTTCTCTCCAACTTCCTTTTTTGCCATTTTATATTCCAGCCAAAAAACAAAAACAAAAAGCCACTTTCAGTTTCTTGAACAGATCATGCTTTCTCAACTCTGTCCCTTTGCAGATGCTGGTCCTTTTGCCTAGAACACCTGCCTTCTCAGGTCAACCCAGGATTTAGCATAGAGGATGGTTTCAAGTATTTGTTTTTATCTTTTAGATTAAAATAATATAAAGTCTGATTACTTAGATTATTTTAAATTCTGGAAATGACAGTAATAGCTATGTTACTAGGACCCTATGACCTTTCTCTACATCTGCCAAAGAAAACTGCATATTCTAGTTAATATCCTGGCTTCTGTCTTAAAAATCTATTACTACCTTTTTATATCTGATTATAAATATCACATCTTTAAACTAGTATCTCAGTTAAAAGAATAAAGTGAAAGAGTTGTTTAAGAAGTCTCATAATTATTTTAAACATTTTTTATAGTTAAACTCATGGAAGAATTTTAGTGATTTTATAATTTTTATACAGCAATTTTTATAGTCCTTACCTCTAAGGAAAATGTGTATTAAAAATTAGCTTCAAAAGATCCAAAACATTCCTAAAGTTTTTGTAACTGTTGTTATGTTCATCAAAGTGATATATAGTTTGCTATATTAGAATAGATGATATAAGGTTCATGACCAAATACTCAATTTTGCAGTTTTTATTCAATAAGAAAAACATTATGATATTGAATTTATTTTCTTAGTATAAAAATATATGTCAACAAGCGATAATTTTGCTACATGAACTATCATAATTTACATATATGTGGCATTTTTTATTATAAATTAGGCTGAATTCTTATGTGTAATAACCAAAATATACATAATAATGTGCAATAACTCAACTTGATAACTTATTTTTGCATTTTTATTATGACATAGCATAAATTAAATAGAAATAAAAAATTCCATTTAAAAAATACAAATAATTTATTAATGGAATTTTGTTGCCATTAGTTGCTTTTTGTTAAACTGTTATAATATTAGCTTCTTTTTGAGTATTTCATGAAACCTGTGCACTGTGGTTTGATCCTCTAAATTGTTCCTCAGACATATTTCTATGTCTACATCTCTATCTATTCACTATCTGTATATATGGATTTCGGGACTTCATCAAAAGCATCTAAAAATCTTAGTGCTATGGTTTCCAATAAATAAAAATTAATGCATTGGGTTATCACACTGATTTTTTTAACTTGAATGTTTAACAGCATAACCACTAAAGTGTTATCTCTTTAAAACAACTGCTTAGTTTCAAAAGAGAACCCATTTCACCCTGTGTGTGTTGCACATGTCCTCGTTTGTTTAAAAGGATCAGTCAATAGATTTTAATTGAATTCCTACCATGTGTAAAACAGGATGATCTGTGGAGACACCAAACAGCAAGAGACAGTCCTGTCTTATGTATTTACAGTCTAGGAAGTGAAACGTGATGTATATTTATAAAAAGTCAACATTACAATGATGCCATGTGAGTATTAAAAGAATTTAATTTATTATATAGAGGAAGATATTGATGGAAAGGCAGCAATGTCATCAATTATGAACACAAAAACTCCTTCCGAGAAATCCTATGTGAAATGATTAATTACTCATATTTTTACTGGCTACAGGTAATTATTCCCATGTTACCTAGAACTGATGGCTAATTGGCCAATAACATGTAATAGTCTCTAGTTTATAAAAAGGTATTGAGGAGAATCTGGGAAAGTGAAGCTAATCTGAAGGTACAAATCAATAACAACAACAATATTAATAGCTAACATGAACCATTACTACTGGCCAGACACTGTGATATGACCCATGCATGTATTATACAAGGAGAAAAAGCTTTTTACTATCTCAAAATGAGAATCTGAGCCAAGGAATCATGAAGTTCCTTGCCCAAAGCCTCTGTATTAATATTTGTTTTCCATATCATCCCCACTTCAGATGTCATGTCTTTATTTGCTTTATTGTCTCTATAATTTCAAATAACCTGGAGCTAGCAATTCAGTTGGAAACAAAGAGCCTTATCAAATAGAAATCAACATAAGTAGGAGAGCTCAGACCTTGGAAGATCAAAACCAGGGACTCCAGGTAGTTAGAAGAATACAGCAAGAGGTCAGAATAGCCAGCAGTTTTTAAATTGGAGGGAAATTGCCTGCAGGAAAAAGATCAAAATATCAAGAGCAGGACAAGGAGAAGGGGCAAAAAGGGCTTCAGTTAAAGGCAGAGGGACACTGCTGAGAGGTGCTCTGGCCCCAGGTGGCTGGCAAATGCTGAAGCCTGAGGACAAGGCACTGTTGCTCACCCCCAGGCCCATGGCCACAGCTGCAAACACCTCTCTCATTTCTTTGGGTTTCTTGGATCTCACTCTCACTCCCAACGTGTTGCACAGCATCGGGTTGGCCCTGCTAGTTTGTTACTATGCTGCTGTTTGTCATCATCACACTGCTGCTGATGCCATGGAGTTTATACCTCCGAATGGAATCTGGGTTTTTGTTTTTTTTTTTTTCAATCTAAATGCAGATTCCTGTGAGAACTGGTAGAGACACAGGATCCCAGCAGGAAAATCCTAAGTCTTCAAGACCTGAAACAAGAAGAGAATCTTCATGCACTACCCACAGAGTCAGATAAGCTCTCCAGAGGAGGGCATATGTGGGTAACAACAATCACCCCAGACACTATCTTTTATTTGTGAATAAGGAAAGGCATTTGGGAGTCTCCGCATTTAGTGACTCATTTGGTAAATTTACTAAAAGACAGACTCAAGACCATTTATATTTGGATTTCAGATTCTTATTAAAAAGAAACAAGCTGGGCATGGTGGGACACACCAGTAGTCCCAGTGCTTTGGGAGGTCAAGGTAGAAGGATCATTTGAAGCCAAGAGTTTGAGACCAGCCTGGACAACATAGCAAGACCTCACCTCTACAATCAGTTAATCAATAAATAAACCAAGTGTGATAGCACATGCCTGTAGTCTCAGCTATTCAGGAGGATGAGGCAGGAGAATGACTTGTACCCAGAAGTTTGAGGCCACAGTGAGCTATGATCATGCCACTGCACTGCAGCCTGAATAACAGAGTGAGACCCTTTTTCTAAAAAAGAAAAAAAAGAAACAAAAAGAAGAAGAAAAACTTGTATATATGAGATACAAATAAAGGGATTAAAGACAGGTATGAAGTGTGGACAAAAGTTATTGAATATCCAGGACTGTGATAACAAAAATACAGGGTTGCCTCAACCAGGGTATTCTTAGTATAAGTTTACTGTTAGTTTTAATCAATTCTTGAGTTTCATTTAGCCTTTTATCTAACAGGAGTAGAGATGTACAAGCCAAATGGAGAATCCAGATTGTCTAAGTTTAAAATACTGGTTCCATTCCTTACAAGCTAAGTTATTTAACCTCTCTGAACCTTAGTGTTCTTCTCTGTAAAATAGTGAAGAAAATAATAGTACCTACATCATAGGGTTATCACTTGGATTAAATGAGTTGTTATTTGTCAAGAGCTTAGAACAGCATCTCCTATTTAGAAAGTACCTCAGAAGTGTAGATTTTTTCAAAACTTTTGGTATTTTTCTAGGTTAAAAACCTAGGCTGTGCCCTGAGTCCCCTCTTTCCTTAGCCTACTACCTCCATCTAACAAACACTGCTGATATAATTTGGCTGTGTCCCCATCCAAATCTTATATTGAATTGTAGTTTCCATAATTCCCACGTTGTGCTGATAATGATATGGACAATGAAATCCAGGCTGAGGTGGTCTCAGATGGAGATGAGGAACTTGCTGGGTCCCTCCCATGTTGTGGGAAGGACCTGGTGGGAAGTCATTGAATCATAGGCGTAGTTTCACCCATACTGTTCTCATGGTAGTAAGTCTCATGAGAGCTGATGGTTTTATAAGGGGAAACCCCTTTTGCTTGGTTCTCATTCTCTCTTGCCTGCCACCATGTAAGAGGTGACTTTTGCCTTCCACCATGATTCTGAGGCCTCCCCAGCCACATGGAACTATGAGTCCATTAAACCTCTTTTTTAAAAAAAATAATAATAATAATTTACCCAGCCTCAGATATGTCTTTATCGGTAGTGTGAAAACAGACTAATACAGCAAATTGGTACTGTAGAGTTGGACATGGCTGTAAAGACACCTGAAAATGTGGAAGCAACTTTGGAACTTGGTAACAAGCAGAGGTTGGAACAATTTGGAGGGCTCAGAAGAAGACAGGAAAATATTGGAAAGTCTTTCTATAGACTTGTTAAATGGCTTTGACCAAAATTCTGTTAATGATATGGACAATGAACTCCAGGCTGAGGTGGTCTTAGGTGGAGATGAGGAACTTGTTGGGAACTGGAGTAAAAGTGACTCTTGTTATGTTTTAGCAAAATGATTAGCAATGTTTTGCCCCTGCACTAGAGATTTGTGGAACTTTGAACTTGTAGGAGATGATTTAGGGTATCTGGCAGAAGAAATTTCTAAGCAGCAAAGCATTCAAGAAGTGACTCGGGTGTTATTAAAAGTACCAGTTTTAAAACGGAAACAGAGCATAAAAATTTAGAACATTTGCAGCCTGAGATGCGACAGAAAAGAAGAACCCATTTTCTAAGGAGAAATTCAAGCCAGCTGTGTAAATTTGCATAAGTAATGAGTCAAATGTTAATCACCAAGACAATGGGAAAAATGTCTCCAGGACATGGCAGAGACCTTTGCAGAAGCCTCTTCCATCACAGGCCCAGAGGTCTAGGAGGAAAAAATGATATTGTGCTATGTGCAGCCTAGGGACTTGGTGCCTTGCATCCCAGCCACTCTAGTCATAGCTAAAAGGAGCCAAGGTACAGCTTGGGCTGTGGCTTCAGAACATGCAAGCCTTAAGTCTTGGCAGTTTCCACATGGTATTGAGCCTACAGATACACAGAAGTCAAGAATTGAGTTTTGGGAATCTCTGCCTAGATTTCAGAGGATGTATGAAAAAGCCTGGATGTCCAGGCAGAAGTTTGCTGTAGGCAGGGGGATGAGGGGATAGGCCCTCACAGAGAACCTCTGCTAGAGCAGGGCATAAGGAAAAGGGGCAGAAACCCCCACACAGAGTTCCCAGTGGGGCACTGCCCACTGGAGCTGTGAGAAGAGGGCCACGGTCCTCCAGACCCCAGAATGGTAGATCCACCAACAGCTAGCACTGTGAACCTGGAAAAACTGCAGGCACTCAATGGTGTCTGCAGAAAAGGTTCAGCCCATGAAAGCAGCCTGCAAGGAGGCTGCATCCTGCAAAGTCACAGGGGTGGAACTTTCCAAGATGATGGGAACCCACCTCTTGCATCAGCATGACCTGGATGTGAAACATGGAGTCAATAAAGATAATTTTAGAGCTTTAGGATTTGACTTCCTTATTGGATTTCAGACTTGCATAGGGCCTTAAGCTCCTTAGTTTTAGCCAATTTCTCCCATTTGAAATGGGTGTGTTATTCATTGCCTGTACCCCCATTGTATCTAGGAAGTAATCAACTTGATTTTGATTTTACAGGCTCATGTATGGAAGGGATTAGTATTGTCTCGAATGAGTCTTTGGACTGTGGGCTTTTGAGTTAATGCTAAAATGAGTTAAGACCTTGGGGGACTGTTGGGAAGACATGATTGGTTTTGAAATGTGAGGACGTAAGATTTTGGGAGGGGCCAGGGGTAGAATGATATGGTTTGGCTATGTCCCTACCAAAATCTCATCTTGAATTGTAGCTCTCATAATTCCAACATGTTGTGGGAGGGACCTGGTGGAAGATAATTGAATCATGGGGCTGATTTCCTCCATGCTGTTCTTGTAGAAGTGAATAAGTCTCAGGAGATTGTTAGTTTTATAAGGGGAAACCCCTTTCACTTGGTTCTCATGTTCTCTTGCCCATTACCTTGTAAGACATGCCTTTAGCCTTCCGCCATGATTGTGAGGCCTCCCCAGCCACGTGGAACTGTGAGTCCATTAAACCCCTTTTTCTTTATAATTTACCCACTCTCAGGTATGTCTTTATCAGCAGTGTGGAAACAGACTAATACAACTGCCAATTCTGCCTCCTAAGCAGAACTCAGCCCCATCTTTTTCTCTTTCTGGAAGGTCTACTACCCTACTCAAGAGACGGAACTCTCTTACTTGACTTGTAATAGCCTTTTCATAGCCTCTGTAGCCTCAGCCTAGCACCTCTACAGGTAAGAATCCCAATCCACAACTCAAGTGTCAGAATAGATTATGTTAATATTATTTTCCATAGCACCAGCTATTTATTGTTTTGAAGCCATGTTGAACCTGCCAGGATGGTGAGAAAAGTAAACATATTCATTTGGGAAGTTCAGAGTCTTCCACTCTGCCAAATCTCAGGTGGGGCAGGGACGATCGAGAATCTGATCCTTGATGCACACTGGCTGCCAGGAGGCTCCACCTGGCAGTGTGCTTCATCCTGTTTCCCAGGACGCAGAGCCCGGAGAGCCTCTGCGCCATAAATCAGAACCCTCTCTCCTTTCTCTTATTTTTCTCTTCTCTCGCTTTTCTCCTCTCCTTTTAGGCCTCTCTCTTTTCTGCCTGGAGGACTGCCCTTCTTTTCTCACACCTCCACATTCTCTTCCTGTTACCCATTGCACACAATCTCTAAATTGCTCTAAGGCAATTTTGGATCAAAAGAGCCAGAGAGAACATTCTATTTTTCTCCTTGCCATAATCCTTTCCTGAGGCAGTGAGCAGAGGGCCTGCTGTCTGCTTAAATAGAGAATAGGGGAGAAAAACAAATCACAGGGAGAAAAAATAGATGAATATCTGAAATACTATCTCACCACGCATTCAGTATACAGAAGCCAAGTAGACTGGCTGCAAGACCTAAAACACTAATTGAATCTCATTATTTCCCCTGTGTGAACATTGTTGGTGGCTTCTAATTGTTCTGAGTGTCATGTCTGAACTTGGAGACCTGGTGTACAAGTTGAGGCAAGTCACTGCAAGCCCACAGCCTCCTCTACTCTCCTGTTATTCTCTTCCTCTTTCCCAGTGTTGGGCCATAATAAAACTTACAGCCCTTTTGAGAAGGAATATGCTAACTCTTCAGATTTAAATTACAGTGTTTGACAGTATTTGCATTTTAAGATTCTCCCCACCTCACTCCAAACAAAGCAAAACCCCAGTAGGAAACAGTAATTCTTTGGATCTTTGTTGACCAATACAGAGTACCTGTGGCTACTGAAATATGCATGATTTTAGATTTTGAAGACTTAATATAAAAATATGTAAAATATCATATTAATATTTTTATGATTACATATTGAAATAATGTGTTTCATATATTGGATTAAATAAAGTAAATTATAATTAATTTCACCTGTTTCTTTTTTTGAGAAAGGGTCTCACTCTCTTGCCCAGGCTAAAAAGTGCAGTGTCACCACCATAGCTCACTGATGCCTCGAACTCCAAATTCCTGGGCTCAAGAGATCCTCCCACCTCAGCTTCAGAGTAGCTGAGACTACAGGTACACACTATAATACTCACACATCTAGTATTTTATTTTTTGTGGAGATGGAGTCTCATCTCCTTTGTTGCCCATGCTGATCTTGAATTACTGGTCTCAAGCAATTCCCAAAGTATTAGGATTAGAGGCATGAGCCATTATGCCCAACTACCTGTTTCTTTTAACTTTTTTTAAAAATGTGGTTACCAGGAAATGTAAAATTGTGTATGTGACTCACTTGCATTATAATTCTCTTGCATAACATTGCTCCACATTGTGACTATGAGGGGGAACAACCTGATCTGTGGAAATGCATAAAGAAAGGGCAGAGCGGGCCAGCACAGTGGCTCACACCTGTAATCCCCACACTTTGGGAGGCCGAGGCAGGCAGATCATGAGGTCAAGAGATCGAGACCATCCTGGCCAACATAGTGAAACACTGTCTCTACTAAAATACAAAAATTAGCTGGGCGTGGTGGTGGATGCCTGTAGTCCTGGCTACTTGGGAGGCTGAGGCAGGAGAATTGCTTGAACCCTAGAGGTGGAGGTTGCAGTGAGCTGAGATCACACCACTGCACTCCAGCCTGGCGCCTGATGATGGAGTGAGACTCTGACTCAAAAAAAAAAAAAAAAAAAATAGAAAGAGTAGAGCTTGTGCTCCTATCCTGTCCTCTGAAGACCCAAAGATGATGGTGCTTTGACACAAGCCTCAAACAGAGTCAGCCTTAAATTGGAGTGACTTTATAAATAGATGACTTTTTTTTTTTTTCAAAAGAAGGCATTGCTTTTCATTTTTAAACACATTTTGTTCAGAGGCTCTTAAACATCCTGAAAGTTTGATAAAGAGTTCTAGGTACCCCCACAATTATCCTCAAATAACATAACTTTCTCTTGCACCCATCTAGAGTTTACGCTCATCACCCTCCACAGAAGTTCAGGATATTCTTAAACAAATAGTAATAATCCTGCTTTGACTCCCATGAATTATGTATTTCCAGTCCTCCAATGTACTGCTTCTCTTTTGAGGGTCACCATAATTTCACAGTCAGTCAGTCAGCTGAGGGAGGAACAGGGCCACCTTAACTTCCGCTAATGAAAAATTCTCAGTGGGCTGAATTCATACAGAATTGAATCAGTACATTAACTCTCAAACCTCTGCAGGTTGTCTGAGACACAAACACCTAAGCAATAATCTGCATGAAGGCATAGAGACACTTACAGTGTTAGTGTACTAATGGACTTTTTTTTAGATGAATCTAAACAATCTTCTGGTTTTAAAAATAGAGGAAATAAGACCTGGAGTAGTTAAGTTAATTGCCATTTACGGCCTAGGAAAGAATTATAATTTATGGCTCCTACCTCTTCAGTCAACAAATACTGAGGTACTCACTGTGTGTGAGGTACTCTCCTAGGTGCTGGGATACAACAGATACCAGTTACAGTGGTTTCCTGTTATAACAGAAGACACAAGGAGAAGTTGACTTGAAGAGTAGAGGCAACTTATTGTCATGTAACTGAGAAGTTAAGCTAGCTTCAGCCTATTCTTGATACAGTGGCTCAAATGAGTTAATTAGGATGACTGTCTTTGGTTCTCATTGCCACGTCTCAGTGCTGGCTCCATTTTTGTGGGCCTCCTCCATTATAGTCACAATATAACCATCAGCAGCTCCTGGGGTTATGTATTTTCAGATACCAATCAAGCACAATACAACTTGGAATTGATTTTTGCAGCTCTGATTTGCCCAAGTTGGGTTTTGTGTTCAACCCTTAACTAATTAGTGTGGCCTGGAGATTAGATATGCTGACTGGCTTAAGCCAATCAGGGTCCACTCCCAAATACAAGAATGGAGTCGATTCCATCCAAACCACATGCTTGGAATTTTGAATACTATTAGGAAGGAGAAATAGGAATGTAAATGCTGAAAAGCAACAAAAAATAATATATATATAAAATTCTTTCCTTCAAGTGCTCACACTTGAGAACTTTCCAATTCTCCTGTTGGTTTTTACACTCTATGCCATGGAGCCCTAGATATTTTCTAAGGGCATCTCAGGATGTATCTCCAGCTTTAACAGAGCTAGTCCTCTTTCATCTTTTTGACATATCAGGCTTCCATATGAGATTTCGTTTGAAGAAAGTGCCTCACTGCTGAAGTACTGTGGAAAGCTACTCTCCTTCACATAATACTGCTGCAACACAAAAGTCACCTACATTACTTTTAATACGTTACTTTTTATTTGATTCAAGAATTTACCCCTATTTCTGTATTGCCTTTTCCCATGCTAATTTAATGAAATCAGAATGTCATGGAGGCATTTCTTGGAACTTAGGTTTTAGTGCTGAAAATTTCATTTCAGAAGCTTTCTCATGCTCCTGATATTTTGTTGATAATAATCATTTTATAGGCTTCCTTCCCATTTTCTCCTTCATTTACTCACTCAAAACACTTGAGAATAATTTCTGCATCTGTAAGACTTCTAAACACTCAATGTTGAAGTCATGAGTAAGCAAGTGAACTTTTTTAATAGGCAAGTGAGGGAGAGAGATCCAAGATGGCCAATTACTAACAACTTAGGATTGTAGCTCCTAGTGAAAGTGCAGAGAACGAGAGGACGCCACACTTTCAGATGAATTTTTGTTGCTCATGGACCAGGAGATTCCCAGCAGAGGAGCTCCACGGGTCACCAGCGCGACTCTTGTGGCTGGCACGGCGGTTTTGCTGGTGCCTGGGCATGGGCGCGGCAGTTCTTGGTGCAGAGTAAACGGGACTGGGTCCCCTTTTGATCGACGTTTGGAGCTCCGGGAAGGCAGAGTCACCCATTCAGCTGATTGAAAAAGGGACTCAAGGGAGGCCAGACCGGAGATTCCCAAGCAGAAAAGCACCATGAATCTTAATGCCGCTGTTTTAGCTGGTGCAGTGGGTTGCTCAGATTCCGGCACTGGGAATCAACAAGTTTGACATCCACTCAGAGACCTAATATGAAAGTCGGTAATTACAGACGACAGGAGGATAAATTTAAAATGATGGGAAGAAACCAGCGTAAAAAGGCTGAGAATACCCAAAATCAGAATGCCTCTCCTTCTACAGGGGATCGCAGTTCCTCATCAACAGGGGAACAAGGCCTGATGGAGAATGAGTGCATTCCATTAACAGAATTAGGCTTCAGAAGGTGGATAATAAGAAACTTCTGTGAGTTAAAAGAACGTGTTCTAGCCCAACGTAAAGAAACTAAGAATCTTGGGAAAAGGTTTGATGAAATCCTAACGAGAATAGACAATTTAGAGAGGAATATAAGTGAATTAATGGAACTGAAGAATACAATACGAGAACTCCGTGAAGTATGCACGGGTTTTAACAGTCGAATTGATCAGGAAGAAGAAAGGATATCAGAGGTTGAAGACCAACTTAATGAAATGAAACGAGAAGACAAGATTAGAGAAGAAAGAGTAAAAAGGAATGAGCAAAGTCTCCAAGAAATATGGGACTATGTGAAAAGACCTAATTTACATTTGATAGGTGTACCTGAATGTCATGAAGAGAATGAATCCAAGCTGGAAAATATTCTTCAGGATATTATTCAGGAAAACTTTCCTAACCTAGTAAGGCAGGACAATACTCAACTCCAGGTAATACAGAGAACACCACAAAGATATGCCTCAAGTAGAGCAACCCCAAGACACATAATCGTTAGATTCACCAGGGTTGAAATAAAGGAGAAAATTCTAAGGGCAGCTAGAGAGAAAGGTCAAGTTACCCATAAAGGGGAGCCTATCAGACTCATAGCAGATCTCTCAGCAGAAACCCTACAAACTAGAAGAGAGTGGGGGTCAATATTCAATATCCTCAAAGAAAAGAATTTTCAACCCGGAATCTCATATCCAGCCAAACTAAGCTTCATAAATGAAGGAAAAAGAAAATTTTTCATGAACAAGCAAGCACTCAGAGATTTCATCACCACCAGGCCTGCTTTACAAGAGCTTCTGAAAGAAGCATTACACACAGAAAGGAACAGCCAGTATCAGTCATCCCAAAAACTTACCAAAAGGTAAAGAGTATCTCCATAATGAAGAATCTATATCAACTAATGGGCAAAATAGCCAGATAGCATTAAATGACAATATTAAACTCACAAATATCAATATTAATCCTAAATTTAAATGGATTAAATGCCCCAATCAAAGACACAGACAGGCAAATTGAATAAAAAGTCAAAACCCATCAGTACACTGTATCCAGATCCATCTCATAAGCAAGGACACACAAAAACGCAAAATAAAGGATTGGAGGAAAACTCACCAATCAAATGGAGAGAAAAAAAAAAAAACAGGAGTTGTAACTTTTGTCTCTCACAAAATAGACTTTAATAGTAAAAAAGACTAAAAGAAACAAAGAAGGACATTACATAATGGTAAAAGGATCAATGCAACAATAGGAGTTAATGATCATAAATATATATGCACCCAATATAGGAGCACTCAGATACATAAGACAAGTTCTTAATGACTTATAAAGAGACTTGGACTCCCGCACAATAACAGCGGGAGACTTTGACACCACATTGTTAATATTTGACGGATCAACGAGATAGAAAATTAACAGGGACATCTATGATTAGAACTCAGACCTGGAACAAGTAAACTCAGTGAATATTTATAGAATTCTTCACCCCAGGTCCACAGAACATACATTTTTCTGAGTATCACATTACACCTATTTTGAAAGTGACCACGTAATTGGAAGTAAATCACTCTTCAGCATTTGCATAGCATTTCACAGACTTAAATGAAATATTGGTTGGCTGTTTGTTTGTTATTTTCTTCCCTTATTCCTTCCTGTCTCCACTGTTAAGCACAATTATCGGCATAAAAGAGGTTTTTAATACCTATTTTTAGACTGCATTCCAGCCCGGGCAATAGAGCAAGACTCCTGTTCTCTCTCCCCCTTTCTCTTCCTCTTCCTCTTTCTTTCTTTCAAAAAAAAAGAAAAAAAAAATAGGCAAGTGACTCCATACCAGTGAGGTGCACTAGTGTAGACACTAAGCAAGTATAGTATGGCTGTCCTTCCAATAATCTCACTGTTTATCTGGAATAGAGTTATAACCTATAGTTTGAATATTAACACTTAACAAAAAAAATACACTTTTATTCAAGAGAAGACAAAATGTCTCTTCCTTCAGGTCAAAGTTTACAATATATTTGTTATGGTCATATACTTGGTGAATTCTTAGGTTTCTCTGATAATTTTTTTAATCTCCTTCATATTCTAGTCAATGAAAATATAAATTTTTAAATCTATCACATTTGTCACTAGCTCTCAAAGAATTCAAATCTTTATTTGTATTCAATTTCCTCCCATCCCATTTCATCATCATGGGATATTTGGTTTACAAAAATTTTTTATCCTTTACAAAAATTTTTTATCCTTGGCCTAAAAGATTAATTATTAATTAGTGCATATGTGCTAAATCTATATTAATAAAAGTATAGAGAATTCAAACCATTCCTTAAAATTCAATCTTAAGCAATGCATATCATAATTGTGTGCAGAGAGTCTATTATATCAATAATATTTATTTACCCACTTAAAAGGCAAATGATTACAAAAATAAATACAAATGCACAAGTATTTCAGATTTATTTGGATTTATTTTTACATTAGTTATCTTTGTTTTTCATTTGGTGCAATATTGCCCTTTAAGTTCCTTGGAAATAGGATCCATGAGACATTTGTGTGCATGGAGTTTTAGGAAGTGTTTGTTAACAACAGCTGAAAGGAAATGTGGAAAAAAGTTTGGACAGATGGAGAGGCTCACCTGCAACACTGTTACAACAGAGTCCCCAGGTTATCATGGGAACTCTTGACTTAGCTGGCTCCCCAGAGTTGTCCCAAATGGAAGCAAAGGGGCCTGGCTTTTGTATCCCACACTGACCCATCACTGGTTGCAGAACAACCTTGGGGAGGGGTCACACCCTGGGCAAGGCAGTTTCCTTCAGCCAAAGGCAACACTCTTGTCTGCAACCAACACTTAGCACTTGAGGAAATGAGTTCCTCAGTTCTAAAAAGGAGGAGCATCTATTACAGTGCAGGGCCCTCATCTTCATACGCAGATAGGAGCTTTGAGGTACAGAATAGTAGATTTGGATCCGAGGATTGCCAAGGGCTTCTATTCTCTCTCGTGCCTTGTTTGCCATTCACACAAATTATGTCTAGTAACTTTAAATGCATGATTGAGTAAAGTAAAAGACATTTTTGACACAATGAAAGTACAAGTAACAAATGGTAGATTGAATAAGAAAAACATGTAAGGGGTTGCCCTGGGCCTAAAAGATTAATTATTAATTAGTGCATATGTGCTAAATCTATATTAATAAAAGAAGCAAAGATAGGCAATGAATTTCTGGAAGTTGACTTTTTTAGGTATGTAGTATATTTCTTAAGTAGGGTAGAAAAGAGGAAATCTCAAGGAAATTATTTCATGTTTTTCATTGGTTAAATTGGCTAGTCTTGGCAAAATTCTGAAAAACTGGGTAGCACTTCTCAGAAACAACCAAAAATATCACAGGTATCCTCAAATAGCATATACACAGAAAAGCATTAAAAATCAAATAGGGATAGATGGTTGGTTTAAACAATGTCTTTGGCCTAAAGTGTCTGCTACCAGACTGCAAGAGCTGGTAATGATATGATACAACAGGCCATCCTTGCTTTTGCTCGCTGCTGTGTTAACTGAAACTGTTACATATGGAAACCACAGAATGTAAGGACCATCTTATTAACCTTTATTTCAATTCTTGTAACTTTTATTTTCCTAAAAATATGCTTCTATCTTGAAAATAATTAAATTGTCTAAATCATTAGACTATAAATTCATGAAAGAAGAGACCTTGTCTGTTTTGATTCATTAATTTTATCCCTATAGCCTAACACAGTGACTGGCCCCATAGCAGACATTCAATAAATACTTGATGAATGAATGGCCAGACCATCAACCAAATGAGGTAATTGTTCAGCAGTCTGGTGCCCATGACTACCTGATAAATATCTGATTTATTGCTAGATGAATTTTTTTAATTTTAATTTTATTTCTTATTTTATTCAATTGCTTATCAATTATACAACCTGGGTAAATTTTGAAAAACTAACAGAACTTTCTGTAAGAAACTGTTAGTGCTTGCTTCTTATTTAGAGATGCATAATTTTTATAGCAATCTTTCATAATACTGTATTCTAAACGAAGATTAGTTGTTCTCCTATTGCCAGCTAATTGCTATAGGTCTAGTTCCCAAAAGGATTGGCATTCATATATGTATAATTAGTGGAGCCCATAGTGAATATTTTACATTTTATTATTTTTTATTTTTATTTTTTAATTTTTGAGACAAAATCTTGTTCTGTCACCCAGGCTGGAGTTCAATGGTGCCATCTCGGCTCACTGCAACCTCTGCCTCCCAGGTTCAAGGGATTCTCCCGCCTCAGCCTCTTGAGTAGCTGGAACTACAGGTGTGTGCCACCACAGCCAGCTAATTTTTGTACTTTTAGTAGAGACAGGGTTTCACCATATTGGAAGGGCTTGTCTTGAACTCCTGACCTCAGGTGATCCACCCGCCTTGGACTCCCAAAGTGCTGGGATTACACTTGTGAGCCACCATTCCTGACCTATATATTATTATTTTTAATAAAAAAAGTTTAGGCTTTTAAATTTCATTAGAAAAACAATTTTCTGTTGACTTCAACAAAATTAAAGTTACTAACCCTACTCAGTATTATTTATGCTGACATAGACTGGGCTATCTAGTATGCAGAACAGAAAAAATGTAGACATTAAATAAGGGTTAGAAATACAAATATGAGATATAGCAATGGTCAGAGAGGCATGGGGAAAGCCGAATGATAACTAGAAAACAGAGTGCTTAACCCCAAGGAGTTTCTTAAATTTATTTTTAACTGCAGAGTTTTAAACATGAAAGAGTAGCTTTTTTATATTATAAGAAATGCCCTGGTACCTTGAAATAGACAAATTTGTGACTTATAAGTTGATGGTAGAAGATCTAGTGTTTTCTTCCAAATCACATTTCTGCCAATCATTCTTGTTTCTTGGACTAGTCTTAAACCTCAAATTCACACATTTTCTACTTTTTGCAGTTTATCTTATTCTTGGTTTCTTTCTCATTTCTCATAAAGATGCAGTTTTCTGGTTTTAATCACTAAGGAACAAGTAAAGACCAGCCTAACATGTTGGTAGCCACTGGCTTAATTCTTTCATTGCTTCAGTGGTTGGTATTCCCAATTCAAATGGACACCTCTACAAAATTACAAGCACCTCCCTCGTGATCCCTTGTATTAAATTCATGAAAGCTGAAGAACCACTGTGTTACAACAAGAATAACAACAGTGGAAGTTTAACCTCAGAAGGACAGTTAAAAAGATTCAAGAAACAATAACCCACAGTTGAGTGAATTACCAGTTACACCATGATGGCAAAAGAAACAAAATTAGGGCCGGGCGCGGTGTCTCAGGCCTGTAATCCCAGCACTTTGGGAGGCTGAGGCTGGCGGATCACGAGGTCAAGAGATCGAGACCATCCCGGTCAACATGGTGAAACCCCGTCTCTACCAAAAAAAACACAAAAAATTAGCTGGGCACGGTGGCGCGTGCCTGTAATCCCAGCTACTCAGGAGGCTGAGGCAGGAGAATTGCCTGAACCCAGGAGGCGGAGGTTGCGGTGAGCCGAGATTGCGCCATTGCACTCCAGCCTGGGTAAAAAGAGCGAAACTCCGTCTCAAAAAGAAAAAAAAAAAAAAGAAACAAAATTAAGAGGCTTTACAAAAATTGCTTCATTTGGGTTAGGAAGTTTCATAGAAAAGAAAAGAATATTAGAAGAGAAGAAAGTTTTGCTTAATTTCTTCTTATGATTCTTTTTCCTGTTACCATAATAAATGAAACCAGGTGTGGTGGAAGAATAGAGTTTACTTTCTCATTCAAAGTTGTTTTTTTCTGTTTGTTTCTTTGCTTTGTCTGTGTAGATAAAGTAACAGTTTGGCTAAAAGAGAAATCTTTTTTCTTTGAAGATTCTCCTGTTGGTAAAGCAGAACAAAACCCATATTCTTTTCAGTGACTACAAGTTGGTAAACAGTGCTTACCCTTACATTCAGAAGTTGTTTAAGATCTAAACAAACTAGCCAATATAAAACTTGATTTTGAGTAGGAGATGGATTTCCTATAACTATTAAGGCAACAAGAGGAGGAGATTTTGGTTTTTTTTTCTTTTAATGGGAACATTGCTGTATAAGTGTTGCCTAAAGTATCATTAAAGCCACTTTTTATTTGCCTTAGCTTAAATGACTGGCAGACAAGCTATCCTATTGTCTTTTAAAGCTGAACTGAGTACAAAAGCCAATTGTAATAGGTGTGCTTTGAACACTGTTGTTGAAGCCCTCTTGATTATACTTTAACTTTAAAGCTTGCAATATGTATGTGTAGTGCTTGATGGATTACAAAACCGCATCTATATCTATTATCACTTTCTATCCTCAAAAAAACACTGTGACTTAAGCAGGGATGCTATCTGACAAATTACAAAACTCATGTGCTTCAGCCACGCCTGCAAGTTCCCAGTAATTTCCCTGGGTAATTCAGTTCAGGAAATACTGCTCTGTGTCACATTTCCCTTTGCTAGTAATCATCAAAATAGTTGAATGCGGGACAAGCACTACCCTTACAATGTTGCTTTAAGATATTTAATTAACAGAGAATATAATATGGCTCATATACAAGCATTATGTATGCTGTATCCTGGGTTATAGACGCTAAGAATTTCCAGGCTAGGTCAGCTGTGTGAAAAACCTTATTCAGTTTGCCTGCATCCAAAGCCTGAAGATGCATGCTGCTCCATCATTTAAGCTTCAGTTTCTATGGGGTCATGATATTTGATTGAAACATCTTTCCTGAACCCTTTCCACAAAAACTTCTACCTTTATGTCAGTATAAAGCATAGCGTTTTTCCAGGAGCTATCTGGCACTAGTTTCACTAACCGGGTTTGGCTCCCACGTGTATGCAGCTTTTCTTTCCCACCTATGTGTATAATGCCTATCTAGTTTGTTGGTGGCTTCTGCTGGGGTGGGCAGAGGCTAGAACTCTGGGAGTCTGCCATTTGTATGAGGTTTGCTTGATTTTGCCTTGAAAACAAATCACTGTACCTGATTTATATGTGTCACAGCAATCTGTCATGCTCTCTAGCTTCTCAGCAGTCTACTGCTCTCCACAGTGTCTGTTGAAATTATGCTTCAGTGTCCTTGCAGGACTGTATCTGCCCCCACAGCTTATGGCTGTCCCCACACCAGCTCACCAGACCACTTCTGCTTGGTTGTCCTGTTGTCGCCCATTCTTCTCACCTCTGGTGTTCCAATGTGACAATCCATGCTAGTAGGCTGGCCGCATACCAAGACATGATTCTTGATGATGATCCTGACTTTTCATTTAACGTTAAGCATTAACGTCACAAGTACGTGGGAAAACCAGATGTTTTTCTAATCTGTTTCTGTCTTATAACTGGTTTAGGATGCACATTACCGTTATATCTCTCTAAACCTTCATTCTATGTCAGAAGCATGATACTGTATTGATATTTTCCAATTTCCAGAAAAGCATATTTATCTTTTTAATCTATTTCTTCTTGTATTTGTTCTGTGCTGTCTTAGGCAAGATGGTGCCTACATAGCATCAGCTATTTATTTCATGTTGTAATTCCAAACTGTAGATATGTAATTACTGATGCTTTTTCTAAAACCTAGATGCCACCTTGTGATTCACTGGTTGTATTGCTAATTAAAACTGGAATTCTATAAGTCCATAGTCAATTCCCATACAGTAACAACATATGTTTTCAAATTTCACTACTGAAGGTAGGATGTTATCATGGGATCTAAATACTATTTTGATTGTGGGTATACATCTGCTGTCTCCCCCTTGAAGTAAACAAGATAATAGTGGAACCAAATGTAGAGTGATCTTTCAACCTTTTAATTTAAAAGTCCACATAAGTGGTCACTTCTTTATTGGTTGAGTTTCCCAGCATTTGAGTTCTCTCTACCTAGTGAAGCTCCTTATCAGTTACAGATGTTAAGGAACAGATTTTTTTTTTCTGGCCTTCCACAAAAATAACTGTAAGGGAAACAGAGATGTCATTGTCAATTAGCAACTGCTTAAGTAGGCAGCTTCAGCTACTGACTTTGCAGCACAGCTTGGAGGTATGGATACAGGAACAGTGTCTTTAAGCCAAACCTTGAATTTTCATAAAGAAAACACCATGCTCCAATATTTCACCTAACATTTGTGTCTAAAAAATGAGCTAGATATTTTAACATTCACTGTCTTATTTAATCATGAGAAGAACCTATGAAATACATTATTTTCTTCATGGTATAAATCAAGAAAATGAGTCTCAGAATGGTTTAGTTAACTGTCCAGTTACATAGCTAGTAAGTGATATGGGCAGTGAATAACCTTATAGGTCCTGTATGTTCTGTCTACTCTAGCCACCATGCCATGACTTCATTCCATAATAAATTTTTTGTACAAAATCGTTACCATAAAGCTGCAATCCACAGACATCAATCTAAAAGAGATGGTATTGTTAAAAAAAAATCGTGGATTAAATTAAGTTTTCTACCTACAGTTTTTCAATATTGTAAAGGGAATTCAGACAGCAAAACCTGCAGAAAGGTTTGTTAAAACCTTCTTTCCTTCTCTATCCATGGTCTCTATAACCTCACTCTATCTGGGTCCTCTGACTTAAAGCCCTTTCACAAACTCCTCTGTCCCTGTTGGAGCTTTTCTGTCTTCTACAAAAGGACAGTATTCTCCTCATCTTACCCTCTACCATTCTACCTATAATTCCACTTCTATCTCATTCTCACTATTCTAATTTGGCATCACAGAAGCCCAAAGAATCAATCAGTCAGTAGAAGGACACTCGTAAGAGTGCATTGGGGACACCATATGGGGATGACCCAAGTGGGCAAAGCCAGTACCCTCTTCAGCAGTTAGTGTAATAAGACAAACTTGGGAGCTTTTCCCCAACAACAACAAAATCTAGGAACATCTACATCTGGATTTAACAAATCCAGCACTTGCTTGGAAAATAAAGAACTGTGCTGTGCTATTCAGTTCCACTTAAGTCCTAGCATCCCTGTTACTGCTTACCTTAAAAACCCCCATGATAACCAATGAGTTATACTTGTAGGTTGAATTTGTCCAGCTCCCACTAGAATATCTTCCTTAGTTCTCATACGTGTCATGGTGGCCAAAAATATTTTATCTAAGAAGTCAGAAGGATATTTTTAACCATGATGCTGAGATCTCCTATATTGTCCACTCAGTTTAGTTCTGATGATATAGTAGTTTTCTACATCATTTAGGTATTTTGAATGAGGGCAGGATAATAAACACAAAATCTCAGCAATATCTGATAATATGCATTTATCTAGCTCATGGGTCTGTGGGCCACTTAGTCTCAGCTAATCTAGGCTGGGAGAGGCTGGGGAGCTATGATGATCTTAGCTGGTTTGCTTCTGTAGATGATCAGCTGGGGATTAGGCTGGACTCCACTGGGGCAGCTTGGTTTTGCTCTACATATCTCTCATCCTCCTCGGACAAGCCAGTTAACTCAGACAGGTTCTCACAATAGTGAATGTGCTAGAGGGTGAATTCAATAGTGTAAGCATTGCTCAAGCCTTTGGTCACATCATGCACACTAATGTGAGCAACACAAGTTGAACAACACAAGTCACATGGTCAAACCCAAAGAAAAGGGGTCCCACCTTCTTATTGGGTCAAACTAAAAGGCACACAGCAGTGGGCATGGATACTGGAAGAGGTAAAGAATGGGGGACATTGATAAAGTGTACCAGTGTTGATTTATTTTTCTTGAGTGTTATCCTTTCAAAAGTTATATAGTATAAATTTCGGTAGTGTCAGCTTTAGATGCAGGTACCATCCATTCATCCATCCATATACTTATTTATTATTCATTCAACACATAATAATATTTTTTTATCCTTCCATTATTTATTTCATCAAGCTTAAGGATGATATAGATGCTGCTTATTTTTTTTAACTATAAGTTCTGGGGTACATGTGCAGAACTTGCAGGATTGTTGCATAGGTACACACATGCCATGGTTTTGCTGCCTCCATCCCCCTGTCACCTACATCAGGCATTTCTCCCAATGTTATCCCTCCCCAACTTTTTGACCCCTTGCTATCCCTCCCCTAGACCCTCATCCCCCAACAGACCCCAGAGTGTGATGTTCCCTTCCCTGTGTCCATGTGTTCTCACTGTTCAGCACTCACCTATGAGTGAGAACATGCAGTGTTTGGTTTTCTGTTCTCGTGTCAGTTTGCTGAGAATGATGGTTTCCAGATTCATCCATGTCCCTGCAAAGGACATGAACTCATCCTTTTATATGGCTGCATAGTATTCCATGGTGTATATGTGCCACAATTTCTTTATCCAGTCTATTAGTGATGGACATTTGGGTTGGTTCTAGGTCTTTGCTATTGTAAACAGTGTCACAATGAATATACTTGTGCATGTGTCTTTATAATAGAAAAATTTATAATCCTCTAGATATATACCCAGTAATCGGATTGCTAGGTCAAATGGGATTTCTATTTCTAGGTCCTTGAGGAATAGCCACACTGTCTTCCACAATGGTTGAACTAACTTACGCTCGCAACAACAGTGTAAAATGTTCCTATTTCGCCACATCCTCTACAGCATCTGTTGTCTCCAGATTTTTTAATGACCGCCATTCTAACTGGTGTGAGATGGTATCTCAATGTGGTTTTGATTTGCATTTCTCTAATGACCAGTGATGATGAGCATTTTTTCATATGTTTGTTGGCCACATAAATGTCTTCTTTTGAAAAGTATCATCTATTCATATCTTTCACCCACTTTTTGATGGGTTTGTTTCCTTTTTTCTTGTAAATCTGTTTTAGTTATTTGTAGATTCTGGATAGTAGCCTTTTGTCAGATGGTAGCTTGTGAAAATTCTTTCCCATTCTTTTGGTTCCTGGTTAATGCTAATGATTGTTTCCTTTGCTGTGCAGAAGCTCTGGAGTTTAATTAGACACCATTTGTCTATTTTGGCTTTTGTTGCCATTGCTTATGGTGTTTTAGTCATGAAGTCCTTGCCTATGCCTATGTCCTGAATGGTTTTGCCTCGGTTTTCTTCTAGGGTTTTTATGGTTTTAGGTCTTACATTTAAATCTTTAATCCATCTGGAGTTAATTTTTGTATAAAGTGTAAGGAAGGGGTCCAGTTTCAGCTTTCTGCACATCGCTAGCCAGTTTTCCAAACACCATGTAATAAACAGAGAATCCTTTCCCTGTTGCTTGTCTTTATCAGGTTTGTCAAAGATCAGATGGTTGTAGATGAGACCAATATCATCCTAATATCAAAACCTGGCAGAGACACAACAAAGAAAGAAAATTGCAGGCCAATATCCATAATGAACATTGATGCAAAAATCTTCAATAAAATACTGGCAAACCAAATGAAACAGCACATCAAAAAGCTTATCCATCATGATCAAGTAGGCTTCATCCCAGGGATGCAAGTCTAGTTCAACATACGCAAATCTATAAACATAATCCATCACATAAAGAGAAACAAAGATAAAAACAACATAATCATTTCAATAGATGCAGAGAAGGCCTTCAACAAAATTCAACAGCCTTTATGCTAAAAACTCTCAATAAACAAGGTATTGGTGGAACGTATCTCAAAATAGTAAAAGCTATTTATGACAAACCCACAGCCAATATCATACTGAATGGGCAAAAACTGAACACATTCCCTTTGAAAACTGGTACCAGACAAGGGTGCCCTCTCTCACCATTCCTATTCAATATAGTATTGGAAGTTCTAGCCGGAGGATTCAGACAAGAAAAAGGAGTAAAGGGTATTCAGTTCGGAAAAGAAAAAGTCAAATTGTCTCTATTTGCAGACAACATGATTGTACATTTAGAACACCACATTGTCTCAGCCCAAAATCTCCTTAAGATGATAAACAACTTCAGCAAAGTCTCAGGATACAAAATCAATATGCAAAAATCACAAGCATTCCTATACGCCAACAACAGACAAGCAGAGAGCCAAATCATGAGTGAACTTCCTTTCACAATTGCTACAAAGAGAATAAAATATCTAGGAATATAACTAACAAAGGATGTAAAGGACCTCTTCAAGGAGAACTACAAACCATTGCTCAAGGAAATAAGAAAGGACACAAACAGATAGAAATACATTCCATGCTCATAGTTAGGAAGAATCGATATCATGAAAATGGCCATACTGCCCAAAGTAATTTATAGATACAACGCCATCCCCATCAAACTTCCATTGACCTTCTTCACAGAACTGGAAAAAAACACCTTAAACTTTATATGGAACCAAAAGAGAACCTGCATAGCCAAGACAATCCTAAGCCAAAAGAACAAAGGTGGAGGCATCACGCTACCTGACTTCATACTATACTACAAGGCTACAGTAATCAAAACAGCATGGTACTGGTACCAAAACAGAGATATAGACCAATGGAACAGAACAGAGGCCTCAGAAGTAACACATAATATTAATTTTTTTACTTAAGTGCTGTTTAATAGACATACATCATGAGTCACATATGGAATTTTAAGATTTCTAGTAGCCACATTTAGAAAAGGTAAAAAAGGCTGATAAAATTAAATTTAATAATATACTTAATTAAATCCAAAATGTTATTATTTCAATATGTAATCAATATAAAAGTTATTAATAAGACTTTACATTCTATTTTCCCCAGTGTCCTAAAAATTCAATGAGATCCAATGCCTCTCAGTTTGGATTAGTCACATTTCAAGTGCTGAACAAGCACAAATAGCTAGTAACTATTGTATTAGTGAAGTTATAGACTATGAATTGAACTTGGTGCTGAAGATACAAGATATTCGCCCTATGGATATTACAGTCTAGACATAAAGATAGAAAAAAATGACCCAAAGCAGTAAACAATTGTTGATGATGTTATGATGTAACCAAATAGGATGGTACTATGGAAAATAACAGAAGGAGAATTAATTTAAATTGCATGGTCATTATGTACGTTTCTGAGAAGTTCAAATTTTAATGAAGATTTTTGGGAAGATTTTTGTGTTTACATCTCTTAGATCTTGTCATGCCACTGTGCAGCATCGCTTCTCCTTATTCTAATAGTTCTCTATTACACACCCACATACAAAACTCATCAAATTTTCCAATCTCCCAGCCTGCCTTTAGTTGGAGACATTTCAACATACCTTTTCAAAATCTCTTATAAAAAGCCATCACTATGCTTCTAAGTCTGGCAACGAAGATGCAGTTTGTTGCAAAACCAATATAGCAAAGGGATATTACCTGAGATCTTATTACCAAGTGGATAAATTTCCTCATTATGACTTTACCTGATAAGAGCTCAACATTTTATGATAAAAATGTTGAATGGAAAGTTGTTTTTCTCAGTGTTTATCTGCTTTATAAAAAATGTGAGTGGTAATAGAGAAAATACATAATGAAAGTAGATAAAAGGGAGAATATTGCTTCAGAAGTAGTACAGGGCCTAACAGAAGCAGAGAATGGAAAAGGTGAGAAAAAAAAAGAAATATTAACAGTGTTTATCTATTCTTAACCTGATTAAACTTGTAACTGCCCAAGAGAAAGTTTTGACTTTTCCATAAGCAAGGTTTATCAAAGAGGGTAATTTTACTAAAGCAATTATTGTCTATTGCATTTGAAAGGGTCCTGGCAAGAATAGGGAGATAACGTATTTCTTTGTATTATAGTAAAAAAAAATCCGATGTTTCTTTAAATATATAGACATAGCTTAAAGAACTGAAAGAGCTTTCTTTTAAAAGGTATGAATCACCTTGTGATTTCTTTTTTAATCCTGTTCAGTTTATTACGTGCCTTTTCATTGGTGAGTCATTGCTTTGATTTTCTAACTACCTTGATATCAACTATGTTGATATCAAACTACCTTGGTTAGTGTCCTCATGCTTCATTGTTCCTTAGGCAAAATGGCAGGTCCCAGGGATGGCACTTTGAATAACACTGTCAGCAAACCCAGAGCCCCTTTGACTTTTATTTCTGGTGTGATCAATATTCACCTCTAAATAGCAAACAGTTTAAGTAGTTTTGGGGTAATATGGTACAAAAAGCAGCATACTGAATTTTAAGATCCAGGATGCTGTTTTCACAAGATATTGCTGAAAACTACAGTTATGGCTCTATGTTTTCATACTAGACAGTTTAGAAAATGACTTTAATTACATAGAGAAGAGAGTCCAGATTACATGGTGAGCTTTTTTACACTTTAAATTACAAAAATATATTTGTGCATCTACTCCAGTTTTTCATGAAGGATTTAAATCAGAACAGCAACACTGGCCTTGTGTTTAGCAACAAAGGACCACTTCGCGTTAACCCTTCAAAATAATATTTTCATCCACCAGTGGATAAATACCAGTTAGCGCCTCTCCTCTCCTTATACACACTACATCTGAAATTCTGGATTTTAACATTGAAACGTTTTAGGTCATTTCATTTTATTGACATATTTTTAGATGGGACTAAAAACAAATTTAAAAGAGTCAAGCAGTAGTACAACTAATGGCAAAACAGTGCCTTATGAATTGGTGCCTCATGAATGAAAGGCAGCTATAATAGAGAGGCCTTGATGGAGGCTGAGAACTACCACCACCACTACTACCACCATCTGCCCCTGGGTCAGGAAGTGTGCAGGGGAATTTGATTAAAGTTACAGAATAGGAAGTCTGGCAACAGAGACATCATCATTAACTCAGAGACAGAGAATGTTGCAGTGAAAAGGGAGAATTAAATAGTGGTTAAGTCACTTAGTAAAGACTAAAAAGATTAAAAGTGTAATAGAGTGTTAGGGGTGTGTGTGTGTGTGTGTGTGTGTGTGTGTTGAAGCTCAAGAACTGATGTAAAACAGTTTAAGCTGAATTCAGTGATGAGCTTTGTGCTTGCAAAGTATCTAAGAATTTTTATATCCCCGTGGCTTAGAACAAGAAAGTTATGCTGTAAGTATTTGTTGGATGAACAAATGAATGAATGTTCCTAATTAAACAAATTTTAATTGATGCTGACCCAGAGAGTATGGTTCACTTATTTCTGGATATTAAGCCCCTTCAAACAGAAAGGGGGATCTCAGAATTAGGCAGTCTCTCAGATACAGCTCTCAGCATCCTATCTGTGGTGATTTCACCATCTCTGCTGTTGTGTCTCATAGACCAGATGGAGACCAACTGCATCTAACTGCAGAAAATGAGGCTAGAGTTAAGTATAGGTGGCAAAACAGGCCTGTAGTTCTCATCTAGTTTCAAACACAACTCCTGCCTCCTAACTGTGGCTGAACAGAAAAGTACAGAAGAGAGGAGACAGAGGTCTAATCCGTGTATGCTTATTACTTAACTCATACATCTTTCCCTCCCCAAGAAAACATCATCACAATTTCAAGATTAGGGGCAGGGCCACTTTTAGCCCCAGTTGGCACTTTTGTGCAAATTGTTAAAATGCATCTCTCCCTCCTGGTGGATGCAGCTCATATCAGCGTGAATGGATGGCAAGCGAAACGTGTGCTTGATTCGAGGGGCTGAAAGTCATCCTCTCCACTAGGTACCCTGGTACATGAACATGCCTGTTTCTTTTTTTTTTGAGACGGAGTTTCGCTCTTGTTACCCAGGCTGGAGTGCAATGGCGCGATCTCGGCTCACTGCAACCTCTGTCTCCTGGGTTCAGGCAATTCTCCTGCCTCAGCCTCCTGAGTAACTGGGATTACAGGCACACGCCACCATGCCCAGCTAATTTTTTGTATTTTTTTTAGTAGAGACAGGGTTTCACCATGTTGACCAGGATGGTCTCGATCTCTTGACCTTGTGATCCACCCGCCTCAGCCTCCCAAAGTGCTGGGATTACAGGCGTGAGCCACCGTGCCCGGCCACATGCCTGTTTCTATGCCTTTTGCTAACTGAAAATAACAGAATCCGAATCAAGGAGGATTTTTTATGTATATAATGAGATTAAACAACTCTGCCAATTGAAATCACTCAAGAAAGTATAAAAGTTCACAAATTTGAAGTTTATAGTTGAAAGCTTGCCTGTGATTTTAAAAAATAATCTTAATCTCTGATTACCTTCAGCATTTCTTAATGTCCAATACACAGAGTGCTTAGAATAGAAAAGCATGATCTTTGGAAAGCTCTCAAGCCTAACAGTGGAGAAAGTGAAAATACTTAGAAACAGAAGTGCACAAGGGATAATTATAAATTTAAAACTGACAAGAAACCTAGATTTTATATATTACTTAGCTGAACAGTGGTACAGAGGAGCACTGGCAGAGCATAGAGTTGAAAAACAACATTATGTAGAATAACCTGTTAATATGATGATGGGGGCTGTGGGGAACAAACTTGGCCCTTTCTCTTTTCTTCAGGGTACAGGTCTGTAATAGTCAACCATGTCTATTAGCCATCTCAAAATAAGTAGTTGGTGACATCTCAGGATATTTAGTCAGCAAATGCAAAGTATTAGAGCAGCCCTCTTCCAATGATTCCTTTACACTTTCTTAACCTTCTTTTTTCTATTACCTGTTGGGTACAATGTTTACTATTCAGGTGATGGGTACACTAAAAGCCCAAACCCTACCATCATGCAATATATCCATGTAACAAATCTGTACGTGTACATCCTAAATCTATAACAAGAAAGAATCTTTTTAAAGACAAGAAAAATCTTTTTTTTAACTTATCACATAGTGGAAAAGTGATCCTCTAGCCAAATAAGCAAACTATGCCACAGCCAATCCTCTACACTGATGCTCTTTCCTTTGACCAAACCACTAGAAGTTCTGCTGGACTGAGTTTGTATGGTCGATAGAGACACTATTGAGCAATTTCTGGACCTTCCTATAGAAAAGCAAGAGCCACCAACTGTTTCCTAGGAAAGCTCTTTTCCAATAATTTAGTAGACATAAAGTCTATATTTACTCACGGGAGAGTTATAGTCATTTAATAAATAATCATTAAGCAACCCCCTCTCTTTGTCTCCTTTAAGCAGACCAAGTCTCAACATTTCTGTAGCAGTGAACTTTGTGTTTTCACTATCATGATTATCTTTTTGTATTTTGTATGTTTAAAGTAGATGAATTTTTAAAAGCTTAGAATTCTAAATTGCTATATGTAAACAAGCACCTAATAACATTTTTATTAAATATTAATGAGCAGATACAAAATTGCTTTTAGAAAGTGTATATTCTGACAGTGCTTATATTTTGCTTCTCTGCTTCTCTTTACTTATCTTCCTTATTAATACTTTATCTAATTTGCACAAAAGGTACTGTGGTTTTCATAAAAAATAGACCTGACTTACCTGGAAAACTACTATTAGATTAGAAACCACAGTCCAGATTAACGAACAAACTTTGCCTGTTGTGTGTGTGTGTGTGTGCACGCGCGTGTGTGTGTAAAGGAACTTTTCCCAGAAATTCCAGAATAATACACTCTTAAGCACTAAAGGTGCTTGGAGGACATATATTTGGTGACTCTCAACTCAGGTTGCATATTAAAATCACATGGGGGAACTTCTGAGGCTCGGTTTCTCCACCCCAGACCAGATCTGTGAGGATGGGGACTGGGCATTGGTATTTCTTTACACCCAGGTATAGTGTAAAATGTAGCCAAAGTTTAAAAACCTCTGGTTTAATACAACCACTTTTCATATGAATAGACAAAATAAAAATTTGGGGAGAAGAAATAACTTATCTCAGGCCATAGTAGAGACTAGATTAGAAGCCACATCACCTAGCCCCAGTTAAGAGCTATTTTCATTAAAAAAAACAAAAACAAAAACAAAAACAGTACCATATCTTCTTTTATTTTTGACTTATTTGAACTTTCCCTTGGTATTAACATTAACAGAAGAATATCATTTCTTAATTTTTCTGTGAAATGGATTTTTTTGTCAACTAGAGAGATGATGCTGTGCAATAGTAGAAATTAACACATGAATGTTCTACATTTCCCAGCATTGTTTACCTCCTTGCCTGTCGTCAAAAATACACTAGTCTTTAGTTGTACAGCAGAGAAATGTACCCACAACAGAGTTTTCAAAACATATTTGTAACTTACATTTTATATAAGTCAAGAAGATGTCTTAAGTCATTTTAGCACATTATAGACTCATTTTTAAAGTCATCATAAAAAGTATGGATAGCTCACTTTCTGTGTAACGTTCTGAGAAAGTGGAACTGACAACATGAGCCCAGTGTCAGCAGTACTGAAGATGGAGACAGTTCAACATTTTCCTGTTCTTTAACATCTATCCTTTCTGTATATCTATTGAGCCTATCAAAGTCTGAAATATTTCTGTACAGCATACAATCGAAATACCAATTGTTACATGGCATAGGGTTTATCTTGTGGAGAGATGGAAAAGCATATCTAAATACATCATGCCTATGCTCAGAAGTAATGCGAATCTTCTGTCTGGCTGGTATCAGAAATAAATGGAAACGATAGTAGATAAAGACTGGAAACATTTTTCTTTTTTGTGTACATGCAAAATATTGTGTATAGTGATCATCATCATGCTTTCAGCATGCATTATAAGCCAAACATTATATTATCAACAGAGAAATGTACCCACAACTGACTCCTCCTCCCCAAAACAGCACAGAAAAATTCAGCTTTTTAAAAATTTTTGTTGTTAATCAAAAGCAAATAAACAAGTATACTTTAAAGGAGTTGAAAGTAAAGAAGAAACACTTAAATAAGAAAAAACATGTAAGTGTAAAGATATGCTGTGAATTATGAATAAAGCTATATCCATTCACAAAATTTTTCAGCCTATTACAATTATTCAATAAAGATATACTTACCTAATTGAATAGTTGACCTGAGTGTATGTGTGTATAAGTGGATGTTACCTTATGTGAGTTGTGTATGATTTCTACTATCACTATAATATAAAATACAGAGAAATTCATAAATGGCAGATATCTTAATAATCACTTTTTTAGAAGACTTGAAATAAATGCCAATAGTAGGACTACAGAGTGAGAAAGATCAGGGTGTTGAACAAAGTAGACCAGGTGGCTCTCTATAATGAACCCCATAATAGATCAGCCCTTGTGGAATGTACCACTGTTCAGGGTACAGATTTCTGAATTATCAACCTGAAAGTCTGGCTCAAGGAGGCACTCTCATTCTGGTCAGACTCATTAGGAGCTGAAATTTCTGAACTACAAGGTTGATTCATGAATGGGGACCACTCCTGACCACTACTGTTTCCAAAACACTGGTATTCTCTGTGTCCCCTACCTGGACCACCTTTTCTGGCCTGTGAATTGATCAGTGAATATGGATTGTTGCAAGGGATACACCTCCAGATAAAGGGAAATCTGTGGGATCATCTTAATAAGTGACTTCTGCCATTACCTAGAGGGTTTAGGATCCTGATCAACATGGTTTCTCTTCTGACTCCTGGATTTTCTCTTCCTTCTCAAAGCTGGTGGTGGTCAAACCGTGTTCCAAAGACTCTAGGATTCCATGAAAGAATTGTTTTGTGGGAGATGGATCCTATTAAGAAGAAAACAATTCCAAAATTTTCAGTGCTACTCTTATCTAGCCCTCCCCTCCCTGTTATAATACAATTTTAGTTTCTCTAATCACATTCCAGTTCTGTCTCCTTGTAATGATATTCTTTTTAGATCTCTTTAATGGAGTATTGGGAGGTCTCAGACTCTTTTGTCACTCATTTATTGAGAAAATCACAGAAAGCTGATCATCTAGGAGTTACAATGTACGTGTATTTTTTTTACTTGTTTAGTTCTTATGCATTATTATTTCTCTTGTTTCTTTGGGAAATTTTTTAAATTATGAGGAATAATTTTACTTATCATTAATAGGAGCTATCATAGGGTATTCTAAATCTTTGAACTAGAGATAAATTTTAAAAAGCTTTTTACCATCTTATTCAATATTGGAAGAATACCTGTGTAAAGTATATATAAATGGGCAATCTCATATTCTTAGAAAAAGAACTTTTGGTTTGTTTATTTTGGGGTGTTTTGTTGTTTGTTTTGTTTTATGAGACAGAGCTTTGTTCTGTTGCCCAGGCTGGAGTACAGCGGCTCAATCTCAGCTCACTGCAACCTCTGCTTCCCAGGTTCAAGCAATTCTCCTGCCTCAGCCTCCGGAGTAGCTGGGAATATAGGTGCATGCCACCACACCTGGCTAATTTTCGTATTTTTAGTAGAGACAGCATTTTACCATGTTGGCCAGGCTGGTCTTGAACTCCTGACCGCAGGGATCTGCCCCCCACCTCAGTTTCCCAGAGTGCTAGGATTACAGATGTGAGCCACACCACCTAGCCCCAGAAAAAGAATTTTTAAAGAAGTATAAAAGGTTTGTACTATAAGTTTAGAACATATATCAGTTTTCATGCAGGGGATAAACACAATTTTGTCAAATGATTCAGAAATTATTTAAAAAAAAACCAAAAAGTTTAGAAAATGAAGTATCCTACATATGAAATTTTTTTTCCTCCCACGTACAGAAAAGAAGCATGTATGAAAAGGCAGAACATAAGAATCTATTCTTCCATCATTCTGTTAATCTCATTTTTTATTTATATACAGAGGAGCAAAATAAACAGTGCAGCTTCAGCCTATCCCTTGGAGTTTGTTTCAGGAAAAATGAAATCATGACTGACACTCTGGTGGAATTTCTTATTTTGCTTGAAAAGCAATTGAATATTAAATCATGATTCACTGTTTCCTAAAATATCTTTTAGTACTCTAGGGAAAAAGTGTAAAGTAGCCTGCTATGGAATTTTTAAGAGAACTATGTTTAGTCATTCTCAAAATGCATTTCATGTAGGAGGGCTCCTTTTTTTTTTATTTTTTCTTTTTCATATACATATATACATGTATATATATATTTCAATTTTAGTAATTCTGTATCAGATTTAATACCCTGAGAAAACTAGAAGATATTTATAACTGAGTAACAGGTATATAGAAACCCAAAGGCAATTACTTCTTGTATAAGTATGCCTTAGGCAAACTTCAACTTGTTTTTTAGAACCAGAAGACTAAGCCTACTCAGGAATTTTATTGAGGCACAAAATTTGCATTGTCTACTCTTACATTTCCTACCTCTCTTCCTTTTGGATCTCTCCAATCCTAATTCTACCTACCGTTCTCCAACTTGGAAGACATTGTCTGGCCACAGCTAACACAGTTAGAAACCTGGAGAAGCAGGTATCCCTGTGTCCTCCTGTTTAACATGATACATTCCCAGCCCTACTGTTTTCATCACTTATAGGTTCCCTATGCATGTTCTCAATTTAGGCTACTCTGGGAAATACGTCTTTTATTTGGAGTGATACTAGTATATAAAATAGGCTAGAATTTCATAACTACTTTTAAATCTCTGAAGATCCTTTTGTTCTTTTCCGGTAAATATCCACTAACTAGGAATGAATTTGTACTTGGGGTAACTGTTTTCCAAAATAATCAGTCTCTAACTCAAAAAGACTTCAGCTCTTAGTTATTAAATATTTTTTTTCTATTTTTAAAGGATAAATGATGTCTTAAGAGAAATACAAAATATTTGAAAATATGATCATGAAAATAGCAAACATGCTTGAGTGTCCATAGATCTCAAGGCTTAGCTGAGGGTTTTGTCATGCAGAAAAGCAGCTTCTTTATAATTAATCTGTATAAATTCTGTAAAATTCTGATGAGACATAAATTTTCTATTTTTTGCTACTTTTTTGGCAGAGTAATAATATATTTCTTCTGGCTCTTTTTTTTTTTTTTTGAGATGGAGTCTCACTCTGTCGCCAGGCTGAAATACAGTGGTGCAATCTCGGCTCACTGCAACCTCCGCCTCCTGGATTCAAGCTATTCTCGTGCCTCAGCCTCCTGAGTAGTTGGGATTACAGGCACATGCCACCACACCCAGCTAATTTTTGTATTTTTGTAGAGACGGGGTTTCCCCATGTTGGCCAGGATGTCTTGATCTCCTGATCTGCCTGCCTCTGCCTCCCAAAGTGCTGGGATTACAGGTGTGAGCCACCACGCCTGGTCGGCTCATTTCTGATCTTACGGAAAAGTGGTAATCTAGCCATTGTGAGAGACAGAATCGACTTTGTCCTTTTAAAAAGTATTCAGAGTTGAATTATTAATATTGATAAAATCAAATACCTTCTGATCCCATACTACTTGCACGGCATTCCTTTATAAGGTATGAAGTAATATAAGACATATCTTTATCTTCAATATGCTTATAAGTAATTCAGACAATAATATATGAAGGAAAAATTTATAACACAAGATGCTTCATGATTCAAGAGTTATTGCAAAGTAATTGTTCATTCATTCAACAAATATTTATTGAGTGCCTACTATGTACTAAAGACTGCTAAATGTTGGGTATCTAAAAATGAAAAAAATAAAAAGAGTGTCTTATCTAGGGAGATGAGATGAGAGAGTTAGACAGGCATCAGATGATATGAGGTCACAGTAAAGTGTTACCTTTCTTTAGCCTGAGAACAGTGGAAAGATATTGAAGGTTTTTATACAAGGGATTGGCATGATTAATTGTGTTTTTTTAAAGATCACTCTAAATGCCCTGTGAAAAATATACTGGAAGGAAACAGACAAGGTTTTGATGGTGGTAGAGGAGAAGGAAGAAAAGAGGAGGATATACAGAGCAAAGTAGTGAAGTAGGTTTGAAAATTATTTGTGAAGTAAAATCAAAAGGATCTGATGATTAGATAGTGAACCTAAGGAAGAAAAGAAGGATCAAATCTACTTGATTCCTTTTTAAAGGGTTGAAGAATTTGGATTTTGGCTTATTCAACTGGTGACTGATGGTGCTGTTTACAAAAAGAGAACACTGGATGAGGTTGTGTTAGAGGAAGGTTTTTATGGATTTAGTTACAAACAAATTCAGTTTGGACAGTCTTCAAAACATTCAAGTTGACATATCAACTATTCAATTAGAAATAAAAGTATGGGCCAAGCATAGTGGCCCATGCCTATAATCCCAGCACTTTGAGAAGCTGAGGCAGGTGGATTGCTTGAGCCCAGGAGTTTGAGACCAGCCTGGGTAACGTGAAGAAACCTCGTCTCTGCTGAAACTGCAATAAATAAATAACTATGGAAATAAGGGGAAAAATGTTAAACTAAAGATAAAATTTGAGAATCATCACCAAACGATTGGTCATAGACCTTCATGAGCTCTCTTATTAGGATATACAGTGGATAATAAAGTGGTTTCTATTTAATATTTTCTCATTATGAATTAGAAGAATCTGGAAAGTTTAATGGAGGAGGTGAGCTGAATCATGAAAAAAAGGTAGAATATGGATAATAAGACAGATGAGTAAAATGAATGAAATTGGTAGGCACGCAATAAAAATAGAAATAAGATAAAAAAGATATTTTTAATTAAAAGTAATGGAAATACTAACCCAAAGTGGCTTAATTCAGAAAATGAATCTCTAGATTCACATATAATTGAAATGTTTAGGGTATTCCTCTTGCAAGCAAATCTCTCACCAAATGTGAAACAACAGGCTTAGAACCCAGTTCCTCTTTTTCTGTTTCACAGCTCTGTATCCTTGGTGTTCACTTAGTCTCATGCAGGCTCTCCTCTCGTGATCCCAAGATGACAATTTATAATTCTTTGGCTATATACCCAGTGATGGGATTGCTGGGTAAAATCGTATTTCTTTTTTTTTTTTTTTTGAGACAGAGTTTTGCTCTTGTTACCCAGGCTGGAGTGCAATGGCGCGATCTCAGCTCACCGTAACCTCTGCCTCCTGGGTTCAGGCAATTCTCCTGCCTCAGCCTCCTGAGTAGCTGGGATTACAGGCACGTGCCACCGTGCCCAGCTAATTTTTTGTATTTTTAGTAGAGACGGGGTTTCACCATTTTGACAAAGATGGTCTCGATCTCATGACCTCGTGATCCACCCGCCCCAGCCTCCCAAAGTGCTGGGATTACAGGCGTGAGCCACTGCGACCGACCTAAAATGGTATTTCTATTTCTAGATCCGTGAGGAATCGCCACACTGTCTTCCACAATGATTGCACTAATTTGCACTCCCACCAACAGTGTAAAAGTGTTCTTATTTCTCCACATCCTCTCCAGCATCTGTTGTCTCCAGATTTTTTTAATGATCACCATTCTAACTGGTGTGAGATGGTATCTCAATATGGTTTTGATTTCCATTTCTCTAATGACCAGTGATGATGAGCTTTTTTTCATATGTTTGTTGGCCTTACAGTATCTTCTTTTGAAAAGTGTCTGTTCATATCCTTCACCCACTTTTGAATGGGTTTGATTGTTTTTCTCTTGTCAATCTGTTTTAGTTCTTTGTAGATTCTGGATATTAGCCCTTTGTCAGATGGGTAGATGGCAAAAATTTTTTCCCATTCTGTTGGTTGCCGGTTCGCTCTAATGATTGTTTTCCTTTGCTGCACAGAAGCTCTGGAGTTTAATTAGATCCCATTTGTCTATTTTGGCTTTTGTTGCCATTGCTTTTGGTGTTTTAGCTATGAAGTCCTTGCCTATGCCTATGTCCTGAATGGTTTTCCCTAGGTTTTCTTCTAGGGTTTTTATGGTGTTAGGTCTTATGTTTAGATCTTCAATCCATCTGGAGTTAATTTTAGTGTAAGGTGTCAGGAAGGGGACCAGTTTCCGCTTTCTGCACATTGCTAGCCAGTTTTCCCAACACCATTTATTAAATAGGGAATCCTTTCCCCATTGCTTGTTTTTCTCAGGTTTGTCAAAGATCAGATCATTTTAATGTGTAGTGTTGCTTCTGAGGCCTCTGTTCTGTTCCATTGGTCTATGTCTCTGTTTTGGTACCAGTACCATGCTGTTTTGATTACCCTGGCTTTGTAGTATAGTTTGAAGTCAGGCAGCATGATGCCTCCAGATTTGTTCTTTTTACTTAGGATTGTCTTGGCTATGTGGGCTCTCTTTTGGTTCCATATGAAGTTTGAAGTGGTTTTTTCCAGTTCTGTGAAGGTCATTGGTAGCTTGATGGGGATAGCATTTAATCTATAAATTACTTTCGGCAGTATGGCCATTTTCATGATGTTGATTCTTCCCAATCATGAGCATGGAATGGTTTTCCATCTGTTTATGTCCTCTCTTATTTGACTGAGCAGTGGTTTGTAGTTCTCCTTGAAGAGGTCCTTTACATCCTTTGTTACTTGTATTCCTAGGTATTTTATTCTCTTTGTAGCAATTGTGAATGGGAGTTCACTTTTGATTTGGCTCTGTTTATCTGCTATTGCTATATAGAAATGCTTGTGATTTCTGCACATAGATTTTGTATCCTGAGACTTTGCTGAAGTTGCTTACCAGTTTAAGGAGATTTGAGACTGAGACAATGGGGTCTTCTAGATATACAATCATGTCATCTGCAAATAGAGACAATTTGGCTTCCTCCTTTCCTAATTGAATCCCCTTTATTTCTTTTTCTTGCCTGATTGCTCTGTCTAGAAATTCCAATACTATATTGAATAGTAGTGGTGAGAGAGGGCATCCTTGTCTGGTGCCAGATTTCAAAGAGAATGCTTCCAGTTTTTGCCTGTTCATATGATATTGGCTGTGGGTTTGTCATAAATAGCTTTTATTATTTTGTGATATGTTCCATTGATACCTAGTTTATTGAGGGGTTTTAGCATAAAGCTCTGTTGAATTTTGTTGAAGGCCTTCTCTGCATCTATGGAGATAATAGTGTGGTTTTTGTCTTTGGTTCTGTTTATGTGATGGATTAATTTTATAGCCTTGCATATGTTGAACCAGCCTTGCATCCCTGGGATGAAGCCTACTTGATCATGATGAGTAAGCTTTTTGATTTGCTGTTGCATTCTGTTTGCCAGTATTTTATTGAAGATTTTTGTGTCGATGTTCATCATGGATATTGCCCTGAAGTTTTCTTTTTTTCTTGCATCTCTGCCAGGTTTTGGTATTAGGATGATGTTGGTCTCACAAAATGAGTTGGGGAGGATTCCCTCTTTTTATATTGTTTAGAATAGTTTCAGAAGGAATGGTACCAGTTCCTCTTTGTATGTCTTGTAGAATTTGGCTGTAAACCCATCTGGACCTGGGCATTTTTTAGTTGCTAGGTTATTAATTGCTGCCTCAACTTCAGCCCTTGTTATTGGTCTAGTCACGGTTTCAACTTCTTCCTGGTTTAGTCTTTGGAGAGTGGAAGCATCCAGGAATTTATCCATTTCTTCCAGATTTACTGGTTTGTGTGCATAGAGTTGTTTGTAGTAATCTCTGATGGTAGTTTGTATTTCTGTGGAATTGGTGGTGATATCTCCTTTTATCGTTTTTTTATTGCATCTATTTGATTCTTCTCTCTTTTCTTTTTTATTAGTCTGACTAGCACTCTATCTATTTTGTTGATCTTTTCAAAAAACAGGCTCCTGGATTTGCTGATTCTTTGAAGGGTTTTTTATGTCTCTATCTCCTTCAGTTCTGCTCTGATCTTAGTTATTTCTTGTCTTCTGCTAGCTTTTGACGTTTTTTGATCTTGCTCCTCTAACTCTTTCAATTTTGATGATAGGGTGTCGATTTTAGACCTTTTCTCGCTCCTCATGTGGGCATTTATTGCCATGAATTTCCCTCTAGATACTGCTTTAAATGTGTCCCAGAGATTCTGGTATGTTGTGTCTTCGTTCTCGTTGTTTTCAAAGAACATCTTTATTTCTGCCTTCATTTCATTGTTTATCCAGTTGTCATTCAGGAGCCAATTGTTCATTTTCCATGAAGTTGTATGGTTTTGAGTTTGCTTCTTAATCTTGAGTTCTAATTTGATTGCATTGTGGTCTGAGAGACTTATGATTTCCATTCTTTTGCATTTGCTAAGGAGTGATTTACTTTCAGTTATGTGGTTGATTTTAGAGTAAGTGCGATGTGGTGCTGAGAAGAATGTATATTCTGTGGATTTGGGATTCTGAGTTCTGTAAATGTCTATTAAGTTTGCTTGGTCCAGATCAGCATTCAAGTCCTGGATTTCCTTGTTGATTTTTTGTCTTGTTGATCTGTCTAATACCGAGAATGGAGTGTTAAAGTCTTCCACTATTATTGTGATGGGGTCTAAGTCTCTTTGTAGTTCTTTAAGGACTTGCTTTATGTGTCTGGGTGCTCCCATATTGGGTGCATATATATTTAGAATAGTTAGCTCTTCTTGTTGTATTGATCCTTTTACCATTATGTAATGCCCTTCTTTGTCTCTTTTGATTTTTGTTGGTTTAAAGTCCATTTTATCAGAGACTAGGATTGCCACCCCTGCTTTTTTTTTGCTCTGCATTTGGTTGGTAAATCTTCTTCCATCCCTTTATTTTGAGTCTATGTGTGTCTTTGCACGTGAGATGGGTCTCCTGAATACAGCACACCGATGGTTCTTGTCTTTTTATCCAATTTGCCAGTCCATGTCTTTTGATTGGGCATTTAGTCCATTTACATTTAATGTTAATATTGTTATGTGTGAATTTGATCCTGCTATTTTATTACTGGTTGATTGTCTTGCCATTTGGTTGGTGTAATTTCTTCATTGCATCATTGGTCTTTATCATTTGGTTCTTTTTTGCAGTGGCTGGTACTGGGTTTTCCTTTCTGTGTTTGGTGCTTCCTTCAGGAGCTCTTGTAGGGCAGGCCTGGTAGTGACAAAATCTCTCAGCAATTGTTTGTCTATAAAGGATTTTATTTCTCCATCGCTTATGAAGCTTAGTTTGGCTGGATATGAAATTCTGGTTGAAAGTTCTTTTCTCTAAAGATGTTGGATATTGGCCCCCACTCTCTTCTGACTTGTGGGGTTTCTGCTGAGAGATCCACTGTGAGTCTGATGTGCTTCCCTTTGTGGGTGACCCGACCTTTCTCTCTGGCTGCCCTTAGTATTTTTTCCTTCGTTTCAACTCTGGTGAATCTGATGATTATGTACCTTGGGGTTGCTCTTCTAGAGGAGTATCGTTGTGGTGTTCTCTGTATTTCCTATATTTGAATGTTGACCTGCCTTGCTAGGTTGGGGAAGTTCTCCTGGATAATATCCTGAAGAGTGTTTTCCAGCTTGGATTCATTCTCCCCCTCATCTTCCGGTACACCAATCAAGTGTAGATTAGGTCTTTTCACATAATCCCATATTTCTTGAAGGCTTTTTTCATTTTTTTTTCACTCTTTGTTCTCTTTTCTTGCCTTCTCGTTTTCACTGAGTTGATCTTCAATTTCTGATATCCTTTCTTCTGCTTGATCTATTCAGCTATTGAAACTTGTGTATGCTTCTCGAAGTTCTTGTGCTGTGTTTTTCTGCTCCATCAACTCATTTGTGTTCTTCTCAAAACCGGTTACTCTAGTTAGCATTTCTTCTAACCTTTTTTCAAAGTTTTTAGTTTCTTTGCATTGGGATAGAACATCTTCCTTTAACTTAGAGAAGTTTGTTATTACTCACCTTCTGAAGCCTGCTTCTGTCAATTCATCAAATTTTTTCTCCATCCAGCTCTGTTCCCTTGCTAGTGAGGAGTTGTGATCTCATGGTGAGGGTGAGGCGTTCTGGTTTTTGATGGTTTCATTCTTCTTGCACTGGTTTCTTCCCGTCCCATTGGATTTATGTAGTTTAGATCTCAGGTAGCTGCTTGGGGAGGCGGCCTTTCCTTTGTCTGCCTACAGAGGCACTGCTGGGCCGCCACGGGTTGAGTGGAGCTGCTGTGTCTTTTATTTACTCAGGAAAAGGCTTCTGCAATGGCAGCTTCCTTTCCCCACACTGAGCTCGATCATTCCTCATCACTCTCTAACTGATGTTCTGGGTGCGAAATTCTGGAGTGAGAGTTTTTTAGCCTGCTGGGCTTTGTGCGGGGGAACCGTCCTGTCATATGGGCTGTTTCCCTCTTTTCAGTTCCCCTTCTTTCTGGGGGTGGATGGCTCCATCCAGCTGGCTTTCTGGCTTTGGCGTCAGCCAATGCTTCTGCCTAGGCCTGTGCTGACAGCCCCAGTGCCAGCTGAAGTTGCTGTTCTGCCCTGTTCAGGTAGGTCGCTGAGGCTTTTCAGCCTGGTTAAGATCTCCTGTTCTGTGGGTTGTAGAGGGCTTGGGTGGAGCGCTGTATCTGAACCAAAGTCCCAGAGCGGGAGATCCCCTGGTCCTCCGGTCAATTGCATGCACCTCCTGGGGGGGGCAGTGCCCTGCTTTGCCTCAACTTGCCCTGTTTGGATTATATGCACTGTCCAACCAGACCCACAAAATGAACCTGGTGCCTCATTTGGAATTGTGGAGACCACATGGCTTCTGTGTCTTTCTCACTGGGATTTGCTTTCTGGAGCTGCCTCTTATTCGGCCATCTTGGGATTGCTTCCTAGCACACTTCTTATAGCTTATGAGCCCAAATTGGGAGCCAAAATGGGGTCACATGACTGTTCTTAGCAGTAAGGAAGAATCAGAAAGTGAACATTTGATTTTCTGTTCTCTATTTGTGAGACGTATAGCAAGAAAGAAGAGAGTTGGGAACAGTTTTTGGTTGGCCAAGCAATAGAATCTTCTCTGACAACTATTGCTGTACAGTATACTCTGAGTTTGCATGCATATACACTCTTATCCTTTTGTTTTTGACCATGTATTTATCTGTATATTTCATTTCCTCTATTCTTTTCTTTTCTTTTTTTTTTTTTTTTTTTTGAGACAGTGTTTTGCTCTTGTCCAGGCTGGAGTGCAATGGCATGATCTCGGCTCACTCTCTGCCTCCCAGGTTCAAGCAATTATCCTGCCTCAGCCTCCCAAGTAGCTGGGACTACAGGCACATGCCACCACCCCCAGCTAATCCTTTTTGTATTTTTAGTAGAGACGAGGTTCACCATGTTAGCCAGGATGGTCTCTATCTCCTGATCTCGTGATCCGCCCACCTCAGCCTCCCAAAGTGCTGAGATGACAAGCGTGAGCCACTGCGCCTGGCCCATTTCCTCTATTTTTTAGGAAAGTACATGCATGGTTGATTACCACTTTGAAAAATAGATGTTTTCTTCTCTTTTTCTGTCAACCACTATCAACTTCTACTTAACTCATTCAACAAAAATGCTAGAATTTCAGTTTTCCTGAACAGGGAACACATTTTGACTAAAAAGAATATTTTCTTGTTTATGTCTAATTATCTTAGCAAGCATTACCCATATGAAAGAAAATATAACAAAATTACCAGATGATTCCATTAGGATTTAGCAAAGTTTTCCATTTTATCTTTTACGGGGGTGATAGAGCCTCATGTAAAGAAATATTTCCTAGAGACTTCATCAACCTGACTTAGAAATTCGGCAGCAAAATGTAGCACCTGCATATCAAAAATGGAGTTAGTAATGATATCACTTGATGCAATGTTTAGAAAAAATAGTCAATTAAAGCAATAGGAATGCAACCAGAATGCTCTGCAGGAAGCATCATGTAATTCTGACTTCACAATGACATGAAATTTTAAATGACAACTGTGCTGAATCAGGGAGCAGCAAACCCAAGCCAAGTTTAAATTTAGTAACACTGAAAATAACTTTCTCCATAGCAGATTATCTATGAATTAAAGGTGACCAACCACTTGTTTTTCTGTTCTGTTTAGAGATAATCAAGTACTCACTGTCTGCAGCATTGGTGTCTTCTCTTCTCAACGGCATTTCTGGCAGCTACCCCAAGAGTCGCCTGGAAATTAAAGAGAGAATCTACTACATATATTCCTTTGAAAGTTTTCACCATATATGTTGAAAATTTTCTGAATGAGCACAAGGATTTGAAGGTAAGTGAATTTGTGGGGTAACACACATTCTTGCATAACTCTTAGTAACATCAAAAGTAATGATTATTTAAATAAAATATAAGAAAGTGAAAGTAACTATTAAATGTAGGAAAAAATATCCATGTATGTGTAGTTTCACAGTAAAAAGGGGAAATAAATAAAACATAATATTTAAAAATTGTTATATGTCATGTAAATGTAAATACAGGAAGATTAAAGTAGAGACCTTTACATTTGATAATCAGTATTACATTAAAAAGTGTAACATACTGTGGTTCTCAAAGTTTAACGTGCATGGGAGTCACATGAAGTTGGCAAGAGGGATCCTTAAAATGCTGATCCCTAGGGATAGTTCACAGAAACGTAGATCCACAAGGGATGGGATGTGGCCTAAGATATGTATTTTTACATTTACCCACTCCCAGGTCATCCTGATGCCTGTGTGTCTTAGGCCTTTGAGAAACACTGAAATTGACATTCAATACAATCTATTTCTCATTTTCAAACTTTATACTAAACATGATCTGTTATGTTGCTTGTGTCCTATAGTCATAAGAATAAATAAGGAAGGGGTAATTTTGTTACAGAAATGCTAAATTGATGCTCCCTTTTGACACCCCTAATTTGAGTTATTAATTTTCATTAATATTCCCTTTTAAAGTTCATTATGATGAGCTAATTTCCAGACTTCACTATCTCTCTTTCAGAGTGATAGCCCTGTCATTGTTCTCTTTAGCTGTCGCTCTGTTCTGTGTATTGTTTCAATTTATTGAGATTTTTAGGGTTATTGTATCTAATAATAAGAAATTTCTAAAAGATGAAAAGAATGAGTAATTACTAGGATTGGCAAAGTATTTCTAAATTTTGAGGATCGTATCTTTTTCTCTTCATTTTGAAAGGCCAGCCTTAGATTTCAAAAAAACAAATCTGCTTAATACCTCTTTCCATTACATTTTTTCTTAGCAAATAAGAACTTACAAATCATGTGATATATTATGGATACTTACATGCACATTTGGTGAATATCACTTTATTGTATTTCTGTTTCCTCTATGTAATTTAGCAACTTCATTTTTATAATTTGTAATTTTAAGTTTACAAAAGACTTTTTTTTTTTAATTCCAGTGAATGTATTTAGGAGGGACATATTCAGATCTTAAATTGTGATGATTTTTTTAAAGGTTCAATCTGATATTATCTTTATAGTGAAGAATGAAGTTTTTAATTAAAATCCTTTGATTGGATTTCAGGCTTATAGACATTTTTGTCTCTATTAGTCTTTGCGTACACTTGTTCACATTGTGTAGAATTTTTTATCCATAATGTATCAAAAGGCAACCATAAACCTTTCATCAAAAAGAAGTATATCTTAATAGTGCCGATTAGCTACACATGTTAGCTGTTAGTTTTATGCATAGAGAATTGAATATGGTCATACGCATAAAATAATGGAGTACTTTTTTCAAGTAATCAAAATTAAAAATTTACAGAATTGGGTTAACTATAATAATGAAGTTTCACTTGCACTTGTTATTACACTTGTGCTCGTTAGTAAGATTGTCATACCCGAATGTAGCCTAAAATTTGTAGTTCACAAGTTTATATTGGATAAAGTCTCCAAATAAAATTTCATAAAGCTTTAGTGGAAATAATCTGCATATTTCAATTTCAGACAAACATATCTTTCCTTTTCTCTCTCTTTATTTTTTCTTTTTATTATTTTTTCTGGAAAAAGGAAGAGGTAGAGAAAAATTAATTGTGTCTTAAAGTGAATCGTATTCATTATCATTAGTGTATTTATCAGACTATGTTTTTACATTGCAATTTCTTGAAGAGAACTCACAATGTAGTTTCGGAGAACCTGAACAAGACAGTCTCAATATGCAGGAACCAAAACATGCATCAAAAGAATAAATTGCAGAAAATATATAGAATCATAGAAACATAAAGTTTCAGAGCAGAAATGGACCACTGAGACCTTCTAGTCTGGTCCCCTCATGTATAATCACATTTTCTCTTCCAAACCTGCCATACAAAGTCTAACGCAATAGCAGTAAAAAACAATCTGATTAGGGATGACATCAACAAAGAGAAGCTAAGTGAATGTTTTTCAGTATTGATTTCTTCAGTAAGAAAAGTAGGGGAAAATTTTCCTCCAAGATGAAGACTGAAGATTTAGGTACCTAAGTACTTAAAGTTGAATTTAAAATTATCTTAGTTATCAGGGGATAATCTTTTATGTCATTAATCTGGAAATGAAAATAGCAAATTTAGGTTTAATTCAGGGTTGACTAGCTTTATCTGAATATGTGATATTGAGAGGGAAGAATAACAAAAAGCAACATATACAGCTTTAGAACAGCAGAGCCACATGGGGCCATCAGTATAGGAGAAAGTAGAATTAAATACATAAGTTATTGGGAGCATTGGTGTTATTATGAAACAATATAATAATGAAATCTGTAAGATATGCAAAATGATCAAAATGTGTTTATTATTCTCAACTTAAGGAGTTGGGAAGTCATTAAAGTTTATATAGTAAAATTATTGACATAAAGAAATGTTCATATTATATTGTAAATGAAAGCAAGAAGTTGCAAATCCATAATATAATGGGGTCCCATTTTATATTATTTTAAATACAGATGCACTGGGAGAAAGTTGAAATCAATCAAAACAATATTTACTCAAAACAATATTGATGGTTATCCTCAGTCGATAAAATTATGATTGATATTTATCATTTCTCAGGGTTTGTGATACTTTTTTTCTAAAGTACATATTATTGATGTAGCTTCAAAAAATATGTATTATTAATGTCAGTTTAAAATATTTCTAAAGGGCCAGGAAAATATCCAGTTATCTGAAAAATTCACTTTTATAGATCCATAAGGGAGTCCTGTTAATGATTGTTTAAAAGAACCTTAAAGCGAGGTTCTTGTATCTTTTAGAACTAAACTTGAGTATGAGAACACTATGTCCAATTAGATCAAAATAATTTTTAGACATAATTCTTCATTTGTGGATTATTGTAGTGGAACAAAATTTTCCATGTTTTCTTCTTCATTAAACACGGATCATTTCAAATTATGACAATTAATTCCTTGGAAAGATTCTTTATTTCTTGTAACAATAAGACAATGTACTTTCAAGAATTCTCTAACTATAATAGTTTGTTCCATTTGGAGGATAATGTTATATGTTTGGTTGCATTAGTGTTAATATGTCTTTGTTCTTTAATTCTCTAGTGTAACATACAGTTAGTTTCACCATTATTACGACCAGCTGCAGTTGGCCTATGATTTCATTCATTCTCTCTGAATCCAAAGTAATTAGCTCTTTAGTTTAATGACAATATTTGTTAATGGGTTTTTAGGGCCAAATTCTGCTGTTAGAGAGTGGGTGGTATATTTGAAGATAAAATCTGGCCCTTATGTTGTAAGCATAAGCTGTGTAATTTTATTTCAAAATGATGGTTTACAGAGTTTGGGGTAGGAAAACTAACTGTTCATTTGCCTGAAGTATCTCATTTTCAAGAAACAAAATAAAAGTGACAGTTTATGTAGATGAACAGCAAACCCACTGAAAGTTCCCTGATACAGCTATCCTGCATGTGTTATTCTATAGCTAGAATGCAGAACAAAATAATTATCAAATAGACTTTAGATACATTCTTTTATGTGACAGGATACACATCGAGTTTTTTAAGTGTAGAGCAACAGTTTTGATCCCTCTATTTTTGAAGGACTTGCTGAAGTGGAAAGAATCATTGCCTGGGAGTCACTGGGGTGTTCAAAGTCTGACTCAGATTCCTAGTAGTGGCATGACTTTAAGAAAATATATTCACCTTTGCCTGAACCTGTTTCTTCATCCTAAAATGAGACTTTTACACCAGATGATCCCAGAGGGCCCTTCCAGCCCTAAAATGATAAGTCTAACTTGCTTTAAAAGAACACTAAAAGGATGGTTGGGAAGACACAGTGACTTGAGCTAACTGAACAAACAAAACATCAAATCTACTAGAAGGTACTTGGGGACATTTTGGCCTTAAGAATTTTCCTTCAACACCTTGTTACTTTTATCCTGGAGTAGAGAAATATTTGAAAGGTTTTATGTAGAAGCTAAGCCCATGCTATTGGAAGTTTCAAAAAGATGAATTTTGACAAAACATGAAAAAAGCCTCCAAAACTAGTAACAGTTGAGATATCCAACAATGAATATGATGCCATGGTAGATAATGAATTCACCATCCCTTATGGGTACCAAAGGTTTCATGACCTGCCACACTGCCCTTCTAGGTGTAAAGGCTAGAGGCAATTTTCTGAGCATTACAGGAACCTGGGAAATATTGTTATGAAGAACCCTTCTTGAAGCAACCATTAGAGCCCTTCTTGAAGCAACTATTTTCTATCCAGCCAATAAGTGATTATAGAAACTACTGCAAAAAAACTGATTGTGTGCACTCAATATTTAACTCTAGCACTAAATCTAAGATAAATATGGAGATCAGGGTGACATAATAGAATATAAAAGTATAATGTCCTGACAATGTAGAACTAAAACAACTAAGAAAAATTAGGAAAGACATCAGAAAGAAGTTGATGTATATGTATATATATATATATATATATAAAATAAGTTATTTGATTATTCTCAATATCAAGGAATCAATGGATAGTTTATAAACTGACAATCAAACTATAGAAGTATAAGCAGATTTAAGAGTACAAAAACGATACCAAAAAAGGGGATATTTTTATTGCCGAAAAATAACTGGTAAAAAATGTGAGGAAAGAGAGAACTTTTCTTTCACTCATAATAGGAAAATAGTAAATATTTTAAAGAGATAAATGATCAAGGTTATGAGGTTATAGAAATGATAGACTTTATTATATTAACCTATAAACATTATGAATTAAAAGAAAATTTATATTTTTTAAAGTTACAAATATTAAGCAAGCAAAATGGACCACATCATGAAATATTTTTTCAAATCATTTAATGGAAAATGTAAAATATTATGACAGTATGTTTTTGTTATATCTTCTACATCAATAATTATAAAAAAACACATTTATTTAAAATATTTTCAAATTGTATCATAATATGAAACCCAATTGTAAGTTATACAAGTATACAACCAAAAGAAGCTAATTCAAAACTTTAAAAGTGAAAGTGTAGGCAAAGGTGTTCTGGGAAAATGCTATCTAAAGAAATTAGGAATTAAAAATCTTTTTTAAAATATATTTTATTGCATTTTAGGTTTTGGGTTACATGTGAAGAACATGCAAGTTTGTTGCATAGGTACATACATGGCAATGTGGTTTGCTGCCTTCAGATGAATCACCTATATCTGGCATTTCTCCCCATGTTATCCCTCCCCAACTCTGCACCCTCAACTGTCCCTCTCCTAGTTGCCCCCCACAGACCTCAGTGTGTGATGCTCCCCTCCCTGTGTCCATGTGTTCTCACTGTTCAACACTTGCCTATGAGTGAGAACATGAGGTGTTTGATTTTCTGTTCTTGTGTCAGTTTGCTGAGAATGATGGTTTCCAGGTTCAACCCTGTCCCTACAAAGGACACGAACTCATTGTCTTTTATGGCTGCATAGTATTCCATGGTGTATATGTGCCACATTTTCCCTGTCCAGTCTATTAGTGATGGGCATTTGGATTGGTTCCAAGTCTTTGCTATTGTAAACAGTGCTGCAATGAACATTTGTGTGCATGTGTCCCAAAAGCATTTATTAACACAAAAGAGGGACTCTATAATAAATGCTGATAGGTATAATATGTAATGAAGGTATATGATCATGAATAAATAATAGCTTTAAGAACTACCATAGGAGTTCGTTCAGCAAATATACTTCTGAAAACATGCCAAGAAATAGAAATAGTCCAATTTTTAGGTGGTGGACTAAGTTTAAAAACTCAACTGCTGTATTATGAAGCCAAATATTTATATTGAAATTTATTTTCAAGAAATGATATTTCTATATCAAAGATAATTAAAACTACTTATTAACCAAAAAATAGGTCCTTGACCAGTCACAAAATTTTTTTCATTATCAACAAGAAGAGATTCCAAGTAGCTTCCCTTTTGAAAAGAAAGAAAGCAAGCTTCCAGTAAGGCTGTAAAAGTATGCATAAAACTTATTTGATTTGAAGAAAAATTGAATGTTTGAACTCCCCCTACCCCACACAGCTATTCTACACAGCAGGATATAAATTTCAGAGTTTTTGCAGTCAAGAGGTTTCTGCTGAGCAGAAATTCTTGTTCAATTTAGAAATGCAGATGATAATAATTTTCCTATCCTTCTCGCAGCAGGTTTCCTGCCTTCATTTTGCAGATTCCTAAGCTCAGTCAAAAACAAGTAGGGGATCTTTGACAACCTGACAAAAACAAGCAATGGGGAAAGGATTCCCTATTTAATAAAGTGTTGAGAAAACTGACTAGTCATATGCAGAAAACTGAAACTGGAACCCTTCCTTACACCTTATGCAAAAATTAACTCACAATGAATTTAATATTTAAATGTAAGACCTAAAACCTTAAAAGCCCTAGAAGAAAACCTAGGCAATACCATTCAGGACATAGGTGTGGGCAAAGACTTCTTGATTAAAACACCAAAAGCAATGACAACAAAAGCCAAAATTGACAAATGGTATCTAATTAAATTAAAGAGCTTCTGCACAGCAAAAGAAACTATCATCAGAGTGAACAAGGAACCTACAAAATAGGATAAAATTTTTGCAATCTATCCCTCTGACAAAGGGCTAATATCCAAAATCTACAAAGGACTGAAACAAATTTACAGGAAAAACAAACAAACAAACAACCCTGTCAAAAAGTGGGCAAAGGATATGAACAGACACTGCTCAAAAGAAGACATTTATGCAGCCAACAAACCTATGAAAAAAAGCTCATCATCACTGGTCATTAGAGAAATGCAAATCAAAACCACGTTGAGATACCATCTCACACCAGTTAGAATGGCAATCATTAAAAAGTCAGGAAACAACAGATGCTGGAGAGGATGCGGAGAAATAGGAACACTTTTACACTGTTGACGGGGGTGTAAATTAGTTCAACCATTGTGGAAGGCAGTGTGGTGATTCCTCAAATATCTAGAACCAGAAATACCATTTGATCCAGCAATCCCTTTACTGGGTATATACCCAAAAATATATAAATCATTCTACTATAAAGACACATGCACATGTATGTTTATTGCAGCATTGTCCACAATAGCAAAGACTTGGAACCAACCCAAATGCACATCAATGATAGACTGGATAAAGAAAATGTGGCACATATACACCATGGAATACTATGCAGCCATTAATAAGGATGAGTTCATGTCCTTTGCGGGGACATGGATGAAACATTCTCAGTAAACCAACACAGGAACAAAAAACCAAACACCACATGTTCTCACTCATAAGTGGGACTTGAACAATGAGAACACATGGACACAGGGAAGAGAACATCACACATTGGACCTGTCGGGGAGTGGGGGACTAGGGGAGGGATAGCATTAGGAGAAATACCTAATGTAGATGATGGATTGATGAGTGCAGCAAACTACCATGGCATGTGTATACCTATGCAACAAACCTGCATGTCTGCACATGTACCCCAAAACTTAAAGTAAAATTTTTTTAAAAAAGTAGGGAACTTTAGTTCCAGGTAACGCATTCTTCAAACATAGTCCCATTAACCCAACTTTGTTATCATGCAAAACCACTTACATTTACTAGTGAAATGGAATACAGTTGAATTGCTTTCTAATGTAATACCTATTTGTGATAAATGCAAAGTGGTTTATGATGGCAAATTTTATAGAGCATGAAAAATTATGAGAAAAGAAGCTTATATTTTCTAACCTAAAATTATGAAGAAATGTCATATATGTTGGGATGGAATACTATTAAAAGGAAAAAATACTCAAAAATGAAAATTTAATACCTGGCCTTTATTACATATACCTCAGCAAAATAAATTTAAATCAAACTATTATATTTTATAGTAACATTTTTCCTGGATTGCACATTCTAATTTACATAAATTAATTTATTTCATTCTACTGGATCTCAACCATGTGGCCCAAAATTTCCTTACGTTGTTTGGGAAAACAAAGATTGCTCAAATACAGCTTTTGTCTGCTGATACAAGAATAATCTTTTCTGTATAAATGCAATTTAAACTATCTAAACCACACATTACTACAGAATAGGTCACTAAGACATTGAACTTAACCTTCGAATAAGTAAATTCTAGATGATAGTTTCCTCAGGTTGATGAAAGTCATTTGATAAGATGATTGTTGTAGCCAACATTTTACAGCTACAAACCGTTCTATCTTCATTCCTTGCTCAGTAACTCACTTTGTTCTTCCATTCATTGCTCTTCCTTCATGAGTTGGGTACATATACACTGTGCCATAGCAACCACATTTCTATCATGCCTCATCAACATTGCCAAATTTAATGATTGATTTTAATAACAGAAAAAGTAAGTTTCCAGCCAGCTCAATAGGAACTTTAGAAACAATAGTGGCTTGATGTGTGTGAGTGTTCTGAGGCAGGAGAGATGTACATTTGTTATGCATTGTATAGTGATTTCAGCTGAGAATCAAGACCCATTCCTATATACATTGTCATTCAATGCATTCTTCATTTATTCATTCATTCAACAGGCATGTGGTTAATAACTACTTTGTGGTAGGCTGTTCTAAGACCTGAGATACATCATTGAATAAAGCAAATGAAAAGCTCTATTTTTGTGGCCTTGTTGAGGAGTGACAGCAATAAAAACAATCATAACAAATAAATGAATTATGTGGTACTATGGGCTGCAATAACGTATAAAAGAAAGAAAACCTACATAAAAATAAAATGGATGAGAAACAATATGACAAGATATGGAAAGTGAGATCAGATCCTATACTTTGTTCCAGCTCTTCTGGCTGATGTTTTCAATGTTCATTCTGGTTGTCTTAAAAACAGAGTAAGTGAATTAGATTTGGAGGGTGGAGTCTTTATTAAATGAGTGTCGCACAAATTTTCAATGTTTAATGATCAGCTTCTCTACATTGATATTCATATTTAAGATACTTACAAGTTATCTCCAGGCAATACTGTGGGATTTCCAAAAGGGTCTAACAATGAAGAATTTTAAATTTAAATTTATTTTCTTTTTCCTGATAGTTTAGAACACATGGAGTAATTTAAAATTATTATAGTATCACTCTAACTGTAATCCTTGTCAGTCATGTTAAGCAAAGCCTAATTAGTTCAAAAAGACACAAACATCGGGTAAAAATATGTTAACTTTTAGAATCTACCTGGATTTTGAAGGTATATCATTATGAAACCATTAGATAAAATTCTTACTTGATTATCAGAAAAATTAGGACTGAACTTTAAATTTGAATACATATTTTTATGTATTTTATGTATCTTTTTAAAATTATCTATTTTGTAGGTAATTTTCAGTAAAATTTAGTAAATTTAGAACCCGTGGAATAATTTTAAATTATTATAGTATCACTATAAATGTAATCCCGGTCAGTGGTGTTAAGCAAAGTCCAATTAGTTCAAAAAGACTCAAATGTCAGGTAAGAGTATTTTAACTTTTAGAATTTACTTTGATTTTGAAGGTATGTCATTATGGAACCATTAAATAAAATTGTTACTTGATTATCAGAAAAATAAGGACTGAAATTTAAATTTGAATACATATTTTATGTACTTAATGAATTTATTAATTTACCCATAGTAATTTTATAGGTACTTTCAGTAAAATTTAGGTAATAATAGTAAAATGATGCCACTTTTAGACTTATTTTTATGTTAATTACCATGTAAATTCCTACCTACCAATGCTGTAGAGTCACAGACGGATTGAGCTGGAAGTAATTCCAGAATTTCTACTCCAACTGCCTTTGTTTGTCAGGTGAGAAAACTGAGTTTCAGAGAGGGAAAGTAATCTGGGCAGGTTAGATGGTGTGTGCAAATCCCACAAGTCAGTTAATAGTAGAACTGGGATGGAAAGGAAACCTATTATTTTAAATCACAACCCAATATGTTCTTTAGTACTTGACTCTACTTGAGATTTTTCATTGCCTACTATCAAAATAATGTTTCCCTTAAAATTAAGGAGAGTTGACCATATCTTTGCATTTCTTAAAGTTTTCTGATTACTGAGTGTACCTAAGCTCCCTGAAATAGCCTTGCTTATTTAAAAACATCTTCAGCACAACTGAAATTAAACTTAAAAAAAATGAGAATGATCTTATCTATAGCCATGCCACCTTAAACGTGTCCAATTTCATCGGATCTTGGAAGCTAAGCAGGGTCAGAGCTGGTTAGTATTTGGACTGAAGAAATGATCTTTGGAGATTTTTTTCTTTGATTTTAAATTAAATTATTTATGAAGCCATGAAATGACTTACCTATTAATCAATATATATGGCACAAATAAAATACAACAATATTGTTTTTCAATGAATTTTGAAAGAAGAAAATACTAAGTAATAAAGTGCTGAGTTTAGAAAAAAATTTAAGTAACGTCTGTGCCCTGGGTTCCTCAGAGTCCTTAAGAAGTGATAGTCACATGAAGACTCTCTGAACCCTCATATGGGAAAATTACATAACTCACTGGAAAATTTCAGTAGATTTAATAGAGCAGAGAGGTAATATATTCAAAATACAAAGAAAAGTATAAAAGACTGTCTGCTAAGTCAGGGAGTTTCATATGCAAAAAATTAAACAATTAAAGCCGTATCAGTTTATTTTCCAAGACAGTTCTGAGTTTAAGCATTATAATACATCTTAAAATATTATACATTTGGTGCTTAGAAATGGATTCTAAATTTCCTTGAAATGAAAGATAAAACCATGGCTTTATATAATGGTAAAATGAAGCTTTCTCATTGCACAGAATAGAATTTTCATATGTGTTTTCAGGCACACCATTTATTAAACCAATATGATTTGAATTATAAGGAAATTTAAAAATATGTATAATATTAGATACAGGGATCTAAATGATTTGATAAAGATGATTATGGAAACAACTTTAAACACCTAGAGTCCTGAAGAGTTAATAAGTTCTTTGTGACTTTTCAAGGTTTTGATGGTTTTTCTGAGAGCAAATGAAGTAGAAAAATAAATAATTCACCCAGCTTTTACTTTGGTTGTTGTACATTTGTAAATCATACAAAACTAAGAAGCTAAAAACTGGATCTTCTATCTGTTCCAATATGCGTGGCACTGTTCAATTAAAGTCTTCTATTAATAAGTAAAGCTAATTGAAAATCATAGTTTAAAACTGCATCTGGTTCATATTAATGTGATGCCCAATCATTAGCATTCTAGCATTAGACATTTTAGACTAATTGTTTATTATTTCCAATAATAACAAAAAATGCTTAAAAATACAAAGCTAATATATTTCAGATTATCAATGAAAGAAAAACTGTGAAAATAACTAATTTATGCTTATTTTTGATGGATTGAATTCATTTTGTCTGAAGCCCTTAGTGATGTCCTTGGAAATGTCTATCCCTCTCCTTTCCCTCTCCCGCTTTCCCCTGTGAATATGTATGTGATTTAGAAGGCTACATTTTTTTGCATATTATTTTCCCAAAGGAACTTTTTTTTCATTTTTAATCAGTTCATAGTTGAATTGTCCTCTGATCAACAAGGGGATTAGTTGGCCACACATCCTCTCTACATAAACCTGTGTAGTCCAAGAGTGTTGTATTTCGCCTCTTAGACTGAGTAAAATCAAATATACCTTTGGCTTTCATTGTTTTTCACACATTATGTAAATTGGTAAGAATAAAAATAATGTTATTGGAAGTACAGCTTGACAGACAATATAATGTAATGTAATATCCAAATACTTATGAGGTAGCAATAGTGCCTTGGGGCACCACATTTATTGTGAATGAGGATTTGCATTTACACATTTTTCTCTACAGTTTAGATTGCATACTAAATTGCTCTGTGGAAAGTAGAATTGTTTTAAAACATTCTACTTAACCACTCTAAGGGTAACAAAGAAATGCCAAATCCAGTTTCAATCAAATTTGGGAAGTAAAGTACAGAGGCACAAGAAGTCACATTACACAAGAGTTAACAATAAATAGAAATTTCTGTATGGATTGACATGACCATTATAAATTATCCTTCTATATTTCATATATAAGTAAATTCAGTGTGTTCAGAAGTTTAAGCAAAAAAATAGATCAGAAAAAGTTTAATTAGTGATTTAACAACAAAAGTATAATTCCTAATGATTTAGGCTTTGTACATAGGAAAGTTATGTGTTTGATTCTGAACAGGGATCAAATAATACAACTGATTCTAGGCTACTCAGTGCATGGTATTTTTCATTTCTTTTGGGTAGGCTGTTTAAATACCAGCTGTTTAAATGCCAGTTCACTCCTAGCTCATCATAAAACCATATCATTCTTTCAAAACCTGGCACCTACTGATGAGCTTAGTAGCCTTTCAACTTAGTTTTTCAGTTTTCCAAAAGAAGCAAAATTTTTAACATTGAGGTTTTGAGAACTGTTTAGTTTCTGGAGAGAATTATTCATACCAATATGTGTTTGTGTAAATACCAAAGACATTTGTCACTGAAACCAGAACTACTTAGTTGTTCAGGTAACAAAATGAAAATATTCTTTTCCACTTTGTTTTGCACCTTAGCATTGAGAGTCATCACTTATGGGAAACAAGATATTTAAATACTTATGTAGACCAGGCGCAGTGGCTCACGCCTGTAATCCCAGCACTTTGGGAGACCAAGGCAGGCGGATCACTTGACACCAAGAGTTCGAGACTGGCCAACATGGGGAAACCCTGTCTCTACTAAAAATACAAAAATTAGCTGGGTTTGGTGGCAGGCACCTGTAATTCCAGCTACTCAAAAGACTGAGGCAGGAGAATAGCTTGAACCTAGGAGGCAGAGGTTGCAGTGAGCAAGATCGTGCCACTGCACTCCAGCCTGAGCAACGCAGCAAGACTGCCTCTCAAAAAAAATAAAAGAAAGAAAGAAAGAAAAGATAAATATGAATGCGGTTTAATGTTTGTTACAATCATACAAGATGATAACTTACATATTTAGGTTAATATTAAACTCATTTTAATGCAAAAAGAATGAGGGAAGTGAGCCCTACTTTTTCCAGGTCAGTGGTAGAGCCATCTGTGGCTGAGTTTTCTGATAACATACAAGGTAGTATAGAATAGTGATTATGAATATGAGCTCTGGAATCAGATGGCCTAAATTCAAGTCCCCAGTTCTACTACTTACTAGCTGTGGGACCCTGGACACCTTCAGTTTGCTAAGTCTCAATTTCTTCATCTGTAAAATGCAGATTATAACATTGCCAACATCTTAGGATTATTAGAATTTTAAAAAGATGATTCATGTAAAGTACATTGTAAGGCTCAATAGATACAGACTATTCTCATTTCTGCTATGCCATATGGTCACTCCTGTCATCTCAAAACTGAAATCTTGCCATGAACACTTTGAACCCTGATTGCTGCTTCATTTTCATTATCTTCATTGACTTGAAAATGAAGAAACTGTTAATATACAACTTTATATAATTATATAACTGTATATGAATAGTATAAACATATACATATGCATATAATGAGTGGTGAAAATATTCAAGTAAGATTGTTAAATAGAATACTTTTATTCTCAGGATAGTGGTTGCTTTAAACCTGCAGCTTTGGAAAAGGATTAAAATGGCAACCTAATGACTTTGTCATCATAACCACATAAAAGGTCTGGCAAGATTTGTAAATTTGGGCACATGGGCATGGTTGGCAAGACCTTTGAGTTGAAATTGAACTCACCCAACAAGTTGTTGCATGAAAACATTGCCTGGAAATGTTTTTATCTTACTACATGGTCGTTGGCTTTCCAGCTAAACCCGTCAGTGAATGGAGAACATGGCCAGTTAGAATAGTATGAATAGTTGAATTCATAGTATGAATATGAATAGTTAGAATCTCCTGAGGCAGGAGATTCTGTTCGTCCAAATTGTTGAGCAGCTGGAGCAAGTGAGTCATGCTAACTGACACTGGACAGCTGTCCATCAGCTCATAATCATGAGAAGAGCTTCATGAAGCAGCAACTGGCTTCGGCACCACAGCATTATCAGAGAAATGCAACTGCCTGAAATAACCCAAGCTTTTCTCCCATCCTTGTCTACCCTGAGAGACCTTTAACCTGCTCTGGGAAGCCATAAATCCTTCCCCAACTAAAACCATGCAACCTTCCATCAAGGAAAGTATTCTCTAGGAGTTTTCTTGCACTTTCAGCTTTTCTTTCTTTCTTTCTTTCTTCCTTCCTTTTTTTTGGAGGATGATTCTATTTGCTATCTCTGGGTTTTTTTTCCTGAAGGTTTTATTAGTCAGAATAAGAAGTTCATAAGAAATGATTTTGATGAAATAAACTAGCCTGCCTGCACACATTAGTTTATTCTCTAGTTCATTTTTTTTCAACTTCCTGTATATAGTAAAGCAACGAATATGCAATGGGAAGATGTAAGTGTGTCTATATGTGTGTCTACTGGAGTGTAAACATATTGATGAGTGGAATTGTTCTTTTAGCAAAGATTAAAGGAATGCCTCCTGATTGGCATCAATGAAGCTTTGTTTACTATTTTGGGACCACAGAGTATAAAAAAATTAACAGCTTGTATCATAACTGAAGGTGCATGCATTTATGATATGCTGGTTTTATTTGTGCATTGTTGCACTGGGCTTTGCCAGATTGCTGAGAAGAGACTGCTGCAAGTTAACAAGTCACAGGGCTGCCTGAATGATTTGATTTACTCCAGGGTCTAGCCAGTGCATTCTGCTTTATTTGTTAACCTAGCAGAACATTATTTATTAATGAGCTCTTCATGCTTTATTAAGCCTAATGTCAAAACACCTCTCTGGGACTTTACTAGGCGTGTTTCCTCTTTGTGGTAAGGCTTCCAAAGAAAATGAAAAATTATTCAGTAGAGCCGCAGTTAAAACCCAGCAGATATCAGTTCAATTTTCCGTGATCCTGTCAGATGGTATTTCTGAATCTTTGTGAAAGATCAGAATATGATGCAGTATGGAACTGAAATTAAAGTCCTTCAGATGTCAGTAATTAGATCTAACCAAAATGAAACAAAGCTTCTGTGGCCCCAGAAGATGGGTAGACGCTTCGCAGGCTACATATAACCAATTCAATAGGAGGGGAAAAGTACAGATGCCGTCTGTAATGAGGAGGTATAGGCTTATGCAGATATCACAGTGATTTAAGATTAATAACAAAATGAAATAACTAAAGATAGCTGCGGCATAGGGGGAACGGACTCTATTCTGAATATACCATTCAGTCTGCTGGCATTTTGCAGTAGGGGCCTGTGCGAAAGGAGGGGAAGCCTTGATGGCCAAGGAGGACAACCAATAGGTATGACAACATACAAAAGGCAAAAGGCAAAAGGCATAGAACTGTCAACTGAGGATTCTCCTGGCTTCCTGGGGGAGAAGTGGGACTCAATGGGGCAGAAGGGTCATATCCATAGGGAAATCCAGGCAGCAGGGGGATATCAAAGGGTAGGTGAGTATTGACATCCTGGTTTAAGGCATCATGACATACTCATCAATCACTTGCAGGGAGAACCAGAAATGGAACTGTAAGGTTTGAATGAAGCACCCGAGGTTCGAATGAGGCAACTGAGGCCAGTTACTGGAATAAAGAAATTTAATCGGCTCCTGGGCGAGTTTCTGCGGTCCGACAGGAGGGGCCGGAGAAGTCGCGCGGACTCGTCTCAGAGGTGGGGTTTTATAGGGAGTAGAGGCGTTTGATTGATTGTGGGAGAGCAGGATGTGGACGTGACAAGCTGCTATTGGCAGGTAGGCGGGATTTCCGATGAGCGGCCGCCCAGGGGGAGTGGGACCTGGACGGGACAAAATGCTATTGGGCAGGTTCTGGCGGGGCTTCTTTTGAATTTTGGCGGGGTTTTCCAATGGCGGACTAGGTGCTGAGTGCAGAGCCTAGTGTTGCGTGCAGATTTGAGTGCTGAGTGCAAAAGTGGGCAAAGAAAGTTACGTTGCAGAGCTAGGTGCTGAGTGTGGGGCTTGGTGCTGGGCGTGGAGTGGTGACGTAATTTCTAGGCGTGGAGAGGGGTGCGCATGTCTGAGCTCCCGGTGAGGCAACTGGCCTTACAGGAACACCGGGGTTTGGAGTCCCACACAAGAAGACTTGATTTCTCTGTCCTGAGTTTTTATCAAAAAGCTACAGGACAGAAACCAAGATTTAGAAATAATAGGGAGTAAATTACTCTAGCTCAGTAGTCGGTGCAAATATCCAGGACTCATCTCTGTCACAGAATACATGAGGTCTATTGGTAGTGAGATCCAACAGCAAGTCATGCTAGATGCTGGACTGAGGCTGTGTCTGCCCTTTCTACTGGCCACCAGATTTCCATATGTCATGATTAGCTTAAGAGTTGAAAGCATCAGTGATTCCTGTGCTGGGGCCTAGAGAAATGGGGCTCAGAAATAGTGTCTGAAAAGAGAGTTGTCTATATTACAATTTCTCAGTCTTGCACTCTACCTTTTGTAAAACCTTAAATTCTGTGTGGCATATAACTCAGTATTTAATTATGTAGATTTTGTTACTGTCCTTTCTAATTGTTTCTGACATGTAGTTAAGGAGTAATTATGAGCTCCTATCATGTGCTGGACACACAGGGAATTAAAAACGTGTCTCAGTGACAAATCTTACGAGAAACTTACAACAGAGTAAGGAAATATACATGTCCAAATGTAAGGCTATTATAAGTTAAAAAGTTGTCAAGGTCATGAAAGATTTTAAAACACTGAGGAACTGATACACTCTAAAGGAGACTAGGGAGATGTGACAGTTAAATGCAATGTGGGATCCTGAACTGGCTCCTAGAAGAGAAAAAGTACATTACTGGAAAAACTGGTGAAATTCAAATAAATTCTAATGTTTAGTTAAAAGTATTGTGAGATATTAACATTGGGAGAAGCTGGCTAAAGGGTATAATAAGAACTCTGCAACTTGTCTGCAAGTCTACATTTATTTCAAATTAAAAGTTTAAAAAGCGATAAATGCTATAGGGAAGATGCAGATGACTATCTTTGGATGTTCGGAGAAAGAAAGCTTTACTTCAGTTGGTGAAATAAAGCTTCAAAAAGAGGCAGTTAGATATCCAAAGGTAAGATAAGAGACATTTCCTGGGAGATAAAGCAGGAATGAAGGCTTAAAAACAGGAAAAGGGAAAACTACTCCAGGAAAGACAAACAGAATAAGTAAAATGAAGAGCATTGTAGGCCTTTAGAAAGAACTTAAGATCCAATTTATAGGTAAAGAGAGAGGCAGGAACATGCAGGAAGATTAGTAAGCAATTTGACTTGCCAGAGTTCACTATATATGAACTGAGACTGAGTGGAGATCAAAGATGAATTGGGAAGAACTTAAGATCCAATTTATAGGTAAAGAGAGAGGCAGGAACCTGCAGGAAGATTAGTAAGCAATTTGACTTGCCAGAGTTCACTATATATGAACTGAGACTGAGTGGAGATCAAAGATGAATTGGGGATTGTAGAGAGAAAATTGTGAAAGATTTTGAATACCAAGTAAGGAGTTTTTCATGCCTCTTCTATGCAGCAAGATAGCCCTGCATGTGTTTCACCTTGTTCTCTAGAAGACTATGGATGGGTATGATAAATCCAGGATTGTATCTTATCTTGAGATACCTGCAGACAGGTATACAGGAGGAAATATCTTAAATTGGAATGTTACAAAGAAAAGAGAGGAAGCTGTAGAGAATGCTTTAATCTGAAAGCCAGAAGGCAATACTGTGCCTGGGAGAAAGGTTAAAAGTGATAATGGATAGGAGGCAGGAAATACTAGACAGAGAAGGGCAGAGTCCCCGGTGAAACCCCACCCTAAAGTCTGGATCTGTGGCCCAAAGTGAGAACATACATTCCTGTTTTCCCACCCAAATGTTGCCCTTTCCAAAACCAGCCTTGCCTGCGCCATCCCCATTCTGTACACATAAAAACCCCGGGCTCTAGTGGCAGCAGAGCAGCAAAGAAACAGAGAAGAGAAGAAGCAGGCAGGCGTCAGAAAGGAGAAACAGCTTGACTTCAAAGGGACGGCTTGATGGTAGGACTTCAAAGAAGAGTTAGGCCAGGGATGGCAGAACTTCAGGGAAAGGCCACCTTCCCACTCCATCCCTTTTCCAGTTCCCCATCCCACTGAGACCCACTTTCATTGGCAATAAAATCCTCTGCATTTACCATCTTCAATTGGATCGTGTGACCTGATTCTTCCTGTATGCTGAACAAGAGCTCGGGATACAGAGGACTGTCACATTGAGCTGTTAAACACTCAAGCCATCTACAGACAGCAAAGCTAAAAGGGCACACTATGACACATGCCCTCTGGGGCTCCGAGGGTCATGGATAACCTGCTAGATGCTGCCACAGGGCTGCACAGAGTTCTATTCCCGTCAGCACCCAGAAGCACTCACCCCAGCCCCTGCACTCGTTCAACTGCATGCTCTCCCTCCCATGAGGGGTTGAGAGCCACAGGCTGAGTAAAGGAGCCACCCCTTTCACGAGTACCTCAAAGGGGTCAAGGGAGCTATCCCATTTCAAAAGAACTTATTAACTAGAATGAAGGCTCTTACTAATCTACTGCAACAAGCAAGTTAAGAGTGTTTAAACACAGGCAATATATTTAGTTAACTGCCTTAAAATTTTTCAAGAGATAAAATGGAGAGAGCTTTCTTTGATGGAATTACAAAAGTAAACATGTCTAAGTTAACAAGAGGACTATTAAAATGCTAAATAATACTGGGAATTCTCTAAATATATAAAAGCATTTACAGTCTAATTAATGCTGTTTTTAATAGGGAATGTAAACTGCAACTCATGTTTTGTTTTCCCCATCAAAATCTATAGAATATGAATGTTGGCTTCATGGTGGTAGGGTTCAAAAGGAGAAGTGATAAATTAGAGGGGTGCTCATTACTCTGGAGCACCAAGTGAGAAAAGAGCAATGAAACATCAACATCATTATGTATCCATGCATCTCCCAACTGAACAGCAGAAGCTCTCCATAGAGAAAATATATAAAGAATTTGGAATATCCACCATCACTATACTACAACTTTGCAGTAGGCCAGCTTGCCCTCATTGAGGAAAGCTCTGTGTATCCTAGAGAGGAGACTCCCTGTGGTGATAATGATTCTATTAACTCCCAGTCAGTTACTAAGAAGCCTGGTTATAAGTGAACAGCATATCTGTTAGCAAACAGGGACTCCATTAACACAAACCCCTTTAATAAGGGATCTAGGAGAGACTGTTAGAGACCACGCCCACAGCCATGCTTGAAATATTGCACTCTGGTTGCCAGTTCTCACAAAATCATTCCAAAATGTGACAGTATGTCTTTCTATCATATTTCCCACCCAGTTGTAGAACAATGTGGGGCACATAACATGTGTACATGTTACTTGAGGGTATTTTTCCTATTCATTATTTTTTAGCCATTAGCAATTACCTTGCATGATCTTTCAATAATTCCAAAGCCTCTGAGCATTCAGAGTCTATTTTGAATCCTATTTGATTCTTCTTGCTTAGTCTGTTAGGCCAAATATTTTCTGAACCACTACAGTGTCATAAATGGAAACAATTTTCTGGTCCTTCTATGTAATTCAGGAATATATTAATGAAAGCTGGTTTTAACACATTTTTCCCTGACATATATAAAGTTAAATGCTTGCCTTGGTAAATGGAGTCTTTATATTAATAGAATGTGGCATAATTTTAGGAAATATATTCATGAGTCTCATAAAAAATTCCTAAAGTTACTAAAAAGAAAAATCATTTATATAGCCATCATATAAAATGTTTGTATAATTTTACCTTTAATTTTATTATTGTGAAATGGCTTTTAGAATGAGTCATAAGAACCAGTGGCTCTCTGGAAATAAAACTTATGGATGTCATGAAACTGAGGAATAACTCACACAGTGGAAGTCAGGATCAAGACTCAGAAAGAGGCCGGGCGCGGTGACTCAAGCCTGTAATCCCAGAACTTTGGGAGGCCGAGGCGGGTGGATCACGAGGTCAAGAGATCGAGACCATCCTGGTCAACATGGTGAAACCCCGTCTCTACTAATACAAAAAATTAGCTGGGCACGGTGGCGCGTGCCTGTAATCCCAGCTACTCAGGAGGCTGAGGCAGGAGAATTGCCTGAACCCAGGAGGCGGAGGTTGCGGTGAGCCGAGATCGCGCCATTGCACTCCAGCCTGGGTAACAAGAGCGAAACTCCGTCTCAAAAAAAAAAAAAAAAAAAAAAAAAAGACTCAGAAAGATCTGTTTGTCTACAAAACTGGGCTAAATCTGAGGAAATAAGATGAAATGGGAATAAATGTCAAGTCCCATTCTCCAATTAAAAAATTAAAAACTAAATTGGGAGGAACTTGGAAAAAAACATGTATGAAAGATTCTGGGCATTCATTTAATAATTAATTCAGTATAAGTTAGAGATGTGATGTAATTGCCTAAAAGCTCATAGGATGTTAGATTATATTTGCAGTAAGAATGTGTCCAGCATGACAGCCTCCCTTATTCTAGGTTGGTCACACCTACAGCCATGCCGAAAGTAGTACATTATGTTTTGAAAGCTGCAATTTACTGAAGCAGAGACAAAATGTGTTCAGAGTAGCTCACCTAGGATTATAAAAGGGTTGAGGAGTACCCTGAAGGAAATGGGAACCTGTAGCCTGGAGGAGGTAAGGTATAGTGGGGGACTGAAAATGGTCTTCAATATTTGAAGGCTGACTTGGAGAATATGGAATTCAGACATAGGATAGAACAGGGAGAAAAGTATGGGATGTTATGTAAATCTTGTCTCAGTTTGCATGGGGATTTTATAATAACTATGGCCAAAATGCCTAGCAAGTAGCAATGGTCCTGAGTTGGGCAAAGACCAATCACTGCTCATTGCAAATGCTGAGCCGGCTATCTCTAAATGTAGTTTGTCTGGAACAGAGTGCCTTGTCTTTGGTACCTTCTAAACCTAGATCTGAATACACAGAAGTGGTCCAGACCTTAATTGGGTATAGTACATGCTCTTATGAATAAATCAGAGAGTCCTTTTGTCTCCTGGAAATGTAATGAATATCAGTTTAACATTCATAGTAAGCCATTGAATGAAGCCACTGTTAATCCAGTTCATATTAGTGAAGTTCACATTGCCACTGCTTAAGCTGGAGAATTGCTAACAGTTTTCTTGTCCATTTTTTCAGAAACCACAGCAGCTGCTACAATAACTAAAATAAGCTAAAATCCCTTAAGACATGAATTGTGATCACAGATTTTTTAATGCATTTTTTGTCCATATAACTGAGGTCCAAGTCTACAACAGGCTTTTGCTTTCAAATTATGCAATGAAAATGTAGAATATACCTAGAGGGGCATACAAATGAATGGAGTTACAAAATCACTACTGCTCATATGGAATTTTTATTTCCTAATTTCAGTTTGTAATTACTACTAGTAATGAATGTTTTGTCTAGGTGTTTTTGCAACCTTTCCATTTATTTCATTTGGTTCATTCACAATAGAGTATTTATGTTTTTTGCCTTAGACGACATATCAATTTTGTTACTTGGGCCTTCAACAAAAATATCAAAGGCTGTGAACAACCTGGTATGGTGTCAGAATTCTATTTGAATAATAAGTTTCATAGATTTTTTTAAAAAGCCCAAGATACATTGAAAGTTCACCTTATGCTATTGCCTGAGAATTTTCTCTTTATACATTACCCTGAAAGGACAACAAACTTGAACTTCATGCTACTGTTCACCAACATACATAAGTATTCATATGTGTTTGTATTTTCACTTCCTTTCTTCCCTCTCCCACTTCTCCCATTTCTTTCTTCCCCCTTCTGACTTCCAATCATTCACCCAAGATATTTGAAGTTGTATTCTTTAACTGACATAGGCGATTTATTTCTAACCAACTTAAATTAATAATTAATTGCATGCTAGCTCCTACTATGATGGATAGCAAAATAAAAATTGGAACAGTTACAAGTAATTTTCATCTTCTGCTTAATGGCTTTCCTTTTATTACAATAAGAATCCAGAATTTGAATACCAAATTATTTATTCTAACACTGCTTAATAAGTTGGTGAAAAGATAAACAATACTCAATAGAAAAGCCGAAAGAATACAGGAAGGAAAAATGTAGGAAGAGGAAACTTTAAAAAAATAGAAAATTGGATCAGAGGAAAATAATCTTGAAAATTATGCATGGGAACATTGTTAAAAAAAAAAGAAGAAGGTTAGAAAAAATAAACAAGTTTCTTTTTCAGTAATAAAAAAGGAACTCAAAATGCATATTTTAAAAAAATTTAAAATATATAATTAGTAATTTCCAAAATAAAAACAGTGCCAAAATTTAGCATGTGCTTAATGAAACTTTGCTTAATTGGATTGAATTGACTGCAGAAAATGTACAATCTCACTGACAGTGCAGAATGTGGAAAAATATTATACCCGTTTTAGTTTGGCAATGATGAAGTGATTCTGAAAACCTCTCTACAGCCCAGATTCCAACAGCCCCCACACCTTATAATTCCAGTTTAATTGAACTGCTGTTTACATGCCAGCAGTTGCTATAATCCCTTGTGGATTTAATTCCTATTCTCCTTGTTTGGCTTTGGCTAAACTCCTTGCCTTCATTGTCCAGGACTATTTAGTGAGCTTATAGTGTAGCCTTGTAAGCACTATATTTAGGAATAAGCACATAACCCAAGACAATCCCTAAACCTTAAAAAAGCCGATTAAAATAATAATACCTTTTTGCACCATGATTTACAGTGAACAAAACACCTTGCATAAAATTGTATAAAGATGTTAAAGCAGGCATTATCATCTCCTCCTCAAAACTGAAAGAGCTAAAGCTTAGAGAAGTCAAAAGACTCATCCAGGGTCACTGAGTAAGTAAAGGAGGCCAGATTGTTTCTTTCCTACAATACAACGCTAAGAAACATATCTGTAGCTTTTATTAATGTATGGACTGGTCAGATTCAGCGTCAACACAGCAATTTGAGAGGATGGGGTCTCCTGGTGGGTTGCACACTCGCCCCTGCAATGATCCTTTCTTAAGTTCTCATAAGCAAATGATTCTTTGTACTATTCTCCCGCGGGAGGAAGCATTTGGCCTTGATCTTATTGGTGGTCACAAAGATTGAATGATACCATTGGCATTTAGTACTCAGGGTCAAGGGACAATAATTGTCCAGGTGAATGATCAGTGCCCACAATGAAGAGTTCTCCAACCCCAAATATGGACAGTGGCCATGTTGAAAGCACTTTGGGGGTGAAATACAAATAGTGAATTATGATATTTTTAAAAATTAGGCCCTCATAAACTAAAATTGATGATTGTCAGAATTTATCGAGAACTTGCCTAAGAATGGGCCACCACCACTCAGAAGCCCCCGCACATCCATACACAACATGGGAGTGTCCCCAGTTTTTAGAAAGAGCACATTATTGGTGTCTCAATGAAGAATTTTTCAGTTGGTTAGGGTTTTTAATTGCTACTATTTCTAGTTTTAATTTATCATTATCTATTTAGGTTATTATGAGCTATTTGGTTAACCCTGAAGTGTTTAGTAGTCCCTACTTTGGTGAATGATATTTTTGGCCTAACTTAGAGTAACTATACTATAGTAAGACATGGTATATATTGTGGTTCAAAGAAGGATCACTCTTCCTTGCATCACTAGAGTAGATATATGCGCAAACTTCCTTTCAGAATTACACAGCATAGCACAATACAGAGTAGTATAGTACAGCACAGTATAAAACATATGGTATAGAATGGTATCATTGCATAGTAGTAAGATACATTAACAGTATAGTATAGTAGTACTATAGATAATACAGTATAATGTAGCAACAGTATAGTGTAATACAGTAAGGTATTATGTATCACCAAGATTTTTTTTTTCCATTGGAAAGTGGTAAAAGACAAATGGGTGGTTGGGGGCAGGGAGGTCTTTTTTCCAACCAAAGTCAGTTAAAAGAGAGAGAGTGAGAGAGAGCTCCTGTGTTAGAGATAGAGCAGCATAACCTGAATTTGGACTTTTCACTGAGAATGCTTGGCATAAAACAGTAGGAATGAGCTATCTTCACCATGACTGTCCTTAGGGGCATCCACTAGGCTGCTCTAATGCTGCTCTTTATGCTTTTCTATTTCTAATGAAGTGCTGTGAGACACTGTAGCAGAGATAGTATTGTTTTTTGTTTCAATATCAACTGGTACCTTTTGTCTACAGTGAAAAATGTTTTGTCTATAATACTTACACCTTGTCTCTGGTTTTATTGTTGAAAACCACCTGACTTGCGCTCCTTTTCTTTTCAACATTTTTTATTAAGAAAATATTTGGAAGGAAACAATAATACTTAATTGCAGAATTACAAAAGGGCAGCTTATACAGCTAAATTTTAAGATACTCTAAGGGACAAAGAAATAAAGCCACTGATGCTAGGTATGAAAAATGTGTGACGAATGGAAGTATGCAATGTGATTTACTTGGCTGGCTACTATGTAGGAGAATAAATTCTATAATCTTGCCAAAACCTAAGGGAAATGTGAATTGAATAGCAATAAATAACCTTATTGGAAACAGTTGAATGTGTTATACTGTATCCTCTAGCCTTAATACATGAAAATGTCTCATTGATTGCAGCATCAGACCCAAGTAGACTGAAGATGGGGCAATTTTTAATGTACTCCACAATGTCCCTTCTGTTCCCTGCCACAGCCTTCTCAAACTTGATGAGTTAGAAGGTCAGGTTAAGCTACGTATGCTACTCCAAGCTTTTCAGCCTCTTTCAGGATTAAATAAAACATAGCAAATGTTTTACTCTGTTCCTTTTCATTTTGCTGTTCGGAAGCCATTCTTATGTTTATAAATACTGTATAAACCCATTTAGTAACATTATAATTTAGTTTAGTAACATTTTAATTTCTCTTATTCGACTAATGTTTTAAAGGTATGACCACTTTAGTACATTTTCTTTTTCAACCCTCACAGTATTGCTGTGTGCTAAAAGAGGGTATTATTTTTCCTGCATGTTTACAGTTGAGAACATTCAGGCTTAGAGTATTATGCAACTTGTTCAATCATATGTAGCAAGTAAGTGGCCAGTCTGGGGCCAGATATCTGGTTTCTACATCCCAAAACTGAATTAATAAGAATATTTTCATGTGAATGATTATAATTTATGATAGTTTTATTTCTGTTGAAATGTCTAATAATATCATATTTTTATTACTGAGCAATGTTATAGACTAATAAAATGCAATTTGCTTGCTTCATTCAGACAGTTTCTCATTTATTTAAAAAATGTGAGTATCAAGAGGAAAAAAGAAAAACAGATACAAAAACTGCCCTCAAGGAGTTCACAATCCAGAGGGAAAGTAAATAAATAAATATGTTCACTGCAATACCATAACAATTTGTGTGGTACAATAAAAAATGCATTTGGTCTTTGTCCTTCCTCCACCCCAATAAAGCTCCTAATAACTGTTAGAATTTCCTGAGTGATAGGAGTGTCTTTTTGTCTGTTAATTAGATGACTCAAGAGTGAAGAGGGGGTGGGAAGATCTAGAAAAATAAATACAAATAGAGAACCCAGAAACACATGCAGGAATTAGAGCAGGGGTCCCCAAACCCCTGGTACCAGCCCATGGCCTGTTAGGAACCAGGCCACACAGCAGGAGGTGAGTGGTGGGGTGGGGATGTGGGATGGGGAAAAAAGTCTTGGCGATACATAATACCTTACTATATTATACTATACTGTTGCTATATTATATTGTACTATATATAGTACTACTATACTGTTAATATACCTTGCTACTATGTAATATAATTGTACCATTCTATACCATATGTCTTATGCTGTGCTGTACTATACTACTCTGTATTTTACTGTGCTGTGTAATTCTGAAGGGAAGTTTGTGCATATATCTACTCTAGTAACAGGGTAGATGCATATGTCTACTCTAGTTTGTTGGGTGGGGAATTCCTAATAAGTGTTAGAATTTCCTGAGTGATAGGAATGTCTTTTTGTCTGTTAATTAGATGACTCAAGAGTGAAGAGGGTGTGGGAAGGTCTAGAAAAATGGATTCAAAATAGAGAACTCAGAAATACATGCAGGAATTAGAGCAAGGGTCCCCAGCCCCCTGGTACCAGTCTGTGGTCTGTTAGGAACCAGGCTACTCAGCAGGAGGTGAGTGATGGGGTTTGGGGTGGGAACATGAGCATTACCTCCTGAGCTCTGCCTCCTGTCAGATCCATGCCAGCATTAGATTCTCATAGGAGCATGCTCTTGTGAACTGCACATGTGAGGGATCTAGGTTGCCTGTTATTCATGAGCATCTAATGACAGATGATCTGAAATAGAACAGTTTCCTCCCAAAACCATACTTCATGACTACCCCAAGTCTGTTAAAAAATTGATCCCTTTCACAAAACAGGTCCCTGGTGCCAAAAAGTTTGGGGACTACCAAATTAGAGGGTTAACACTTTCTGCTCCACTAATTGATGTCCAGGAAGGAGAGAAGGGCTGATGATTGAGTTAAATCATCAGTGACCAATGATCTCATCAACTGTGTCTATGAAATGTAACTCCAGGCCGGGCGCAGTGGCTCACGCCTGTAATCTCAGCACTTTGGGAGGCCGAGGCGGGTGGATCACGAGGTCAAGAGATCGAGACCATCCTGGTCAACATGGTGAAACCCCGTCTCTACTAAAAATACAAAAAATTAGCTGGGCATGGTGACACATGCCTGTAATCCCAGCTACTCAGGAGGCTGAGGCAGGAGAATTGCCTGAACCCAGGAGGCGGAGGTTGCAGTGAGCCGAGATTGCGCCATTGCACTCCAGCCTGGGTAACAAGAGTGAAACTCCGTCTCAAAAAAAAAAAAGAAATGTAATTCCAGTTAAAAACTTTGAGACATAAAGACAAGAACCTTCCAGAATGGTGGATGTGTTGATACACTGCGAGGGTAGAGTGCCTGGAGAGGGAATGGAAGCTCCGTGTCCCCCAGCTCCCTATACCTTGCCCTATGCCTCTCTTCCATTTGGCTTCTCCTGAGTTGCATCTTTAATAATAAGCTGGTAATTGTAAGTACAGTCTAATGTTTTCCTGAGTTCCATGAGTCATTCTAGCAAATAATTATACCTAAAGACCAGTTATCAAAAACTCTAAATTTGTAATCAAATCAGACAGAAATCCAGGTACCCAGAGGACCCAGGATTTGAAATTGCATCTGAAGTGGGGCAGTCTTGCAGAACTGAGCCCTTAACTTGTGGGGTCTGCACTAATTCTAAGTAGTTAGTATCAAAATGGAATTAAATTGTTGGAAACCCAGTTTGTGTTAGAAAATTATAGAATTAGGTGTTGTTTGGAAAAAAACAGCAACGTTCACCATGCCCTCAACAAAAAGCCTTGAGCATGGTTCAAGGCACAAGGAGTATACATGGCCAGCATGAAACACTTTTGATTACCATGCATTTATGTTTCTACGAGGTATGTTGTGTACTTACCAAGAACTGGAAGAGTTTGTTCCAAGGCTACTTGTGCCAATAGTATTCTCGGTATAGTTGTATATTTTAGTTAAATGTTTAATAGGTTCTAGAAATATAAGTACAAAATGAAAGAGTAGTTTCTACGAAAATTAAATAAATTTTTTGGAAAGACTCAATAAAGGCAAGTTGCAAAAAAGATCTATCAAAATGGACAAGACAACTCAAAGATTAAAGAAAAAATAATTCTAGAAAGTTTAAAAATAAAGTGTATTTTATACTATAAGAGTAAATCTTACTAGAGTATAAAAAAAACCAAAAAATGACATTAAAACATATGTATAGAGCTTTCAAAAAAATTATACAAATATGAAGTTTTAGATTTAAAAACTGAAAGGAATCAACCCTAAAAATTCTTCAGCAGTGTCTATAGTATTATTTTGAAGATATGAACCTGGAATTTGTAGATGGTTAAATATGGGTTGTGATTTAGCAAGGAAGAAAATAAAGAGTACCAATATCTCCAAGGCCTCTGTTCCATTCCATTGGTCTATATCTCTATTTTGGTACTAGTATCATACTGTTTTGATTACTGTAGCCTTGTAGTATAGTTTGAAGTTAGGTAGCATGATGCCTCCAGCTTTGTTCTTTTTACTTAGGATTGCCTTGGCTATGCAGGCTCTCTTTTGGTTCCATATGAAGTTTAACGTGGTTTTTTCCAGTTCTGTAAAGAGGGTTATTGGTAGCTTAATGGGGATAGTGTTGAATCTGTACATTACTTTGGGCAGTATGGCCATTTTCACAATATTGATTCTTCCTAACCATGAGTATGGAATGTTTTTCCATCTGTTTGTGTCCTCTCTTATTTCATTGAGCAGTGGTTTGTAGTTCTCCTTGAAGAGGTCCTTCAAATCCTTTCTTAGTTATATTCCTAGGTATTTTATTCTCTTTGTAGAAATTGTGAATGGGAGTTCGCTCTTGATTTGGCTCTCTTTTAGTCTGGTATTTGTGTATAGGAATGCTTGTGATTTCTGCACATTGATTTTGTATCCTGAGACTTTGCTGAAGTTCTTATCAGTTTAAGGAAATTTTGGGCTAAGACAATGGGGTCTTCTAAATATACAATCATGTCATCTGCAAATAGAGATAATTTGACTTCCTTCTTTCCTGATTGAATCCCCTTTATTTCTTTTTCTCACCTGATTGCTCTGGCTAGAACTTCCAATACTATATTGAATAGGAGTGGTGAGAGAAGGCATCCTTGTCTTGTGCCAGATTTCAAAGGGAATGCTTCCAGATTTTGCCCATTTAGTATAATGTTGGCTGTGGATTTGTCATAAATAGCTTTTATTGTGTTGAGATATGTTCCATCAATACCTAGTTTATTGAGAGTTTTTAGCATAAAGGGCGGTTGAATTTTGTTGAAGGCCTTCTCTGCATCTATTGAGATAATCGTGGTTTTTGTCTTTGGTTGTGTTTATGTGGTGGTTTACATTTATAGACTGTGTTTGTTGAACCAGCCTTGCATCTCTGGGTTGAAGCCTACTTGATCCTGATGGATAAGCTTTTTGATGTGCTGTTGCAATTGGTTTGCCAGTATTTTATTGAAGATTCATCTGATCTTTGACAAACCTAACCAAAACAAGCAATGGGGAAAGGATTCCCTGTTATATAAATGGTGTTGGGATAACTGGCTAGCCATATGCAGAAAGCAGAAACAGGACCCCTTCCTGACACTTTACACTAAAATTAACTTCAGATGGATTAAAGACTTAAACATAAGACCTAACACCATAAAAACCCTAGAAGAAAACCTAGGTGAAATCATTCAGGACATAGGCATCGGCAAGGACTTCATGACTAAAACACCAAAAGCAATGGCAACAAAAGCCAAAATAGACAAATGGGATCTAATTAAACTCCAGAGCTTCTGTACAGCAAAACAAACAGTCGTTAGAGTGAACTGGCAACCAACAGAATGGGAAAAAATGTTTGCAATCTACCCATCTGACAAAGGGCTAATATCCAGAATCTACAAAGAACTAAAACAGATTTACAAGAAAAAAGGAAACAAACCCATTCAAAATTAGGCAAAGGATATGAACAGACACTTTTCTTTTTTCTTTTTTTTTTTTTTTTTGGAGATGGAGTTTTGCTCTTGTTACCCAGGCCGGAGTGCAATGGCACAATCTCGGTTCACCGCAACCTCTGCCTCCTGGGTTCAGGCAATTCTCCTGCCTCAGCCTCCTGAGTAGCTGGGATTACAGGTACACGCCACCATGCCCAGCTAATTTTTTGTATTTTTAGTAGAGACGGGGTTTCACCATGTTGACCAGGATGGTCTCGATCTCTTGACCTTGTGATCCACCCGCCTCGGCCTCCCAAAGTGCTGGGATTACAGGCATGAGCCACCGCGCCCGGCATGAACAGACACTTTTCAAAAGAAGACATATATGAGGCCAACAAACATATGAAAAAATGCTCATCATCACTGGTCATTAGAGAAATGCATATCAAAACCACAATGAGATACCATCTCACGCCAGTTAGAATGGCGATCATTAAAAAGTCAGGAAACAACAGATGCTAGAGAGGATGTGGAGAAATAGGAACACTTTTACACTGTTGGTGGGAGTGTAAATTAGTTCAACCATTGTGGAAGACAGTGTGGCGATTCCTCAAGGACCTAGAATAGAAATTCCATTTGATCCAGCAATCCCATTACTGTGTATATACCCAAAGGACTCTAAATTGTTCTATTATAAAGACACATGCACACATATGTTCATTGCAGCACTGTTTGCAATAGCAAAGACCTGGAACCAACCCAAATGTCCATCAATGATAGACTGGACAAAGAAATTGTGGCGTGGAATACTATGCAGCCATAAAAAATGATGAGTTTGTGTCCTTTATAGGGACATGGATGAATCTGGAAACCATCATTCTCAACAAACTGACACAAGAACAGAAAATCAAACACCACATGTTCTCACTCATAGGCTAGTGTTAAACAATGAGAACACATGGACACAGGGAGGGGAGCATCACACACTGGGGTCTGTTGTGGGGCTAGGGGAGGGACAGCAGTGGGTGGGGAAGTTGGGGAGGGATAACATGGGGAGAAATGCCAGATATAGGTGACGGGGGGATGGAGGCAGCAAACCACCTTGCCATGTATGTACCTATGCAACAATCCTGCACGATCTGCACATGTACCCTAGAACCTAAAGTACAATAAAAAAATATATATATATGTATACACACACATATATATATAAAGAGTACTAATATCCAGTCCTACATTCAAAAGATGATTCATGTGTATGTTGGGACTTAGAAACTGATACCTCAAAATGTGGCATTTTGACATGCAGAACTGAAGAAGCCTCAAGATCACTCTGACCTTCTACCCAACCACTGTCTCTCCCAAAGCCTTTATCTGCCTGAGATCCAGACCCACCAAAAGGAATAATTGTTATTTTTCCCTTCCCTGTAAGACCAAGAATGTAACCACACCTGAACAAAGCTTTTCACAAGAAAACGTACAAGCTAATCTCTGTTCCTTATCCATTCATTCTCCCTAGTAATCCCCTTACAGAATTCCTCTTCTCTCCACTCCCATAACCTGTTTTGCCAGGATGGTATACAAGCTTCCAAACCCTGTTGTAGGGTGGGGAATCACTCTGTGTTTCTCCCAACGTGCACATTAATAAATTTGTGTGCCTTTTCTTTTATTGTAACTGCCCAATGGGTTCTTCTCGCCTGCTACACAGAAAATCCAATCACACTAAGACAGTGGTAGAGAAAATGTTTAATTATTGCTAAGCCAGCCAAACAAAAGGACAGGAGACCTTTCTCAAATCTGCCTCCCCAAAAGCTCACAGGCTAGGATTTGTAAGGATAATTTGGCAGAGAGGGGCTAGGGAATGGGTGCAGTTGATGGTTGAGGATGAAATCAGAGTGTTCAAACTGTCTTTGTGTGCTGAGTCAGTTTCAGGGGAGAGGGAGTAGTCACAGGACCAGTTGATTTAGTTCCTTGGTATGAGTTCCTTGATATGACTTCGTTCCTTGATGTGCATTCAGGTGGTCACCAGAATGCAAAAGCCTGAACAATATCTCAAAGGCCAATCTTAGACACTGTTTTACAATAGTGATGTTATCTAAAGGAGCAATTGGGGAAGTTACAAATCTTGTGACCTCCAGAAAATGGGAGTTATCATTTAATTATGCCTACATCTTAGTAGAATTCAGGGTTCCCAAATACTCCTAACCTTGTGGCCTTTCATTAGTCTTACAAAGGTGGTTCAGTCTCCAAGCAAGGAGGCAGTTAATTTTAGGAAGGAACTGTTACCATCTTTGTGTTAAAGCCAGTTAGCTTGTGAGGTTAGAAGCCAGATGGAGTCAGTTAGGTTAGATTTCCCTCACTGTTATAATTTTTAAAACTACAAAGGCAGTTTCACAGTTTATCTTTTTTAAGTGCAGCAAACCTTTAAAGGGAGAAGGGGAGGTTTCCCTGGGCCCCTACATGTTTTAAGTTAAAGTGAAATGTACAAATATACAAAGTATTAATTATCGATTTCCCACCTTAGCCACTTTTGCAGTTAACTAACCAGCCACCAGTTCTGATTAAAAACAAGAGTTGGCCATGCCTCAGCTATTCTGTTTTTGGTTAAAAAATTCGAAGTTATAGCCTGAAAGCCTAGAAGATAATGTCAAAATTTAAATTATTTGCAACACCATTTTGTCAGAAGGGAATTATGACTTCAGTTTTCATTTGAGGAGAGTTAATCAAATTTTATTGAGTATATTACTCTCATATTTATTTTGAAATAAAAAGCATAGCCCTCAAATTTTTTTCTTTTCTTCTCCCAAATTATTTATAGAAAAATAGAGCTCTCTGTACCAAATGTCTGCTTCATTACTCTTCCTCCAGTCGGGCTTCCCCTAACTATTCTAGACTGCGTAGGAATGTGCTCTAGGCTCATAATTTCCTAAAAGAGAATTCTGTGACTTTGTTCATTTACCTGTAAATGAGCCTGACAACCAACCTATTGGGATTTTAATTTTCCACGCATCAAACCTTAGTCTCACCTGCTGCAGTTTCAAACTCCACTTGTTTAATTTGTTCAAATATTCATTGACTTTTTCTATGTAACAGGAACCCTCTGGGTATTTGAAATACAAAGATTCCTACCTTCATGGTACTTATATTTTAAAGGGTTGAGGAGAAGATAATCAGAAAATAGCAATAAATACAACAGGAAAATTAGTTATCTAGTATATTAGAAAAAGGAAAGTACAATGGGAGGAAAGCAGCAGGATAAGGGGGGTCAGGAGGACCAAGGATTGGAGAATGGGGTTGCATGGTTTTTAAAAAATTTTTATAAAGACGAGATCTTGCTATGTTGCCCAGGCTGGTCTCAAACTCCTGGTCTCAAGCAACCCTACTTCTCAGCCTTGCAAATTGCTAGGATTACAGGTGTGACCCATTGTGCCTGGTCTTTTAAATTTTTTTGAAAAACTTTTTTATAGGGGTTGCAGTTTTAAATAGAGTAGTCAAGATGGCCTCCTATGTGGTTTGGCTGTGTCCCCACCCAAATCTCATCTTGAATTGTAGTTCCCATAATCCCCATGTGTCATGAAAGAGAACCTATGGGAGGTAATTGAATCATGGGGCAGCTCCCCTCATGCTGCTATTTTTGTTCTAGTGACTGATTTCTCACAAGATCTGATGGTTTTATAAGGGACTTTTCTCCCTTTTGCTTGGCACTTCTTGCAGGTGCCATGTAAAAAAAAGACATGTTTGCTTCCACTTCTCCCATGATTGTAAGTTTCCTGAGGTCCCCCTAGTCATGCTGAACTGTGAGTCAAACCTCTTTCCTTTATAAATTACTCAGTCACAGATATGTCTTTATTAGCAGCATGAGAACAGACCAGCGCAACCTCATTGAGAAGCTGATGTTTAGGCAAAGACTTGAAGAACGTGAGAAATGCAGCCATGTGAAGGAATACTACAGAGGGAGCAGTGAATGCAGAAACTCTAAGGTCAAAGGTGCCTAGCATATTTGAATATAGCAAGGCAGAAAGTGTACCTGGATGAGGTCAGATAGGTAACTGTTAAGAAAACAGTCTGACTACCCTTCTAAGGATGGCAGGACAAGAGAGGGCCAATGGTAAGAGTAGGGAGACTAGTAAACGACTATTGGAATAACAAGTAGGAGATGATGGTTTCTCACTCCTGGGTGATATCAGAGGAGATAATGAGGAGTGGCCGGTTCTAGACATATTTAGAAGGTAGAAACAACAAGATTTCTTTACTATCTGTGAAAAAGAGGGGTCAAGGATGACTGCAAGGTTTTTGTATCTGACAACTAGAAGAATTGAGTTGCCATCAAGTGAGATAGAGGAAATAGTTTGAGGAGCAGATTTGTGGAGAAAGATCAAATTTCGTACTGGACCTATTAAGCTGGGATTTTTATTAGACATCCAAGTGGAAATGTCAAGTCAGCAATTGCATGTATGAGTCTAAAGTTCAGAAGAAGAGTCATCAGTTTATAGACTGCTGTTTTCATAGAGGAGCCGATAATCAGCCAGTCAACTGGAGTTTCACGAGAGAATTAAGCCCTCTCTCCTTGAAACATCTCTTGTATGTAATAAATTAAGTTCTCTCTTACATTTACAGAATAGTACTGGTTATGGAGTATCCTTGAGAAAATTGATAATCTTTGTGTGTGTGTGTTCTCTGAGGTACAGATGAGGAAGCCCAAATGAGAAATGCTACTTGCATGCCTAAAGAAACTTGTTATTTTGTCTCTTTCTCAAATTTTTTAAAATTCTCATTCTTAAGATAATTGGAATCTTAAAATATTTGAAGTCATCTTATAAAACCTTAAATAGAAGACCAGGTGTGGTGGTTCACACCTGTAATCCCAGCACTTTGGGAGGCCAAGGCGGGCGAATCACAAGATCAGGAGTTCGAGACCAGCCTGTCCAACATGGTGAAACCCATCTCTACTAAAAATACAGAAAATTAGCTGGGCGTGGTGGCAGGTGCCTGTAATCCCAGCTACTCAGGAAGCCGAGGTGGGAGAATCACTTGAACCTGGGAGGCAGAGGTTGCAGTGAGCCAAGATTGTGCCACTGCACTCCAGCCCAGGCAACAATGCAAGACTCCATGTCAAAACAAAACAAAACAAAACAAAACAAAACAAAAACCTAAACAGAATACCATAAATCGTTGTTTCTCAAAATGTCCACAATTTCATTTGGTGTTTCCAAAAAGGTATGTATGTGAGGGTTGGGGGCTAAGGGAGCTCAGACATGTATAGTGTCTGGAAAGTAAAATTAGAATTAAATATTTTACCAACTCAGAAATCTCCTCCACAAAGGTATAGAACAAGAAAATACTTTTATTAATGAATATGTATTAAACCAAAATGTGATACACATCACAGGTAATTCACTGTGATAGCCACTAAGATATTGCAAAGACAAAAAGGAATCTCACTGCCTTGTATAGCTGAGCATTTACAAACCCATTACATATGTTTTCAAGATAAACAATAGCTCTCAAATGAGAGGACTGAGGACTTGCTAACACCTTTTGTCACACATAGTGTGGTAATTGGGGTGATCATCTGCGTTTGCTTATTGTCTTTAACCAAAAGAAAACAAATGTCATTTTTTTTGGAGACAAAGTTTCACTCTTGTTGCCCAAGCTGGAGTGCAGTGGTGCCATCCCAGCTCACTACAAATTCTGCCTCCCGTGTTCAAGTGATTCTCATGCCTTAGCCTCGTGAGTAACTGGGATTACAGGCATGCTCTACCACACCTGGATAATTTTGTTTTAGTAGAGACGAGGTTACACCATGTTGGTCAGACTGGTCTCTAACTCCTGATCTCAGGTGACCTGCCCACCTCAGCCTCCCAAAGTGCTGGAAATACAGGCGTGAGCCACCATGCCTTGCCCAAAACTCATATCTTTATGAAAGGAGGTAGCTTTGCAAATTGGAGCAAGGTACCCATTGAAGTTAAGCTCCTACTTTGCCACAAAACTGGAAGATAAGAGATGCTATCTTTTATGGTGTTTGCGTTTCAACAAGATGCTTCTCGTGTTCTTATAGAAAACATTTTTGGGACATAAAGGTGACAAAAGACCTATCTAGTTCTCAAACAGGTTTATAGACTTTTTTTTTTAAAGGAGAAAGTATTTATTAATAAAATGGTAAGTTTTATAAAGTAGATGTTCTTTAAAAAAAAGGCATGGGGGGTAAAGTATCTCTTCCCTTATTTTCAACAGGAAGATTTTGACTCTTATTTTTAATTTTTATTTGTCCTTATAATGGTTAACTCTGGATGTAAAATAAAGATAAACTTTTTTTACTATGGGACTTCTCAGAGCCCTTAATGTGCTTGCGTGTATTACCAAATACCAAAGGAGAAATATGTTTAGCAACATTTCTCAAACTTACTTCAGCACAGAACTTTTTTAATGGAGCATTTCTTAGGAAAAATATTCCACAAATTCACATACTGGAAAATGCCATATTGACCAAACAGAGACCTAATTCCAGAAAGAGTGGGAGTATTTATTTTGTTCCAGTACATTATCCTGTGTTGGCATCCTGTATGGCCATAAAAACTTAAGTTGTTTTTGCAGTCAAATTTGTAGTTTCTTGTTTTCCCTATTTATTTCGGTGTATGGTATGCTATTTTAATGTTCCTAGTTTTATATTTGGCTAAAACATAAACATTCTATATTTCTATTTTATCACTTTGATAATAATGGCATCAATATTTTATGACTCTAATATTTTCACCCCTACCACTATTCCCTCAGTCCTACTTCTAGACAGTTACCCTATGTCTTGGAGGTGCCTTGGTATCTATTTGAAAATCGTATGTAGTATTTAAAGTTTGTAAAATATTTGTGATTCTAAAAACAATCCTTTATAGACCAATTTACTGCTCAAGGGCACTGAGTCTCTAGGTAGCTACACCCAGTAATAGAGGTGTGTGTGTATATGTCATAAACAGATGTTTGGTCATCATGAGAATTAGGCATACATCAATTATCTAACAAACTTATTTAAAAAAAAAACTTGTACTAAGTAGCAGATATTTCCATTAATCTCTAACTCTTACTTATAACCACAAGATTTACAAAGTAAAGTCCACAATCAATATAGAAATCTTCCAACTATGCACAATTATTTCTTTAGCTTACTTAATTGTGCATTGAATTTTGTGAATTTAGAGTTTTCTCATAATTTCTTCATACAACCTAGCCAATCACTTTCTGTTACAGCTCTGCTGATGTGTAGAACAGAAGGTGCTAACTGTCCCTTATACTTATTCCCTATTTTTCTGCATTAACTCTGATGTTCCTTTGGATTGATCTTGGAAATTCTGATGATTGTGTAGTATCTCGCAGAGGTTCTCTATTTCTTGTATTTCCATGTTGACCTCTCTAGCAAGATTGGGGACATTTTCACTGATTATATTCTCAAATATGTTTTCCAAGTTGCTTACTCTCTCTCTTTTCTCTCCAGAATGCCAGAGTCATAGGTTTCGTTACTTTATATAATACCATATATCTCAAAGGTATTGCTCATTTTTTAAAGATCCCTTTTTCTTTATTTTTGTCTGACTGTATTGATTTGAAGGATCAATCTTTGAGCTCTGAAATTCTTTCCTCTGCCTGGTCTAGTCTGTTAGTAAGGCTTCCAACTCTATTTTGAAATTTCTCTAGTGAACTTTTCCATTCCAAAAGTTCAATTTACTTGTTTCTTAATATGGTTATGTTATCTTTCAAATCTCAGCTCATTCTAACTTCCTTGGATTGAATTTCAACTTTCTCTTGGATCTCCTTGAGCTTCCTTGCCATCCAGATTCTGAATTCTATGTCCGTCAACTTAGACATTTAAATTTGGTTAGGATCCACTGCTAGGGAGCTAGTGTGATCATTTGGAGGCAACAAAACACTCTGACTTTTTGAATTGCTGGAGTTCTTGTGCTGATTTTTTCTCATCTGAGGGAGCTGGCATTTCCATTTTTTTGAAATAATGTCCTTTGCAGCAACATAGATACAGCTGGAGGCCATTATCCCAAGCAAATTAACACAGAAAAATAAAACCAAATATCACATGTTCTCATTTATAAGTGGGTGCTAAATCTTGAGTACACACAAAGATGGGAACAGTAGACACTGAGGACTCCAAAAGGAGGGAGGGAGGGAGGAAGGGAGTGGGTAAGGGCTGAAAAACTTCCTATTGGGTACATATTCCCCGTCTGGGTGTTGGGATCAATAGAAGCCCAAAATTCAGCATTATACAATATATCATTGTAACAAACCTGCATATCTATCCCCATAATCTAAATAAAAATGGAAATTATAATAAATATACAATGATATTTGTTTAATTGACAAATGATTATAAAATTCACCTGGGGCCGGGCGCGGTGGCTCAAGCCTGTAATCCCAGCACTTTGGGAGGCCGAGGCGGGTGGATCACGAGGTCAAGAGATCGAGACCATCCTGGTCAACATGGTGAAACCCCGTCTCTACTAATACAAAAAATTAGCTGGGCACGGTGGCGCGTGCCTGTAATCCCAGCTACTCAGGAGGCTGAGGCAGGAGAATTGCCTGAACCCAGGAGGCGGAGGTTGCGGTGAGCCGAGATCGCGCCATTGCGCTCCAGCCTGGGTATCAAGAGCGAAACTCCGTCTCAAAAAAAAAAAAAAAAAAAAAAAAAAAATTCACCTGGAGGATAAATGTGTAAGAATAGTTGGAAAATGTTTTATACTGCAATGAATTATTGTAGAGTATATGGGAAGCCATCATAACCTAAGAGATATTAAAATGTTTTTAAGGTGCAGTTATTAAATTCATATGGGACTGACAACAAATCAAACATAAAGATCAATAATACAGAATATATAGTCTTGAACAGGACCAAATATGTGCAAGAACTTGGTAAGTGATTTTGGGCAGTTCATTCATTTGTCTATTCAAAAAATAAAATACTCATTAAAAAAAAAATACTGTTTCATGGAAAAGAGAGGTCACTTCTCATTTTAACTAAAAATGGCTAGTTCTTGACCAGCTGGTTGGATCCGTAGGAACTTGGGCTTTCTCAAACCTCCAGCTAAACTTAGCTTTTCAAGGGAACAACTACAAAAAACACAACCTTGCATCTTTACTTCTTTGTATTTCAATAGAATGTTTTTCCTCAGTCATTACTCTTTTCACTCAATGTTTCATTTTTTTTTTTTTTTTTTTTTTTTTTTTTTTTTTTGAGACGGAGTTTCGCTCGTTACCCAGGCTGGAGTGCAATGGCGCGATCTCGGCTCACCGCAACCTCCGCCTCCTGGGTTCAGGCAATTCTCCTGCCTCAGTCTCCTGAGTAGCTGGGATTACAGGCACGCGCCACCATGCCCAGCTAATTTTTTGTATTAGTAGAGACGGGGTTTCACCATGTTGACCAGGATGGTCTCGATCTCTTGACCTCGTGATCCACCCGCCTCGGCCTCCCAAAGTGCTGGGATTACAGGCTCATTTTTTTTTAATTTACAAACTTGCCCAGACTTTAGTTTTTCCTTCCTAAGGACACCAAATCCCCTCCTTTAAAAACAAAATCTTTCAAAACAACATTAAACAAAACAGTTACTTCAAAAAATAAACATGTAGTAGCTTATTGTCATCATACATGTTAAATTCCATATCAAGTAACTGTTACTTTCTAGGCTAAGATGCTACTTCTACGGAATTTTAGGTGAATTTTTTTTTTTTTTTTTTTTTTTTTTGGAGCCCCAGCCTGTCTAAGAGGTGCTTACAATGGTGCTAATAATTGAGTTTTAGGCAAGTAATGGAGGAGACTTCATGAGGGCCACTCCCTGGTTATTTGGTTTTCTCTTTAGAATTGGGCAGCATATTATCCATTTGCCCTTTCAAAGAGTAAATACAAAGAAATGAAATAAGCTAAAAGAAGCTACCATAAGGATGTAATATCTCATTCTTTTCCAAAAGCTCCACTCAGTGGAAGGACCGTTTTGGAAAGATCTTTTTGCTTTTTTGCTCAACCCCCTCTCCCTGCACCCCAATTCATGGGCATAACAGAAAATCCTAAGAACAAACTGGCAAAACTAGAGAATATAGACCCCCATATTAACTCCCCTAATTTAACGTGGATCTTACTGTTACAGTCTCGCCAATGCACCACAATGTAGCAGTCTCACTCTGTGAGGTATCACCTGTAGTTCTTCAACTCACAACCAAGACAATTAAGAAGTATGGACACAAAGGGTGAGATTGGAGCGAAAGTTTAATAAGCGAAAGAAGAAAGCTCTCTGCTGTGGAGAGGAGGCCTGGAAGAGGGTTGCTGATTTTACAGTTGAACACAAAATCTTTTATAAGAAACTGAAGTGGGCTGGGCATCTTATTTGCATAAGGCACCATTTTCTGGTAGCTCCTCCCCTGTCCTTTTAGTGCACATACAGGCCCTTAAGCTTGAGTTACTCCATGTTGCTTTGCTCCCCTTACTGCACATATGTTAGAGGATGGAACTTTCCATTGAGGGCATGTCTTGGGCAAGCCCCTCTGTCCCAGTTCCCTTATCTGTGTCTACAGCTTGATCTTTCAGGATGTTCTTTTGTTTGAAAGAATTCGACCAAAGACCCACCTTATCTGCCTGCTTGACCAGTTTCTCCCTTTCTCCTCTCTCCAACTGAAGTTCACTCTATCCTTCCTGAGGACATACAACTATAAATTCTATTCCTTCAGTTTATCTACCTAATTGCATATTTATTAACAAATGGTACTATCAATTCTGCCCCTTGTGTGATTTCTCCCCTCTCAGCATGGACCAGAGGCCGTAAACCCACAGGATTATAAAACAGACAAAATTCTGGTCCTGGACACAGGTGTGTTTAGTGTGGCTTGTGCAATGTTGTAACATTTTTTTTTAATTTGTATTCCTTTATTGGGGCAGGCATACTCCAAGCCTGACCTCACCACTCTCTGTTGGCTTACAACAGCCTAATGCACACATTTACCTGCTTAGTGACTTGGGCAGTGAGGAGCTATAGCTCTTCAGTTTGACTCATATTCATGTATATCTTTTTCTCCAGTATACAGGATTTCTTTGCGTCTAGCTGCAACTTCCCGTCACCAAAATGATCATTTTCCCCTTTCTCAGATGGCCTGACCTAGAAAACTACAGAAGATCTCTTGACTGTGGAACTTGGTCATCTTTGGGGAAACAGCTCCCTCTGAATCTGCTGACATCAGCCAAACAGCAGTTCCTTAATGGCTGTCTGGACTTAATAATTACTTAAAAATCTCATGTAAAGTGGTGGAATGTGGTATCTAAACATCAAGGTTATGTGTCCCATCCACTTTCTTTGTATCTTTCAGTGGTGTCTATTGAAGTAGGTCAGCTGAAGAATGACAAGGTTCATACATGTGGAAACAAGAGCATTATTTCTCATAAAGGGTTGCAGCCTGCAAGGTGACTGTTCTAACAGGCTGAGAGGCACAACCTCTAGCCAGAAGCCAGAAACAGACTGCTTTGAGAGTGGGATGAATAAGACAAGGATTTATGCTGAATGAGGTGGCTAAATATACATACTCAATAAAATATTGGAGGAGTCATAAATATTCATGTAAGGAGAAACCTGCCGATGTGCAACTGAGTTTCATGCCTCTCCATGGGACCCCATCCAGTTGGAAGGAGGCTTAGAATTTTATTTTTATTTATGAAGTGATCACAATTATTTAATATTATTCAGCTAAAGGGAGTTAGCTTTTAGGAAATTAATTTCTTTGGGTCTTTCTTGCATCCAAATGCCAGATTTAGTCAATGAAAAAGATATCTGTGTCAAATCAGTTGAAATTAGAGGATTGATTTCTGAGTTTTTCAGCCTGAATAACTTGTTTCTCTCAGTATGATTCTGTTCTGTCCAAAAGATAAACTTTAGGTATCTTGATGAATACATGCCTCCTCCTAAAGTATGTACATAAGGTACCTAGTGACAGTATGTTCCTTGCAATTATTTTTATATGCCCATTTATCAACTTACTTTATAATTTAGGAGATCTGAATGCTTCAATGGGATGTGAAACAGTTATTCAGACACCATTCAGAATATATGACTTGGAAGCTGCCCCAAGGAATAGATTTCTGATTTGTACCTGTCCAAAGCAATGTATAACATAATCTAATATTGCTTATTGTTAGTGTGAAGACGTGTGGAGGAAATTTCACTCATGGTGGTGATATTGATTAGTCAAAAAGTACTTGTCTCTTTAGGATAATAGTACTGATAGTTAACATTTTTAACTGTTTATTATGTGACAGGCATTACAGTACTATTTTGTTTAACCCTTAAAAACCCCACAGTTTAGGTGCTGTTTATTTTGCTATTAAATAAATAAGAAAATTAAGCCACAAAGAAATTTATAATGAATTTGTTCAAGGTCAGTGCCAGGGTTCATACCAGGGAGAATGATGCCAGAGTCTAGTGTCTAAACCTTCATGTGACACTGCTTCATCTACCACAGCCATTGTAGTTCCCCAGACACACCAAACTGTGTTCTGTGAGGTTTTCTCTTTATCAATAATAACCTTTACTCACCAGGTCCATCTTTTGGCATGTTACATATCCTTTAAAATATGGTTCATATCACCTCATCTATAAGGACTTCCCTGACTTTTCTAACAGAATTATTATAGCTCTTTTCTTCAGCTCCCATAACACTGTGAGTGTGTGTGTGTGTGTGTGTGTGTGTCTGTTTGTCTGTCTATGTGTTTGTCTTCCACCAGTGCTGCTTAAGTCAAGAAGCAGGTAGCTTTCATCACCAGGGTTCCACCCATTAGTGATTAATAGAAGCTTGCTAATTTAAAGTGCTCCATGAATGGGTAAACAGGATATTAACCACTTGGTCCTGGTTTAATAAAGACTGCTGTGATGATAACATGACAGAACCTGAAGAAGAAGAAAAAAAACCCACAGATACATACCCATGCTCTGATTAAGTTAAACTTTTAAAAAGGTGGGGGCAGGTGGGAGAAATGAGAAAAAAAAACTTAGATGATAATAACCTTCTATGAAATGCATGGTTATAGCAGTTGGAGAAAATAATAAAATCACATTCTGTTGCATAGAAGCTTGCAATATGACAGCTTTCAGAGAAACTGGTAGCCAATATATATTTTTTACTGATATTAGAGTATCTTATTTCTCTTTACTTTACAATCCTAGGGTAGAAGCTATGACTCTGGGACCAATTTTCTCCAAATCATATACTTCTGAGGTCTCTAGCTGTGGCCCTCCCTCTGAGGCAGTCTTCTAAATTTTCTAAAATGGAATGCCACCCTTGTTCCTGGGTCTTGCCTTTTTAATTGACACTGTAGAATTACAAGACAGTTGGCTCTTGTCTTGTAATTTTGACAAGACAAAGCTTTGTTTTGTAAGTTTGAATGTATCATTATTCAAAGTCCTCCAAAAAATCCAGGGTGGAAGAGGTGATTAAAAAAAAATTATCCTAAATATATATGCACCCAATACAGGAGCACCCAGATACATAAGGCAAGTTCTTCATGACTTACAAAGAGAATTAGACTCCCACACAATAATAGTGGGAGACTTTAACACTCCACTGTCAATATTAGACAGATCAACGAGACAGAAAATTAACAAGGATATCCAGGACTTGAACTCAGACCTGGAGCAAGCAAACCTAATAGACATTTACAGAACTCTCCACTCCAAATCCACAGAATATACATTCTTGTCAGCACCACATCACACCTACTCTAATATTGACCACATAATTGGAGTAAATCACTCCTCAGCAAATGCAAAAGAATGGAAATCATAACAAACACTCTCTCAGACCACAGTGCAATCAAGTTAGAACTCAGAATTCAGAAACCAACCCAGAACCACACAGCTTCATGGAAACTGAACAACTTTCTCTTGAATGTTGACTGGATAAACAATGAAATGAAGGCAGAAATAAAGACGTTCTTCGAAACCAACAAGAACGAAGACACCACATACCAGAATCTCTGGGACACATTTAAAGCAGTCTCTAGAGGAAAATATATAGCAAGAAGTGCCCACATGAGAAGCAAGGAGAGATCTAAAATTGACACTCTATTGTCAAAATTGAAAGAACTAGAGGAGCAAGATCAAAAAACCTCAAAACCTAGCAGAATACAAGAAATAACTAAGATCAGAGCAGAACTGAAGGAGATAGAGACACAAAAAAACCCTACAAAAAATCAATAAATCTAGGAGCTGGTTTTTTGAAAAGATCAACAAAATAGACCACTAGCCAGATTAATAAAAAAGGAAAGAGAGAATAACCAAATAGATGCAATAAAAAACGATAAAGGAGATATCACCACAGATTCCACAGAAATTCAAACCATCATCAGAGATTATTACAAACAACTCTATGCACATAAACTAGGAAACCTGGAAGTAATGGATAAATTCCTGGACACTTGCCTCCTCCCAAGCCTAAACCAGGAAGAAGTCGAAACCCTGAATAGACCAATAACAAGGTCTGAAGTCGAGGCAGCAAATAAGAGCCTACCACCCAAAACAAGCCCAGGTCTAGATGGGTTCACAGCCGAATTCTACCAGACATACAAAGAGGAGCTGGTACCATTCCTTCTGAAACTATTCCAAACAATCCAAAAAGAGGGAATCCTTCCCAAATCATTTTATGAGACCAACAACATCCTGATACCAAAACCCGGCAGAGACTCAACAAGAAAAGAAAACTACAGGCCAATATCCATGATGAACATAGATGCAAAAATCTTCAATAAAATACTGGCAAGCTGATTGCAACAGCACATCAAAAAACCATGATCAAGTAGGATTCATCCCGGGGATGCAAGGCTGGTTCAACATACACAAGTCTATAAACGTAATTCACCACATAAACAGAATCAAAGACAAAAACCACATGATTATCTCAATTGATGCAGAGAAGGCCTTCAACAAAATACAACAGCCCTTTATGCTAAAAACCCTCAATAAACTAGGTATTGACGGAACGTATCTCAAAATAATAAAAGCTATTTATGACAAACCAACAGCCAGTATCATACTGAATGGGCAAAAACTGGAAGCATTCCCTTTGAAATCTGGCACTAGACAAGGATGCCCTCTCTCACCACTCCTATTCAATAGAGTACTGGAAGTTCTAGCCAGAGCAATCAGGCAAGAAAAAGAAATAAAGGGAATTCAATTAGGAAAGGAGGAAGTCAAATTGTCTCTATTTGCAGACGACATGATTGTATATCTAGAAGACCCCATCATCTCAGCCCAATATCTCCTGAAACTGATAAGCAACTTCAGCAAATTCTCAGGATACAAAATCAATGTGCAAAAATCACAAGAATTCCTATAAACCAATAACAGACTTAAAGAGAGCCAAATCAAGAACGAACTGCCATTCACAATTGCTACAAAGAGAAAAAAATGCCTAGGAATACAACTAACAAGGAACATAAAGGACCTCTTCAAGGAGAACTACAAACCACTGCTCAATGAAATAAGAGAGGACACAAACAGATGGAGAAACATTCCATGTTCATGGTTAGGAAGAATCAATATCTTGAAAATGGCCATACTGCCCAAAGTATTTTACAGATTCAATGCTATCCCCATCAAGCTACCAAAGACCTTCTTCACAGAACTGGAAAAAAACACCTTAAACTTCATATGGAGCCAAAAGAGAGCCCACATAGCCAAGTCAATTCTAAGCAAAAAGAACAAAGTGGGAGGCATCACACTACCGACTTCAAACTATACTATAAGGCTACAGTAATCAAAACAGCATGGTACTGGTACCAAAACAGAGATATAGACCAATGGAACAGAACAGAGGCCTCAGAGGCAACACAACATATCTACAACCATCTGATCTTTGACAAACCTGATAAAAACAATCAATGGAGAAAGGATTCCCTGTTTAATAAATGGTGTTGGGAAAACTGGCTAGCCATATGCAGAAAGCAGAAACTGGACGCCTTCCTGACACCTGACACTAAAATTAACTACAGATGGATTAAAGACTTAAACATAAGACCTAACACCATAAAAACCATAGAAGAAAATCTAGGCAAAACCATTCAGGACATAGGCGTAGGCAAGGACTTCATGACCAAAACACCAAAAGCATTGTCAACAAAAGCCAAAATAGGCAAATGGGACCTAATCAAACTGCACAGCTTCTGCACGGCAAAAGAAACAGTCATTAGAGTGAATCAGCAACCAACAGAATGGGAAAAACTTTTTGCAGTTTACCCATCTGACAAAGGGCTGATATCCAGAATTTACAAAGAACTAAAACAGATTTACAAGAAAAAAACAAGCCCTTTCAAAAGTGGGCGAAGGATATGAACAGATACTTTACAAAAGAAGACATACATGAGGCCAACAAACATATGAAAAAATGTTCATGATCACTGATCATTAGAGGAATGCATATCAAAACTACATTGAGATACCATCTCACGCCAGTTAAAATGGTGATCATTAACAAATCTGGAGACAACAGATGCTAGAGAGGATGTGGAGAAATAGGAACACTTTTACACTGTTGGTGAGAGTGTAAATTAGTTCAACCATTGTGGAAGACAGTGTGGCGATTCCTCAAGGACCTAGAAATAGAAATTCCATTTGACCCATCAATCCCATTACTGGGTATATATCCAAAGGATTATAAATCGTTCTACTATAAGGACACATGCACACGAATGTTCATTGCAGCACAGTTTACAATAGCAAAGACCTGGAACCAACCCAAATGCCCATAGATGATAGACTGGACAGGGGAAATGTGGCACATATACACCATGGAATATTATGCAGCCATCAAAAACTATGAGTTTGTGTCCTTTGTAGGGACATGGATGAACCTGGAAACCATCATTCTCAGCAAACTGACACAAGAACAGAAAATCAAATACCGCGTGTTCTCATTCATAGGCAGGTGTTGAACAATGAGAACACATGGACACAGGGAGGGGAGCACTACACACTGGGGTCTGTTGGGGGAAATAGGGGAAGGACAGTGGGGGGTGGGGAGTTGGGGAGAGATAGCATGGGGAGAAATGCCAGATATAGGTGAAGGGGAGGAAGGCAGCAAATCACACTGCCATGTATGCACCTATGCAACAATCTTGCATGTTCTTCACATGTACCCCAAAACCTAAAATGCAATTTAAAAGAAAAGAAAACAAAAAACAAAAACAAGCTAGGCAAAAAAAAGTGGAATTCACTTTAAACAGACAGGCTTTGCCTTGTCCTTTGCCACTTAACAGCCTTGTAATGTTGAGAAAGATACCTCTCTGTGAGAGAGTTCCCTCATCTATAAAATGAGATAAAAGTTTTCTATATCTTGTAGTTATTAAGAGGATTAAATGAGTTCTGTTTGCAAAGTGCTTAGAACACTCAACCATCATCATCAAGTTACTTAGAAATCTATATGCATACATTAAATCTCAACAAAAATGCGTTCAAAAATTATTACAATTCTATGCCTTCCACTTACTAAAAGTGATAGAAAACCCTGTGAAAACATTTCTCCATGTTTTAAAACCCTGGTTCAACATAACATCCATTATGTTGCTTAATTTCATTATGTTGTTTCTTATATAAGGATTGCATGACAAATTCAACTTTAGTTAGTAACAGAAAAATATTTTCTCTCTTGAAGAACAGATAACTGTTTCTATAAAATATTAAAATGTATATATTACCTTTTGCTTTGGGGAACAATTTGCCAACAGAATACAAGGTAACAAACTTTAGTGGAAACTGAAATTTAAATGCCTGTGTTGACAAGATACATATGCCTTCATGATCGATTAAATGAAAATAGGATTAAATTTTGATCGCAGAAACTAAGGAGTGTAATCAAGCAATATGCCTCAAAGATGGTCAATAGCACCTAGAGTGAAGGTGGGCCAGGGCCACCGCAGTGGACAGGGCCAAACATTTCCTCAGAAAATAGTTCCCTCCACACACAGCCCAGAGTAATTGTCAAGCCCCAGCTTCTGACACTGCAAGGCACTAACGACATGGATATTTATTTGACTTCGCCTGAGGATTATCCTCACTCAATGCTGAAACCAAAATGAAGATAAAGTCTCTGCCACCTAGCCAGCATCCATTGTTTCCTCTTCAGAGCCTAGGAATTACCTGCCTCAACACTGCTTCTCATAGAATTTGATTCTCAGGTCATCTTTCCCTGGGCCTAACCTGATGTTTATTTCAGAAAAAATAAGTATAGTTTGTAATTACCTGTTCAACTATTTCTCTAATAAAGCAAGGGATCTATTTTCATGTGTTTTTTCTTCAAACAGAGTAAAAAGTCTAATTGTACAGTATTGTATGTTAATAGCCAATGAGGCAGAATCGAGTGACAATAATTATACATTTAAGTATATTTTTGCATTATAGTAATTATTACTCTGTAATTGAAAATAACATAAGGAGAGAAATCAAAAGAGAGCGCACACAAGTACATGGAAAATACATTGTGAAGAACTTCCCATAGAAGGAAAACTGTCAGGATATATCCAGTGGGATCCTTTTGTGAGTCTATGTTTTTCTTTGTCCCATGTTTTCTATACTTAATATTATTAGACCACCATTAAGTCTGTACCAAGGACATGTGTCAACAGTTGAAGTCATTTTCTCTTTGGCCACAGCTGCAGTTTGAGGTTATTCATGATGACCCCGTATTCAAAGGGCTGCAATAAAGTGACCTTCATCACCCAAGAATCTATTCAAACAACTAATATACATATTAAGTGGAAACCAGGACAGATGGCAATATCAGCCAGAGAAGCTCTTGTCATTGTTGGAGTCTGGTATTCTGTTTCAGTCTAGATGGTGTATTCATGCCAAAAAGTTATCTTCACGATAGCGAAGTTCTAAAAGACCGAGAGCTCCATGCACAGCTTTATGTTAAGATAGCAAAGAATATGTAATATCTAAATTTTTGGAGAAATATACATAGGGCCCATACAGAGACTTTGCTTAATTGGTGAAACCTTATTCACTTAAGGAAAATGAAAAGAATTATGCATAATGATGATTCTTTCACTCAGTTGACAAATACTTATCAGGGGCCTTCTAAATCCCTGGCACTGTATTCTGTTCTGAGGATGCCATCATAAGCAAGGTAGTCACGGTGCATTAACTACCTTCCAACCCCCAGTGAAATGACTTTTAAAAGGAGTTTTTTAAAGGCACACACATGTGCCAAAAAGCATGTACTAGGAGACAATAACAACAAATCATTTAAGCTGGAAAGCAGATGTAACAATAGAAGTAAATTTTTGGAAACCCCAAAATGCTGAATTCTAAAACCAGAAGAGGAGAAAGTCCAGGTGCAATCCGGTTTCCACCCAAACACTTCCAAAAACTCAGAAAATGGCCTCATTATGTGTCTCTGGAACTGTGAAGCAAGGGTGAGCTTAATAACAGGAAGATTAAAATCAACTAGACACTCTCCATCTCCCACTCTTCCATGTAGCTGGGACACTGAAGTTTTGTTCCATGACTAGGGAAAAACAGAATCAATGAACTTGGAATCATTAGGCAGAAGAGTAAACAAAGTACCAAACTGAAAATAGTGGATTTAGCTAAGAGTTTACCTACAGACTATTGAGACTCACAGCTTTCTTCCTCACTGGACTTAGAGAATCCTGGCAATCAGATTTTTGAAGAAGGATACTTAATCAGTTTTCTTTGGGGAATTTGGTCAGTTCTAAGTGAAAAACCTAATGATACTAAGATCAGGGATTCCATAAGGAAATAGCCCAACCAGATCACTCTAGAATGAGAGCACAATTGACCCATTTATTGCACACTCAAAACGTCTTTATTCAAAAATTAGTAGATAACAGTGGATCAATACATGTTTAAGAAAGGCATCTAATGTGACAAACAAAAACAGACAGTAACACGTCGCAGGAAGCAGAGACTATGTGAAGAGATAAGATATTGCCTCAGTGGAAAAAAGAGTATGGTATAAAAGAGGCACATTCAGAAAACAAAAGAAAAATATGTGTGGAAATTAAAATTATAATGGAAGAAATGAAAAACTAAATATAAAAGTAAAGTTAGAGTTGAGACATTTTTCCAGCAAATATAGCAAAATGATAAAGAGATGGAAAAGAGCAGAGATTTTTTAAGAATTAGTCCAAGGAAACTACTTCTGAATAATAATTCTCCAGTATGAGAATTTTTTTATTGGAGGAGAAAAACCATCAAAGGAATATTCTCAGAATTAGAGAACAGTTTCCCAACTGAGGGGACCATGGAGTGCCCAGCACACTGAATAAAAATAGACCATATTTATTTGGAAATTTTACAACATTGAGGACAAAGAAAAATCTTAACAAATTCTAGAGCAAAAATGCAAATGGCATAGAGTGGATAAAGTGTCAAATGGTGTCAGACTTCTCAATAGCAATACAGGGTAGCTACAAGATAATAAATGCCTTCAAAATTCAGAAGAAAAAATATTTCTAACCTAAATTTACACTAAATATTATTATTGATCATTTCAGAGGGCAGAAATATCTCACAATACCAGGTTTTTATATACAGAAAATTTTACTACATATACACCCTTTCTCGAGAAGCCCTTACAGCATGTACTTCACCAAACAGGAGAGAAACAACAATAAAACAAGCAGAATATATGTGATTTAAGGAATCAAGAAACATGAGATTTAATCCAAGAGAAAGCATGGAGAATCCTAGGATGATGTCTGTGCATCAGCTAGTTTTGAATGGAACAAGGCAGAAGATTCAAAGAGATTTCTACAAAAGAGGGAAATTGGCTGAGCGCAGTGGTTCATGCCTGTAATGGATCACCTGACATCAGGAATTCAAGACCAGCCTGGCCAAACAGGTGAAACTCTGTCTCTACTAAAAATACAAAAAATTAGCTGGGCATGGTGGCAGGTGCCTGTAATCCCAGCTACTTGGGAAGGCTGAAGTAGGAGAATCACTTGAGGGAGGCAGAGGTTGCAATGAGCTGAGATTGTACCATTGCACTCCAGCCTGGGCGACAGAGTGATTCTCTGTCCAAAAAAAAAAAAAAGAGGGAAATTAACATAATACTTAATGCTATGTGACTCAGATGAGAATGGTACTACATGGCAGTCATACTGTATCATTAATAGTTATAATAATCACTACTGACCCAACCATATTGAGAGAATAAGATGACAGAAAGTGTTGCGTGGTAAGTGTAGGGAGAGTGTGGAAAAAGAATGAAAGCCTTTTCTTCCACGAGTGACACAAGTAATCAATGCCTAAAGCCAAAATTTCAAGACCTACTTGAAAGTAATATAAGCATGATATTTACAAAGATAATAAAAAATGCCACAATATTCAGCTATAAGAATTTCAAGTAGTTGCTTCGGGGAGCTGAAAATGCTGTTGGAAGAGACAGGGAGCTCCTGTTTTCCATAATAGCCCTTGTAGCTCTGTCTCTTTAAGATACGATCATTTGTTACCTTGAAAAAATAAAGACCAAATTTTTTTTAAAAACTTGCTTAAACTTAGTTGTCTGGGAGTTTACGCCCCAACAGTGAGACAGATATGATGCAGTTGTATGAACATGTAACTACCAATTGTGCTAAATTCTGTGGCAGAGATTTTTTTTCAGAATTGTGTAAGCCCCTATAAAAAGAGATGTGGCTCAGTGTAGAAGGAGACCAAAAAATTTTCCCTGAGAGAGTGACATCCTGGCACCTTATGGGATAAGAGTTGACTTATGCCAGCTGAGCTTTCAGCTTCTGTGGCATCTGCTAGGCTGTATTAGTTAGCTTGGGCTGCCATAACAAAGCACAGGCATACCTTGAAGATATTGCAGGTTCCATTGCAGACCACCACAATAAAGTGAGTCACATGAATTTTTTTGGTTTTCCAGTATATATAACAGTTAAATTTACACAATGCTGTAATCAATTGAATGTGTAATAGCAGTATGTCTAAAAAATATACATACTTTAATTAAAGGTAATTTATTACTAACCATCATCTGACCTTCAGTGAGTCCTAAGCTTTTTGCTGGTGGAGGGTCCTGTCTCAATGCTGATGACAGCTGACTGGTCAGGTCTGTGGTTGCTGAAGGTTGGGTGGCTGTGGCAGTTTCTTAAAATAAGACAATAAAGTTTGCCACATAGATGGACTCTTCCTTTCATGAAAGATTTATCTGTAGCATGTGATGCTGTTTGATACACCTTTTACCCAGAGCAGAACTTCTTTCAAAACTCAAGTCAGTCTTCTCAACCCCTGTTGCTACTTTGTCAGCTACGTTTATGTAATGTTTTAAAATTTTTATTCTTATTTCATCAATGTTCACAGCATCTTCAGCAGGAGTTGATTTCATCTCAAAAATTCACTTTCTTTGCTCATTTGTAAGAAGCAACTCCTTATCTGTTTAAGTTTGATCATGATATTGCAGCAATTAAGTCACATCTTCAGGGTCCACTTCTGTTTCTAGTTCTCCTGTTAATTTCCACCATATCTGCAGTCACTTCCTCCACTGAAATCTTGAAACCCTCAAAGTCATCCATGAGGGCTGGAATCAACTTCTTGCAAAGTCTTATTGATGTTGATATTTTGAACTCCTCCCATGTATCATCATTGTTCTCAATGGCATATATAATGGTGACTCCTTGCCAGAAGATTTCTAATTTATTTTGCCCAGATTTATCAGAGGAATCACTAAATATGGCAGCTATAACTTTATGAAATATATTTCTTAATTAATAAGACTGGAAAGTCAAAATGACACTTTGATCCATGGACTGCAGAATGAATGTTGTGTTAGCAGGCATGAAAACAAGATTAACCTCCTTGTACATCACCATCAGAACTCTTGGGTGTCTAGGTGCATTGTCAATGGGCAGTGATCTTTTAGAAGGAATATTTTTGTCTGAATAGTAAATCTCAACGGTGGCCTTAAAACATTTAGTAAACAATGCTATAAACTGATATGCTGTAATCCAGGCTTTGTTGTTCCATTTATAGAGCACAGGCAGAGTAGATTTGGCATAATTCTTAAGGGCCCTAGTATGCTCAGAATAGTAAATGAGCATTGGCATCAATGTAAAATCATCAGCTACTATGGCTTCAAAATAAAGTCATTAGCCGCTAACAAGAGAGTCAGTCTAGTCTTTGAAGATTTGAAGCCAGGCATTGTCTTCTAACTATAGAAGTCCTAGATGGCATCTTTTTCCAATAGAAGGTTGTTTTTTCTGCATTTAAAATTTGTTGTTTGGCATGGCTACCTTCATTATTTATCTTAGCTAGGTCTTCCAGATAACTTGCTGCCACCTCTGTATCAACACTCGCTGCTTCACCTTGAATTTTATGTTATGGAGAGAGCTTCTGTTTATAAACCTAATGAACCAACCTCTGCTAGTTTTAACCTTTTCTCTTGCAGCTTCTTCACCCTTCTCAGCCTTCATAGAATTAAATAGTTAGGACCTTTCTCTAGATTAGGCTTTAACTTAGGGAAGGTTATGGCTGGTTTGATCTTCTCTCCTGACCAGTCAGACTTTCTCCACATTGGCAATGAGGCTGTTTCACTTTCTTATTATTCATGAGTTTGCTGGAGTAGCAATTTTTAATTTCCTTGAAGAACTTTTTCTGTTGCTTGCACAACTTGGCTAATTGTTTGGTGTAAGAGGACTAGTTTTTTAACCTATCTTGGCTTTTGACATGTCTTTCTCATTAAATTTAATCATTTTTAGCTTTTGATTTAAGGTGAAAGATATGACTCTTTCACTTGAATACTTAGAGGCCACTGTAGGGTTAGTAAGTGGCCAAATTTTAATACTAATATGTTTCACAGAATAGGGAGGCCCAAGGAGAGGAAGAGAGATGGGAGAATGGCCAGTGATTGGAGCAGTTAGAACACATAACATTTATTGATTAAGTTCTCTGCCTTATATGAGTGTGGTTCATGGTTCCTCAAAATAATTACAGTGGTAACATCAAAGATCACAGATCACAGCTTGAGGCAAAATAGGGAGACCCTGTCTCTACTAATAAAAGTTAGTTGGACAAGATGGTGTGTGTCTGTAGTCCCAGCCGCTCTGGAGGCCAAGGCAGGAGAATCACTTGAGCCTAGGAGTTTGAGCCTGCAGTGAGCTAGGATTACACCACTGCACTCCAGCCTCAGTGACAGAGCAAGACCCTTTCTCAAAAAAAGAAAAGAAAAAGACACTACTTCTCATAACAGATATAATAGTAATTAAAAAGTTTGATATATTGTAAGTATTACCCAATTAAGACACAGAGACAAGAAGTGAGCACATGATTTTAGAAAAATGGCGCAAATAAACTTGCTTGATGGAGGGTTGCCGTGAACCTTCCCTTTGTAAAAAATGTAATATCTGTGGAGTGCAATAAAGTGAAGCACAATAAAACGAGGTATGCCTGGTACCATAAACTGGGTGGCTTACACGATGAACATTTATTTCTCACAGATCTGGAAGTTGGAAGTCCAAGATCAGAGTGCCAGCAGGGTTAGGTTCTTGATGAGGCCCCTTATCCTGGCTTATGGACTTCTTTGCTGTGTCTTCACATGGCAGAAGGAGGGAGAGAAGGCTCTCTGGGGTCATTTTTATGAGATTACTAATTCTATTCATGAGGGTTCTACTTTCATGACCTAATTATTTCCCCAACGCTCCACACATTATATCGGGGACTAGGATTTTAACATATGCATTTGGGGGAGGAGCACAAACATTCAGCCCATAACATTCTACCCTTATCCTCTCAAAACTCATGCCTATTTCATGTACAAAATACATTCATTTCATTCCAACAGCCCCAGAAGTCTTAACTTGTTCCAGCTTCAATTCCTAAGTCTAAAGTCCAGGGCATCATCTAAATATCATATAAATCTGATTTGGGTGTCTCAAGGAATGATTCATCTTGAGGCAAAATTCTTCTCCAACTATGAACCAGTAAAACCAAACATGTTATATGCTTCCAAAACACAATGATGGGACAGGCACAGGAAATACATTCCCATTTCAAAAGACAGAAGTGGGGAAGAAGGAAGGGGTGACGAGTCCCAAGCAAGTCCAAAACCTATTAAGGCAAACTCCGTTAAGGTTTTAAGGCTGGAGAACAATCATCTTTAGCTCTATACTCAGCCCTCCAGACCCACTGGGTCAGCAATCCCACCTTTTGGCCCCACCGAGGTAGCAGTCCTGTCCCCATGGTTCTACCTGGCAGGAAATGAGCCTCCACAACTTTGGACAGAGATCTTATTGCCTATTGAAAACAAGGCAATGACCCCTCATTTTGAAACCAGGGAGGCAGCCATGATAATTTCTGAATCAGTTTGCCTTCATTCTTTTCTTGTAAAACAGACTATGTTCATAGCCAAATATCTCTATGGTCACATCCTGTAAAATCCAAGAAGTCTGATGCCTTCCTTCATTTCTTTCCTTCTCTTTCTCTTTTAGTTCAGATTGGCAATTGCTTTGCTGGGGTAGCTAATTAAATCCATGGTTCACACCCATACTAATCTCCATACTGAACAGTCTCTTGGCTGTATCTACAGTACTCTCTTGTGAACATGGTTTCTCATTTTTTTGCCTTATGGATAAGCTGAGGATCTTCTAAATCTCTCAGTTCTAGTTCCTTTTGCTTAATAATTCTGTCTTCAAGTTATTTTTCTCTCCTTACATTTTACTATAAGCAATGAGGAGGAACCAACTCACTGCCTAAACACTTTGCTTAGAAATCTTCTCAGCTAAATATCCTATTTCATTGCTTGCAAATTCTACTTTCCACGAGGCACTAGAACATGAACACAATTTAGGCAAGTTCTTTGCTGCTTTACAACAAAGCTCACTGATTTTTCATTGTTTAATAACATATTCCTCATTTTCAGCTGAGACCTTATCAGAATGACCATTTTTACTATCTGTGTATCTACCTACACTCTGTCCACAATTATTTGTTTATTCTCTAATAAGATGGAGGCTTCCTCTACATCTCTCCTTTTTCCTTCCTGAGCCCTCAAATAACTGCCTTTAAAAATCCCTTTATGACCATCTCAGTTTCTTCAAGCAAGCACTTCAAAATTCTTCCAACCTCTACTTACTACCCAATTCCCAAGTCACTTTCACATTTGTAGGTGTTTGTTACAATAGCCCCTCACTTCTCAGTACCAGTGTCTGCATTAGTCAGGACTCTCCCTCCAGAGAAACAGAACCAATAGGAGATTATATATCCATATAAAATGAGGAATTGGCTGTATTAGTCCATTTTCATGCTTCTAAGAAAGACATATCGGAAACTGGGCAATTTACAATGGAAAGAGTTTTAATGGACTCACAATTCCATGTAGGTGGGGAGGCCTCACAATCACGGTAAAAGGCAAAGGCATATCTCACATGGCAGCAGACAAGAGAAGAGAATGACAGCAGGCAAAAGGGATTTCCCTTTATAAAACTATTGATCTCATGAGACTTACTCACTACCATGAGAACAGTATAGTGGAGACAGCTCCCATGATTCAATATCTCCCACTGGGTCCCTCCCACAACTTGAGAGAATTATGGGAGCTACAATTCAAGATGAGATTTGGGTGGGAATACAGCCAAACCATATCATTGGCTTATGAGGTTATGGAGGTTGAGAAGTCCCATGATCTGCCATTTGCAATTAGAGACCCAGGAAAGATAGTGATGTTATTCCAGTCTGAGTCCAAAGGCCTGAGAACTAAAAGAGCCAATGGTGTAAATCTCAGTCCAAGGGCAGAAGAAGACCAATATCCCAGCTCAAGCAGGCAGGTAAGGGGACAAATCCTCTCCTACTCAATTTTTGTTCTATTTAGACCCTTAGCTAATTGGATAATGTTCACCCACATTGAGGAGGGCCATCTGTTTTACTGAGTTCACCAATTCAAATATGAATCTCATCTGGGAAGACCCTCACACACATACCCAGAAATTACATTTCATCTGAGCACCATGTGGCCCAGTCAAGGTGACATGTAAAATTAACCATCACAGGCTGGTATAAGTGGAGGGTGCCACCTGGAATGTGCTGTTTAATAATAATGACAAGCTTAGCCCCTGTAACCACATGTAGGATAATATTCACCTGAGATAATCTTTACTGTTTTTGTTCATGGAGATTCATTCCATTGATTCTATTGCAGGAATAACCACCTAGAATTACAGACTGGGAGAACCTAAAGGTCTTCAGAGCTCTAATCTTCTTATACTCTCCCTTTGCAGACAGGAAAACTTAGGCTCCAGGAGGTTTGGTAATCTGCTTAAGGTATCAGAGCTATTTAATTCCAGAGCCAAAACAAGAACTCAAATCTTCAAGTTTATTTTCTATGACTGTTCTCTATAATTATTTTCTTATAACATGACCTTTTAAAGAAAGTGGTTCTCTCAGCATTGCCCAACAACAGAAAACTTTAAATTTCTTTTTTCAATGATGAAAGAAAACATTGCAAAACATGATTACTTTTTCTACTTGAGTATTCCATTATTGTCTAAATTTAGTACTTGATAGCAGCTTAGGGATCTTCAATCTCTTCTTTATAAAATAAGTAATGTTCTATTTTATACTCATAAATAATTATGTGAAACACTAACAGTAATAACTTATTATATTTCTAAGAATTCCTATAAATATGGCAATATATATGACTTGCATAAATTCTCAATCTATTTTAAATAATGGCTTTGCATTTACTGTGAATATTTATATTTTAATAGTTTCAATCTTATGTTAAAAAACACATTATCATATCTTAAAATATAAAGCTAATGAAACATATAAGGAAATATCTCTCCTCCAGAAAAATTTTGCAATTCAAGATAGTCTGTGTGTGTGTGCACACACACACAGACACACACACACACACAGACAGACACACACACACACACACACACACACATCCCTAAGTTCCGTGATGAAGAATATTCATGAGTAAGGAAGTCTGCTTTTGCCAGAAAATAAAGCACTCTTTTAAAACTTTCGTACTGCTTTATCAGAACTCCTTGACATTTTAGTAATCTCTAAAATGGCCAAATCTACAGCATTTTGAAATCTTGGTGTAGGCCATGATGCCATGTTCTCTGCTCTTCTTCAGGATTCCCTACCACACCATTAGCAGCTTAATGCAAGGTTAGAGAACAAGACTATTATTACTAACAGAGCATGTTACAGGCTTTATTTTTTTAACCTGTGATAAGGAAGCTTTGTAATAACTAGGTCAGCCTATATTTCTGATTTTGAGATTCAATTTGGAAAATTCAAAAAAATACTTATGATATCCCAAAGAATAATTGAGAGTTGTGTAAACTTCATGGATTATTGTCTCTTCAGAACAGGAATTCTACATTTTCTTACAGAATATGTAAGAAAATAGCATATAGATGTAATGACCATTGGAAACTATATTAATCCACATTGTATCTATGAAATTTCATTCTGGGAAACATCAGATATCTATGGTTTGGGTGATTCAGGAAAACAATAACTTAAAAGTATATACTTTCTGATTTTTACAGTGTTCCCAGGGTCACACAGATAGAAAGAGGGATAGGATTCAGGTCTTGACACTGAATCTATGTTCTCTTCAGCAATGCTAACTCTGATAATGTGATGACTAGGATGAAGGTCTGGAAAGATCAAGAAACCCCTGAGGAACTACTTTTGGAAAAGTACATCAGCAGAAAAATTTAGCTACAGAGAGAGTTTTAACAGTTCTTCAAATCCAATACACATTTAAACTAGATATGGACATTGAAACTCTACATTACTGAGATCGAAATATTGCAAGAACCCCCAAGTTGGCAAAAGTTATTGCAGCCAAGTGTGACAGTGAATCCTTTAATTAAAGTACAGAAATTGAACGTGTCTGGTTGTTCTTGTCTTTGATAGGTTAGCTCTGAGGGATACTTGCTGTGAACTGAATTGTGTACCCCAAAATTCATATGTTGAAACCATACCTCAGCAATGTATTTGGACATAGAACTTTTAGGAAGTAGTTAAGGTTAAATGAAGTCATAAGGATATGGTCCTAATCTGATAAATTAGTAGCTTTATTAGAATAAAGAGAGGGATCTCTCCACAATCATACACTAAGGTAAGGCCATGTAAACACACAGTGAATAGATGCACATCAGTAAGCCAGGAAGAGAGCTCTCATGAGAACCCAACCATGCTGCCACCTTGATCTTAGACATACAAACCTCCAGAATAATGCGAAAACAAATATCTATTATTTAAGCCATTCAATCCATGGCATTTTGTTATGGCAGTCCAAGCAGAGAAAGACCTCCCGAGCATGCCATACATGGGGAGACTGGAGTGTTGAAGCAAGGTTTGCATTATGTGCAGTACAGTATCTTCAGAGTTAGAGAGCAGGATTGTGATGGTTAATATTAAGTGTCAACTTGATTGGATTGAAGGTTGCAAAGTATTGTTTCTGAGTGTATCTGGGTGTTTCTGGGTGTTGCCAGAGGAGATTAACATTTGAGTCAGTGGACTGAGAGAGGAAGACTCACCTCAGGAAAACCCACCCACATTAAGGTTGCCAGCACAACTAGAAAAAGCAAGCAGAAGAAGGTGGAAGAAGCTGACTTGCAGAGTCTTCCGGCCTTCATCTTTCTCCTGTGCCAGATGTTTCCTGCCCTCAAACATCAGACTCCAAGTTCTTCAGCTTTTTGGACTCTTGGTCTTACACTAGTGGTATGCCAGGGGTTCTCTGGCCTTCAGCTACAGACTGAAAACTGTACTGTCAGCTTCCCTGCTTTTGAGGTTTTGGCTGGCTTCCTGGCTTCTCAGCCTGCAGATAGCCTATTGTGGGACTTGAACTTGTGATTGTGTGAGTCAATTATCCTTAACAACAACAACAAAAAAAACCTGGCTAATACAGGGGTTTACAAGAGGCCAAATTTCAAAATCCAAGGAAATTTTGAGACTGCAGATCAGAGTCACTGACTAAGCAGTACTGAACCAGTATTTAGCATAGTAAGTAAAATAGGTTAATTTCCTTCTACAAGCAGTAAGATTTTAATTAAGTTGCTTAACTCCCTCATTCTAACTTGGGTACTTTATGAATCCTACAGCAGAGATAATAATGTCTTTATCACATAGTTGTTGTGAGGATGAAATGATTAGATATTAAATGATTAGTACTTGGCACAGTGTCTGGCATATGCTCACATGTCAGTGAATTGGTAACTACATATAGCTACCAAAGTTAGAGAATGTGAAATCTGAACTGCATTCATTTATTCATACCCCAAATATTTATTGCTTACTTTTTGCCAGGCAAGATTTTACGTGCTAAAGATACAGCAGTAAGCAAAACAGAAAAACAAATAAAAATTTTTAAAAACCCACCTTCATGGAGCTTACACACTGGAGTGATGAGGGTAATGACAAATCCAGGAGTTGGCAGGCTCCCAGCTATGCACCATATACTAAAAGGAAACTCATAAAGTTCTTGACTGGGAGTGGCTAGCTATATGGAAAAAGAGACAAAGAAAATGTATGCTGTCAAATAGCTTGTCAAATATATGATATTACTGTTTTTCTTTTTTTTTCAAAAGTGCATGAAGGACTCTTGTTTGACATGGCATTTTGTTAAAAGCTACTTGTCACCCTTTTTTTTTTTTTTTTTTTTTTTTTACCCTCTCAACCTAGCTTTCCCAACTCCAGGAAGAACCAGGAAGAGAAGCTATAACCCTTATTTTCTAAAAGCCTTTCTTCTCTCTCATCTTTCCCCTTTAAAAAGAAGGGCTTTTAAGGACATGGATGAATCTGGAAACCATCATTCTCAGCAAACTGACACAAGAACAGAAAACCAAACACCACATGTTCTCACTCATAGGCGGGTGTTGAACAATTAGAACACGTGGACACAGGGAGGGGAGCATCACACACTGCAGTCAGTTGGAGGGGATTAGGGGAGGGACGGCAGGGTGTGGAGAGGGTGGGGAGGAATAACGTGGGGAGAAATACCAGATATGGGTGATGGGGGGATGAAGGCAGCAAACCACCTTGCCATATATGTACCTATGCAACAATCCTGCATGATCTGCACATGTACCCCAGAACCTAAAGTACAATAAAAATTAAAAAAAAAAGAAGGGCTTTATATAAAGCCAGCCTCCTTAGCCTAAACAGAAATATACCTTGATCTGCCCATTGTCCTGTAATGTTTTGTTTGCTCTCCTGAAACTCATCTCTGAAAGATTTCAGCCTAACACAAAAGCAAACAGGTTTTAAAACACTTTTGAGAATTAAAACTTCACAATATCACACTTCCAAAAGGACCCCTGTCCAACTGCAGACTCCTTTTCTTAACCTTTGTGGAAGCCTGTCTAGGGCAGCTCTGGGAACCTTCTGGCATTGCTATGTGTGTGTTTTCCCTTGTCGCCATTCATCTTTCCTTCTGGACTCAGAAGGCAAGTTAAAGTAGTGAACTTTTGCTGCATAAATAGAGAGTACATTTTGCTTTGTTTTGCAGTCATTTATTATGTACTTTGTGATGTTTGTAATTATTTTCTAACCCATGTGCAGGGCTGATTAATAAATGGATTTGGTTATGAATAATAAACCAGCTTTCACATCTAAAAATTCATTCACCAAAAGAGGGTCTGTAGTGAGAAGATGACAAAACAGGTTGTTCTTTTGTTTCTTTAGAAATATCTCTTATTTTCCTTTATTATTTGGGCCTACCTTTGTTCATGTATATAGAATCCAGTCAGAACAGCTAAGGGAAGCACTGATATCAGTTGCCAATCATTGTATGCTTAAATAAAACAAAGCCAAAAAATGTTAAGAGTAAGTCTTTTTGCAAAATATCAATGAATAAGCAATTGTGGTAAATATATAACCACTAGAAACAATGCTGAAAGCAAACTGGACTTATTCCAAAAAATTTTCATGTTTAAACAAAGTTTTGAATTTCTTTTCCTCTTCACTTATAAATGTGTAAATATACCACTTTTTCTCAGCTATAAAAAAAATTCTTATTTAAGTAAATTTCCTTCTTTTAAGTTTACCATATGGATCATGGATAAAGTATAATTTTATAGAGTTTCTTGCTTTTATTGCACATTTATAAATTTATAGTACCAAATAAATATAGCCTTTCAAATAACAAACTCTTATGAAAGGAAATTCTTCTTTCATAACTAGAACACCTCTCACAGGACTAAGTTTTTTGTTAGTAAGATAAATTCCAGAAATTGATTTCAGAATAAAGACCTCAGTGTTTTTATTCTTGTGAAACCAATCAAGTGCTGACAAAGAGTGCTATAATCTGCCACCATAGTTTAGAAATAAGGCACATTTAAGAGTGTTCTTTATTGCCTTTTGAGAGTTAGATATTGCTAACCTTAGCCGCACTACCATAGAAGATACTTTGCATTAGCAGGAGCAGGGTGGTTAGATTCGTTTGAGCCCCACCTGCATGTCACATACACATTAAAAAATGTCAAACCTTTAGGAACATTGGAGCGATTATCATACCATGGCATTATGTTCCCATAGGTTTAAGTCTGAAATATACTGAATTTCAAAGATGAAAAGGTATGGCTATCATAATATATGTTTCCATCATTCTTCGTATCATTTATTTCCTATAAAATTGCAACCCATGTCAAAAGGCCTATTTCAAGGATTATTCTTGTGGATACAAAAATGTAGAATTATTTTGATGCATATTTGCCTCGTTGAATCTGGATGTTAAAATGTATGATACTTCCCATTCAAACTACAGTAGAATCACATTACAATTCTGAGGAAAAGAGAGGGAAATGGAATAGGAAAATACAAACTAATTTTCAAGCCCTGGTGAAAGGACTAAGATTGTGAAGGAAATGCAGGTTGCACAGATGACTGAAAACAGGAAATGGGTAGGGAGTTTGTTGCTAAAATGCAGAGCAGAAGAGGGCTTAAGAATGGGATTCCCAAGTTTAGCTTCAGAATCAGCTGGAGAGCAGACCAGTTCTTGGGAGTGACTCGCATCTAAGCTAAGACCACAGGAAAGAACTGGTATATAGGAAATAAAAATAGATTTATACCCCAGAGCCTTTCTCTATGCTTTTTAGAACACCTATACTGCATATGTTGAACACTTATACCTTGTCTTGTTTTGGGGAAGATAACGTGGGGTGAAGAAGTAGATTTTTTTAAAAAAATCATTTATCCTGAGTAGGCATTCAGTAAATGCTTTGTTGCCAATCTGACTCCATTTCTAGCCGCAGCCCCGAGGAGTTGAGTTGAATGATATCTATACCTGCAGGTAAGCATGCATGTAGATATAATGCTTGTAGTGAATGAAAAGCAAAATTAGTTCCTTCGAAAATGTTAGCTTGGCTCTGATTAAAGATAAAAATAAAAAGCTATAGCTTTCTGCAAATGATACAAGTGACTTTTTCTTACAAGGTACCCATTTATATTTTCGACGGCATTTGTCCTTCTTGAGAAAGTCCTTGTTTCAAGAACCACATTGCAACCGTGGATCATTTATGTATAACTTTGTAGATGATAGATATTTGAAATTACTGTGACAGGTGTGTTTACATTGTTTCTGCTGATCTGAGAAAAGGTGCATTGCCAGAAAAGAGTGTGGAGAACTCAAATTCCTCAGAATCAATTTGAAGCAGTCTTTTGAAATAAGAATTGCTATAAAGAAGCATTTTGGAAAGGGGTGGGGTGGGGAGAATGGTTCTTGAGATGAAAATACAGTTCAGTAAAACAAATTTATTATTTGATGAGGACTGCATATACACTGTGCTTTAATTTATTCATCATTATCATTGCCTTGAAGTTGTTTTTTGTTACCATTCATATTATGGCTTCAGGAGGCCCAGAAGAGAGCCAATAAAAATAATTCCATGTGTGTTACTAGTGAAATATTTCATTATTCTTCAAGATAAGGAATAAGAGACAAAAGAACACCAAAAGCTGAAGACTAAAAAATACAGAGAAAGAATGTCTTTTACATAGAATGTCCCATTAGTGCTAGCACTAATCTGTAAAACCAGTAGCAGTTATAAGTAATTTATGTGGGAATAAGAATTGTTTTTATGTTACTTTTGCTGTGGACGACAACATTCCATAAGCCCATTGTATTTTTAATCTTGACTTAAGAAAAGTACTGCTGTGGCAATTATTAAAATAAGAGTTCCACTTATCTTTGTGGAAGTTGCTTCTTCTCCTCCTCCTGTATCCTCCTCCCTCACATAGCTCCCTGGCCTAACTCCATCCCTCCTCCCCCTTAGCCAAAGGCATTTGTGAAATATAGAAGCAGTTATGTCATGCTGTTATTTGGGGTATTCTTAATAAATGTTTACTGTATTTCAGAGGTGGTCTGAGGAGGTAAGCTAATGCAATTTCACTTTGATTACTTATTTGAATTTTGGATGCAAAGAACCCTGAACCAATTCCCTGAATCTGTCATAATCATAATTCAGTTATCCACAGCTGCTTCATTAGATTTAAGTCTCTTTCAAAAGGATATTGATTATTCTACTTCTTTATTATTTAATAACAATATTCATAAGATGCCCTGTTCTCCATCTTCATTTCCTTGACCCACTAATGGGTACTGGTTTCAAATTTTCTTTTCCAATCACAATATCCTCTTTAAAGTTCTGTGATTATAGTGACACAGCAATATAAGGCAACACCTTCAGCCACTTCAGCTGTTATATATTGGATTTCAAAAATTCTTTCTGCCCCTTTCAATACACCTTTGCTGTTACCATTAGAAGTCTGTATCTATAACTCAAATCCTAGTGTGGCGTTCCAGAGCTTAACATCCTTCAATGCTCCTATTATCTACTTTGTACTTTTCTTTATAGAGATAGGTGGTATGAGAAAGGTCTTAAACCAAAATGAGAAATTCGTTCTAGCTAAATGAAATAACCAAATGGGAACATTAATGTTATCATATACTGAAGTAGGTAAGTTATTTTTAAGAAAAGCCAAAATAGACATATGGGACCTAATTAAGCTCCAGAGCTTCTGTACAGCCAAAGAAACAATCATTAGAGTGAACCGGCAACCAACAGAATGGGAAAAAATTTTTGCAATCTACCCATCTGACAAAGGGCTAATATCCGGAATCTACAAAGAACTAAAACAGATTTACAAGAAAAAAATAAACAAACCCATCCAAAAGTAGGTGAAGGATATGAACAGACACTTTACAAAAAAATACATATATGAGGCCAACAAATATATGAAAATATGCTCATCATCACTGATTATTAGAGAAATGCAAATCAAAACCACATTGAGATACCACCTCACGCCAGTTAGAATGGTGATCATTAAAAAATCTGGAGACAACAGATGCTGGAGAGGATGTGGAGAAATAGGAACACTTTTACACTGTTGTTGGGCATGTAAACTAGTTCAACCATTGTGGAAGACAGTGTGGTGCTTCCTCAAGGACCTAGAAATAGAAATTCCATTTGACCCAGCAATCCCATTACTGGGTACATACCCAAAGGATTATACATCGTTCTACTATAAAGACACATGCACATGTATGTTCATTGCAGCACTGTTTACCATAGCAAAGACCTAGAACCAACCCAAATGTCCATCGACAATAGACTAGACAAGAAAAATGTGGCACATATACACCATGGAATACTATGCAGCCATAAAAAATGATGAGTTGGTGTCCTTTTTAGGGACATGGACGAATCTGAAAACCATCATTCTCAGCAAACTGACACAAGAACAGAAAATCAAACACAGCATGTTCTCACTCATAGGTGCATGTTGAACAACGAGAACACATGGACACAGGGAGGGGAGCATCACACACTGGGGTCTGTTGAGGGGGGCCAAGGGAGGGACAGCTGGGTGGTGGGGAGGTCAGGGAGGGATAACACCCGGAGAAATGCTAGATGTAGGCGACAGGGGGATGGAGGCAGCAAACCACATTGCCATGTGTGTACCTATGCAATAATTCTGCATGATCTGCACATGTACCCCAGAACCTAAAGTACAATTAAAAAAAAATGTGGTGATATTTGACAGTTTGTATTATTGCCAAAAAGAAAAAGAAACACATTCATCATATATAAACTTCTCATTTAAATGATTCATTAATCTTTTTAACAAAGTTGTTTTGAGAATATTCTAAGCACTGGTCTAAACGATAGAGATTTAACTGTAAAAAGATAGACATGGTCTTAGAACTTACACTGCTTACACTCTGTTGGGGGTACAGGCCAGTAAAGAGGCAATCACATCACTCTGTGACAGGGACTTTGGTTGGAGAGAACAGAGTTGTAAGGATCTAGAGAAAGGACAGCTGGAAAAAGAATTATCAGAGAAATCTTCCTGAGGAAAGTGACATCCAAGCTGAGACTGAAGAGGAGAAATTAGCCAGACTGATTGCCTAGGCAGAGGAGCAAAGCGCAATGTATTTAAGGCATTGGAAGAAGCTCTGGATGAATGGATGGGTCAGGCAGGGTGAAGTGGGGACAGATGAAGTTGAAGAGCAATTAGGACCCCAGTCATGCAAGGTCACAATCAGGGGAAAGGGAAGTTTTGAGGGAGCCAGAGAGGTCTTTGAAGGTTGATTTGAGGTGCCTGTAGGTATCCAAGCAAGGTTTCCAGTACTCAGAGCCTGCATTGACAATAAACAAACCATTTGATTTGGTTTTTGTTTTTTGAGACAGTCTCGCTCTATCACCCAGGCTGGAGTGCAGTGGCGCCATCTCAGCTCACTGCAACCTCCGCCTCCTGGGTTCAAGCCATTCTTCTGCCTCAGCCTCCCAAATAGCTGGGACTGCAGGTCCCTGCCACCATGCCCAGCTAATTTTTGTGTTTTTAGTAGAGATTAGGTTTTGCCATGTTGGCAAGGCTGATTTTAGACTCCTGATCTCAGATGATCCACCCACCTCCGTCTCCCAAAGTGCTGGGATTACAGGCATGAACCACCGCAGCCGACCAGCTTTTGATTTTGAAATTTATAGTTTGGTAGCTACATTTAATTAAGAGGTAGCTAAATTTCTTGAGATTCCTTGGCTAGTTTATTAGAAATTTCTTTGATTTACTTCATATTACTAATTTATAATTGACTTAGTTCTACATTTGTAGCTCCCTTTCTCAAAAATTTTTAGAATATAAAAATGAGTAGTTACTTAACTCATCAATAAAATATTTTATGTGCTTAAAAATATTTTATTGATGAATTAATTACTCATTTTTAATTTCTTTGTACTTTTTTCAACTATAAGTTGACATAATTTAAAATGTTGTGGCTTGCCATAAGAAGTACAAAATTGAGAATATAAAATTGATTGTAGCATTATATTAGAAGAGTTGATTCTGTGAAAGTTTAATTCCTCATGCTTGTCAAAAGTTGTTAAAACATTGCTAGCCTTTTTTGAATATAAAATGTGGGCAGACATGTACTAATATATCAAAAAATGACACTTTGTCAAAGAAGGCTTTCATGGAAGAATGTTCTGAATAAAATGTTTTCTTTTAAAAAGAACCCGACCTGTTTAACATTCCAAAGCAAACACAAAAGAACACAAAATGCCTGAACTTACTGCCAGTCACAACAGTTAGTTTCATTTACCCTTTAATGCTTTTTTTTTATATTCTAAAAATAGCTCCCCAAAAGAATTAACAGTTTTATTCCATGATAATCCTGGCTTGAAGTAAAATAAAAGTAGCTCTGACCCTCGTCAAAATAGATTCTTTTCAGACTTACTAGCACTTCTAATAGTATGATGATAATATAGTTGGCTATGTCCACCGTTAGTCTCAATGTAATTATATGTGAAGCAACAATTCCCTTATCTATTAGGAACACTTGCTGCGGTTAACTGCATTTCACTGTCTGGCAGATGAAATACAGAATTAAAATTTCAAACTATTTCTCAAAGTTTTTCCCCCCGAGTCATTTTAAAATCTTTTAGCCTAGGGGAAGATGGTAGCTCAAAAGAATGAGAAACCAGATGGCATTTAAAGGCTTTAGCAAGATTTACCAGGCAGATGTGCCTGTATTCTTGCTATTCTACCTATTCTTGCTCCTCAAACAGGTCCTCTCTGGTATAATTGCTTTGCAATTGTTCCAATCCTTTAAACGTTCTCAGGATGTCCAGAGTTAAGATAATGTTTGATAGTTGAAATGTTAAATTGAAAATCAATAGATAATTGGCTTTGATTACTACCTAATACTGTCTTATCTAAATAGGCGGGATATTTGTATGTGTTACTCATACTCTTTGCAGAAGACACACTGAAGCATAGCTCTTGAGTGCGGATATCATTCATTGGAAGAAACAGAAACAGATGGCAGTTGTGGTAATTGAAATACAGCATAGCTTAAAGGCATCCTGGAATGCCACCGAATAATTCTAGTGTAAAAAGGAAAGAAATATTCTGCACAACTTACTTGATGTGTAAGCTGAGTCTGATTTTACAGCCTTATAGCCTGCTCACAATTAAAATGCCCCAAGGGTTATTGGTGGTATTTAAGGTAGAGATTGTGCAAGGTTTTGAGCTAATGTCAGAGAATGGTGGCAACAAATCTCCCCAACTATAGAGGTTTGTTGGAGAATAGAAAGCCCAGGTTTTAATAAAATATTAGAAAATTCTGCAAATATTAATATTTGTATGAAAGGACACTAAGACTGGTGACAACATATTTTAATTACTAATAGTCAAGCCAAATGTGTTACTTTTACCTTTTCATTAATTTACACTATTACTGCAAGGGAGAACTATTTTGTTGTTATTTGTGGTGGCGGGGGTTGCAAGCATCTCACAATTGGGAATGCCTTCTTAGTCCTCTGAGATGGGAGCTGAAGACAGTGAGGGGCAGCACTGTGAATTGAGGTTTTGAGTCTTGCCTCTATAACTTACAAATTATATGTATGAATTATGTATGCCTTAGTCGCTCCAAGCCTCACTTCATTCATCTGTAAAAATGGGCTGAATCCAACTTGATTAGGCATTTAGTTCAGTGCCTAATACATATTCAGCACCTAAAAAATGGTAGTAATCATCATTAATAGACAAATGTGCACAGATTAATAGATTTTTCCACCAAGCACACTAAGGATTGTAGGGCATTCACGGATATTACTTTTTACTGCACCAGGAAAACCCTTCCAAATAGATACGGGACTGTTTCAGGATATCCTCTGAATCTATAGACCAGGAAACATTGTTGTGCATCACTATCCACTGTTTAAACTGTTTGTTTAAATACAAGTTAAAAGCAGGTTTCCTTGCAAACACTTTCTGATCACGTTTATTGGACTAACTCATAAGAAATCTTATCACACTGATTGTTACACACTTACAAATCATTTGCTAAAACCAGTGTTCTCTCCTAAATATATTAAGGCAAAAATTAATTTCTAAAACTTACATTGCTTTAAAGTTTAAACAATCATATCTTTAACTATGAACTATTATTTCCTGGAAGGTTAAAGAATATATCCTATGTGCAAAGGAAATGTCAAGGACATATCAATATTTGATTTCATTACACATTAGCTATCCCAGAGACCCTGCAGTCCTACCTAATGTAAACAGCGCACTAGGAATCTACAACTGAAACCAACAAAAGATGCAGATTGATCCCGCTATATTTTAATATTAAATTTTACAGTACTTTTTGAACTATTTTATGAATTAATTAATTTCAAAATGGATGAGGCAGTAACATTAAACTTTAATTATGTTTAAATTAAATATAAGCATTTAAAATAACCATTTTAATTAAATACAAGGTACAGGCAGCTAATCATTAAAAGTGGAATTGGTAATTTGAGATTTATCATTCTGAAACCACTTGTACCACATTTCTAATGAGTTATTTCCTCTACTTAAATGAAGGACTAAATTTATTTCCCCAATGTGGCAGCTAGTAAAAGATAACCCTTTCTCAGGTCGTGGTTGTCAATTTGATGTTGAATCAGAGTAAAGAAATCTGTTTTGCTATACTCACTTTGATCCAAAACAGTGTTTACTATTTGCTAATTCATTTCCAACTTACAGTACTTTAGTTCTACAAACACCTAAGAAAAACCCCACTAGCTGAAATAGCATTTACTACTGCAACAGAAAATAGTTATATTTTGTAAAGGAAATTGATCCGTTGTACAGAGGAGACTCTGAGGAATAAAATCTAAATAATTTTGAGATTAAATTTTTTAAATTATATTACAACTTCAAGAATGATGACTAACACTCAACAAACTTCATTTTATAAATTATGGACATATACACTCTATACTTTATATTTGTAACAATATACATATATATACATATATATATAAATTTGTATGTTTTTTTAAAACCATCAGCTAGTTTTTCTAGTGCCATGTAATTATCATTTAGCATAAACTCTGACACTTAATAAATGTTTGTAAATAAGTGAATAAATGATAAGTGATAAATTTTATAGAATGTCTTTCAAGGGCTCTCTTTCAAAATCATTTTTTGCTAGATCTTACCTTCTACTTTAACCTTCTCCATTGAAAGGGCTGATAAAGCTGAAGTGCATCTCCTCACAGCTTTGAAGGTTGTGTATTTTTCTCTTATCTGTTGCTTTCCTGTATTCTGGAATTAGTACAAATGCTAAGAATCAAAAGAGAGCAGAACCTCTGGTGACTGAAAGGGCAATTCAAAGGCAAGTTTGCATGTTTTGTTCCTTGAACTAAATATCTGGAACTACCGATTGCCACATTTTTCTTCTGTTGTAAAAACTGAATCAATTGAAGGTACTACCTGTAAGAGACAAGCTCTATAGCATAATGAATGTTAAGTGTCCTCTTGAGTGTAGCATTTTAATTTGTTATAATTATAATAATGTCTATTTATTTGAAAACTTTGGAAATAATTCTAGTTTATTAAACAAATTGAGAAACAGAGTAGTTGTTATGTTTCATATTGAGGTCAGCTTGCTTGTGGATATGCCAAGAAGTTCTCACAAGCAATGGAGCCAGTTTTCTAGGCATGACTGATAGGTGCCATGTTCTAAAATAGCTGAATGTGCTTGTTTCTACTCACGCTCTGATTTCTCTAGAACTATGCGGCAGTATTGGGGTTGTGAGGTAAAAAACTGACAAGAACTCAACTGGAAGAAATTGGAAATAATTTATGAAAATATATTAATCAGAGAGGAGACACAATAGACTCAATAGCAGGCCATTAGCCAAGTGTATAAATTTTTAAGAACTTTTCCTTTACTTGAAAGAGGTGTGTGTGTCTGTGTGTGTGTGCACACTTTGTACCCTAAATATATTTGCATAAAACAGATCCAAGTAAAAGATCGATTTCTGGGCCGTTACAGACCAAAATAATCTTTTTGTCAACTGCAATTGGATATATATTAGTGAAATGATGCATTAGGATCCTATAATCTGTTTAGATATCATATGCACTCTTAATAGTAGCCTGAAATAGAAATTAAATATTACTTTAAAAAAGAGCTTGGCATTGCACTCTGTTTCATTTTTCTCATCTCTTTCTTTGTTTTTATCCTACTAATACAGCACTGTAGTTTTAGAACCAAACATGTACTCTGCAGCTAGAGAATTAGAATTACTAGTAGCTTCAACTTAGAAAGAGGCAGTAACTGCATAATATATTCAAATAGTAGCAAATGTAAGAATAATTGATATAAATAATCATACGGATATCTACAGGTCAGTCTGAAGATACACAATACATAATATTTTTAAGGAAAATAACTTTAACCACTTTCACCTAAAATTCTCAGCAGCCAGATCAGAAACGAGGTTCTGCTATACAAATGTTATTTAAAAGTACATGTGGGTAGCTCCCCATTTCCTAGCCCATCTCTGATCAAGGGAAATTAGCAATTACATATGCCAGAGTTAAGCTCAAATATGATTTCTGCTCTTCCTCTGCAAATTGTTCAACAAGAGACTGGAAGTACCATGAAAAAAGAAAAAGAGAAAGAAATGTTCTTATGATCCACAATATACTTCTTCTCACAGCAAATCTAACCACAGCTAGGAAAGAACAGCAAAAGCAAACAAATGAAACACTAATTGGAAAATCACTTTCCCTCCGTGTCCACCCCCAGGTGCTAACAAGCAGGGGACAAACCAGAAGGACAGCCAGTAGGTGAGGAGAGGCCATGGAATACCCACCAACAAGATAATCATCGCTGGAATAATAGGGAAGTGTCTGAATGTAGGTATGTGCACTGAAGACTTCTGCGCACTCTCGCAATCCATTATCTGGCTTTCCCTACTTTTATCCGTGTTATATGCCTACCATCTCATCACTCACAGCCACTTAGAACCCCCCTGGTGGCCCTCCAGCAGGAGGTCTTTCTCCTCTCTTGAGCTTTTAAAACACTGTACAAAATCACTTTAAACTGCCTCCTGCTATACCCTCAGTGTTCCCCGTATAGAAAACTTCCTCATCACTGAAATGGATTCTTTTGTTAAAGTTTTTTTTATTTATTTTCTTATGTGTGTGTCATTTTGTGTGTGTGTGTTTTTGTCAAGCTGCAGTTATCATGAAATGGATTATTTCCTAAATGCAGAGATCCTTTGTCTTTGCTGTCCCTATTGTCTGAAATATCTTTCCCAACTACTCTTTGATGGTTTTAGGTCTGTTTACTGTTAAAGGCCAAAGTCAAGGTCCACCTACAAACCAACAATCTTGCTGATTTCCTCATCCCCATTATTTCCTTTCTTCCAAACTTCTGTAGAACTTGTCATATGCCTCCTCTGACATTTGACAAGTTCTACCGTGCTTTTCATCCATATGTGAATATATCCTGTGTCCTTGGTGTAACAACTGTTTCTTTCTGGAAAAGACGGGATCTGTTGTGTTGCGGTATAACAGAATCCAAGAAGAGGGAAAACAAGCAAGTCACGAGCTGCTGTGACCGGGTGAGGCAGCGCAGGGGAATAACTCAAAGCATAGACTCTGGAGCTAGACTGCCTGCGTTTGAGATCCCGCTCAGCAAATTACTAGCTGGGTGATCTTGGCAAGGGTTTTTGTTAAAAACTGTTTATGCCTTAATATCTCTAAAATATGGATAATAACACTATGCATCTCATTGGGTTATGATTAAATGAGTTGATTAGAAAAGTGTCTAACACATAGTAAACACTCAAAATTATTACCTACTTACTACTGTGTCTACAGTAACATTCCATCTGAATTAATTTTCTCCATAATGCTATAAAATATATGCCATTGATCCCATTCTCAAAACAGGAACACTATGTCCCTGCCTAAAAATACTAAAGGAAGCAAAATCAGAACTAAAGTGTCTGGTCTTAAACCCTAGGCTGTATCATTTTGAACATTGCCTCACACACATGTACACAGTGACCAGTTGCTATTGATAACAATAGAATTTATTCTTCTCCAGCCATGCATGGTTGCATGTGCCTGTAGTCCCAGCTGCTCAGGAGACTGAGGCAGGAGAAAGACCTGAGCCCAGGTGTTTGAGGCCGCAGTGAGCTGTGATCGCATTGCTACACTTCAGTGTGGGTGACAGAGCAATATTCTATCTCAAGAAGAAAAAAAATATTCTCTTCTGTTCTTACAGTTTTAAACTAAAGTATGCTGAGATTTCACTGATTTGTATTTAAAAATATTCAGAAGATGAAATGGTTTCACTTAACTGTAAATACCTTTTTTTTTAGTGGACTAATTCAAATGGGATGGAATCATTACTACTTTTTTTTTTGGTCTCAGAGGCTAAAATGCCACTCAGTAAGTATTTATGTTCAGAGGCATTGAGTGAAAAGGAGGGAGAAAAACCAAATGGTCATTCCTACCCTAGGGTATTTTAAATCTAGGTGACTCAGTAATGGAAACACTGCAGAAACACTGAACTCTCATTCCTAGGTTCACTATGAGATTTGTCCTTTTACTGTCTCTCCCTCACCCTGTGTAATAGTGCAGGTTGGATACAGTATCATTGTCTACAAAAAAATAACATTTTGGGATTTGGTGGAATATGCCATTTAAAAGTAAACTATACAATTTTTATGAAGTAGTTTTAAAATTACTTTATTCTATTTGAAATTATTTTGGAGAATTTACAAAGACCTTGGTTAAATGGAGCATGCCAGCCACTCTTGGAATCTCTTTATTGTCTAGAAAATCATTAAGTCTTGTTCTTGTCACTTGCAAAATTCCTTGGCTGCTGCTATTTCTTTGTGCATCTGAAATACTGAGCACTGTGCCTGGACGTGGCAGATGACTGATAAATCCTTAGATGACTGGTAAATATTTTACCACCCTACTGATGCATTAAGTGTGCCATGCCCTCCAGCCCAACACCAAATTCCAGAGTAGCTTCATAGACTCTCAGTAGACCTAAGGAAACTACCTTTAGGTAAAGCATGACCAAGAGTAGGGATTAGAAGGATGAGCAGTTTTGATCACTTAAACTTATTCTAGGTTTTGTACCTTATTATCTTTATTTATTATTTTTTAAATTTTTTTAGAGACAAGGTCTTGCTGTGTTACCCAGGTGGATCTTGAACTCCTGTCCTCAAGGGATCTTCCTGCTCAGCCTTCTGAGTAGCAGGATCATAGGCAGGAGCCAGCATGCCTGGCTTCGGCATTTAACTTTACACACAAATAACTCTATGAAGTAGGCATTATTGTCGCCATTTACCAAGGAGGAAGCTAAAATCCAGAGAGTTTAACTAATATATTTAAAAATCACACAGCTGGTGAGAAAGAATTTCTGGTGCAAGTCTAGTCCAAAGACCAAACAAATGATGTAGCAGTCATGGGGGTGAAGTAAGTGCTAGATTTAGCGTCCTGAGGCAGGTGCTGTGTTCTAATGCTGATGTCAAGTTGCCTCAGGCATATTATGGAACTTCCTCATGCCTCAGTTTTCTCATCTCACATGACATTACTATGAAGATCAAGATATTTTATTTGTGATATAGCTTTGAAATGATCAAAGGTACTATAAACATTAATTATAGTTATAAGTTTGGTAAATATAAACATTGGCACAATTAAAACATTCCCAAAGGATTTCAAAACCCTGGCAGGCTATGGGGAGGAGGTGGAAGTAACAAGAGAAACAAAGACCAAAGATGTAGAAATCCCATGCCTGTGCAGAGATTCTGGGAGCAAATCTAGACAAGACTGCCCCTAGTGGTCTATCACTGATGCTGACCCAATGCTACGTAGTTCTCAGTTACTAAGCGGCAATTACCCTTATAATATGTTAGATCATGTATTAAAATGTAGGTATAATGGCCATAAGCACTAAACTAAGGACTGGACATAGGACAAAACATTAAACATCAGAACTGTTGCATATGGAGCCCTGTACCTTGTATAAAGAATGGTTGTATGGCAAGCTTTTCATTTGGAGCGTTAAGAGTAATACTATCCATCTATACATGGTTTTAAAAGTACATCTGCACCTCCCAGTGTCCCTGAAACACCCCAGGTACCTCAATGGGATACAGCCTGGTGCTTCTTGGAACAATCTCTTTAACAGTTTTTCAAAGGAATTAATGACACTTCAAGTTATGGCTGATCACTGGTTTTGACCTTGTAGATGTTGAAGGGAAGTAAATGTATTTGATGAGTTATTAAGCACATGCTTCAGTTATTATGATAGTAAAAACAGCTCAGTCTTATAAAACTGTGAGGTGCTTTCTGTTTCTTAGCACTTAATTGCATTCCTACTGAGTTTAGATAATGTCATTAATCTCAGCATGTGACACAGTATATTTATTTAATTAAGAAAGTTACCCACATTTCTTTCTATTCTTTTGTTTACACTTATGTAAGCTTACTTCAGAATTACTTACTAGATTTTTTTAAGAATTGTATTTTAACCCAAATGAGAACAGGCAACTTAACTGATACTTTAGATGATATTTTAGAAGTCAAAAAGAAGTTAAGAAATCAGTTTTAGATGTCCTTTGTCAAAGCCTTCCTAGAGGAGGCCTTTGCTTCCAAGATATACTGCTGAGATGGAGAATCTATGATCAATTGCTCAATTTCATCTGGCCAATTTCAACTGTCAAGTATTACTAAAAATATAGGCCTATGACAATAACACATTGGACTTTTTTCATAGCCTCCTTAGTATTTGCAGTTTATCATTATTGTTAATTATTAAGCATTTTGTTGGCAGAATGGGTTGCCAGAATAATGATCACAGTCACACCACAACAAACGGCTAATTCGGGGGTACAGTTCTCAGTTACAAAGGTATTTCATAAACTGTAAGTCACTATACCAATATTATTTATAGGAATAATTTTTATAAGACCAAATTATGTTTTTCTGCAAGATAATGAAGCATAATAGAGAAAAAAAATCCTACATATTTTACTTTAAAAGTATTCATGAGCATGCGTTCTTCAATACATAACAGGATGTCTGTAAGAATTATGAGAATTGTAATAATATCTGCTCTTAATAAAGTACCTGCTCTATGCCAGACACTTTAAAATAGATCATTCTTAGTCTTCAGAACATTACTGCAAGAAGATTTTGTTATCTTCTTATACAGCTGAGAAAACTGAAGCTGTGATAGGTTAATAAGTAGATTGGTAAACTAAAAAATGGTAGAGCTACAATTCAAACCCAGATCTTTTAGACTCCTCTGCCCATGCACTTTAACTATAAGAGAGCTAGGAGGTAAGGAGTGTAAAAGAAAAACTCTCAAACAGAAACAATGATCGATTAATTAATTAATTAGTTAATTGATAGTAGCTACCATTTATTAACATGCCAGGTACTAGGTTAAGTGCCTTAGGGACCTTAAGTCTATTATCCTAGTAAACAGCTCAACAGGGTTCATTCATCTCATATTTTTCAAATAAATTAGAAATTAATATTCTTATTTGCCTTATGAGAAGTTTAAGGTTCAAAGACATTAAGTAACTGACACAAGATGACACACCTAGTGAAGAGCAGATTTAAGTTACCAATTCAGGTCTTGTCAAGTTCTAAAAATCCATATTCTTTCTATTAAAGAATACTATATGCTAAAACATATGTCCTAGTTATACAGTAAAGACTCTGGAGTACTATGTAATTACCTTTTTTTCTTTTAACATATTCTTCGGATTATTTCAGTTTATTTAAAACTTACTGAGCTTTATGATATTAAAGAACTTTCAGATAGTTAGTATTAGTTCGACGAATATTTACTAGTTTGTGTTTATTCTAATGCTGTCCATGCTTCCCGAGTCAGATTGTTACATTATAAATCTCATGTGCTCAGCTTGTATTTCATAGTCTACACTTTCACTAAGAACTTAAAAATGAAAGAGAATGTATTAAACTCAGGAAAACTGCCTCATATATGTAAATTGCTGCTCTGAAATACCACAAGTTACAAACGCAACTGAACAGTTTTCATCCTAATCATATAACATGCCTAGAACAGCACTTTGCATTCACTCATTAAACAAGTGTCCACTGATAGCCAACCATTTTTATAACGTTGTGCTGGGGACATTGGCAGATAATAATTCAAAACCCCCTGCCTTCAAAGAACTTTACAAATTAATTAGGGAGAAAAGGCAGGGTAACCGTTAAGTAACAAAAGCCAAAATTACATAATATTGCAACTGTGAAATAAATCATGCTTAAAAAAAAAGAGTGAAAGTGTTCCAACTTCATGGCTGGAGGTGCTGACTATGGGTTGAAGTGGTCAAAAGGACTCCAGGAAGGAAGGTAACAATCAGCAGAGAGGATGGACAGCACTGACCAGGCAGATGTATGTGGTGGAGGTGGCCAAGAAGCAAATTCATTTGTTGTTCTGAAGGTTTGTGCAGGGGAACTGGAGAAGACTGGAAAAGGAGGTGAGGCCAGACAGCCAAAGGCTTTGATTTTAGCTAAAGACTCAGGCCTTTGGCCTCCAGGTGACTGGGAGTCATTGTACATTTTTGAGCAGGGAGTGACATCATTAAAGTAGTGCTTTAAAAAAGATTAATCTGGTAGGACTAGGCAGGATGGATTGGTGGAGAAAGAACAGGAGCAAAGAAACTACTGCAATAATTCAGGTATAAGGTGATGAGGTTCTGGGCAGATGTGACAATAGGAACAGAAGGAAAGAAATAAATGTAAGAGATAGTTCAAAGGAAGACATGACAGAAGGTGATGACTAGATGTGGGAGGAGAACAGACAAAATACACTAGTTTTAAATCCTATTTGGAAACTTTTATAGTTTACAAAGTATATAGAGTTCATGAGACATTATAGATAATATTCCTGGTCTGAGATACCATTGGATCCAAGGAAGATGTTGCTTTTACTCGATGTAGCATTTCTTTTAGCAAAATCTAAAGGCAACTGCTGCATTTTAAGAGATAATAAATTCTATTATAAAAATTACTGAGAGAATAATTTTATCTTTATGTCACAATAACAATAGTAATAACTGCAGTTACAGAATGTCAGTGCAATTAGATGAAAATTCAGCTAAACAATGATGTTTCATTTACCTCCAAAATTCTATTTTATTAATTTAGCTGTTGTTATATTTTCTACCAAATTGACTTTTTAAAATTGTGAATTGATTAAGTCTAGATTGGATTATTTTCACAAATATGTTAATATTATTTTCCAGTAACTTGGGGGTTTTTGTATCTTCATTGTAGGAATAATTCTACTGTCTTCGAAATGTCTTTGTATAATAATTATCTTACTTTCCAGATGGAAAAATGGAGCCATAGAGAAAGTGATTTAATGATTTATCCAAAGTAGTGTGAGAGGTCAAGAATCTCTTCCTATGGGTCCAGTGGGCTATATTAATAGATAAAAAAGATTAGAAAGCAAGAAATATTATTTTTGATTGCTTATACTTAATGAAAATATTGAGTGCCAGGCAATGCAACCTTCTTCCCTGACACACACACACACACCATTGCATTACTATGATATATATATTAGTTACTTCAGAAAGCAAGTGTCATTTTAGAATTACTTACATTCTGTTTTTAATGCATCAAGTAAAACATATTGTGGCTTCTAATATTAATTCATTCTCCACTTAGCATTGTTAAAAATATTTATGATCTAGTGTAGAGCAAAACATATTGTTATCCATTTTCCCCGGCTTTGATATAAAAGCATTCTTCAGTTGCTTCCTAAGGAGAAATGTTGTCAAAGTTTGATGGTAATTTATGTTGTCAGTCCATTAAGTTGATTTTATGGCAGCCAACACAACTATTGTCCATTTATGAGAAACCCGAGGACCACTCTAGGTCTCCACGAAGGCCGTTTGATACCTGCCCTCTCATATGGCTGACCTTGAGGGGAGTTGAGTTTGGTAATTTATGGCAAATACCATCTAGGAAGTCCCATTTGCAAGATTCACTGTCATTTAGTGCTAAATGATCATTGCTGAGTCCAGAGACAATCTGAGCTCCTGACAGAGCAATCCCATAAAAAATATTGCCTACCCACCCAGGTGTCCTTTCCAATTATCTGGAGTAGAAATTAATACTTTTAAAAGCTGCTAGTTTTTGAAAGGTTATTACAATTTATTCCAGCGGTTTCTTTTGCACATTATGATGAATTAGTTTATTACGCCATTATTTTCCATGTCAGCTTTTTAGAAGATTGAACCATAATGTTGAAACATTAGTGTGAATGGCAAACATACTATTTTACAGCTGAGTAATATATTTCTTTGAGAAAAATGTGCTTAGTTTTTAATAACAGGTAATTTTATGTTTATGTTCCCTAATGCTGTTGTCAGATATTATTTATTTCTTTTTGGTAAGAACTAGAGAACTTTCTTTTAAAATGTTAATGGTGCATTAGACATATTTTAGAGTCATAGTAAGAATATATTACTGAAAAATAAAAAATATAAATTGTAAGTGTTTTTCCCTGAAAGCTAATATCTTCTAAGGTTTTCTTGACACTGATTTAATATATGCTTACTTCCATGGAGAATCATACTTCTGTCTCAATATTTTCTCTAAATGTAGTTGGAGGAGAAGGAATCTAATTCATTTTTCTGAGATATCAAGTTTTTCTTTAATGAAACTTCTTTATCTTAAATGACTGGCTTCATATGTCATTTGGAAGTATTTTGTAAGATAATATAAATTAATTAGGACTTTGATAGAGATGTTTTTTGGTCATTCTCCATTGAAGTAGGATACTGGGAAAGTATTAGTAATTTCCTATTTAGCCAAGTATTAAAAATAATCATTGTGTTAACAAAGATTGATTAGAAGTATTCTAAAGAGTACCCTATATAGTATCTTCCTTCCTATAACAAATGCATGCCTATTGCATGCCAGGCATCATACAACTGTGTGAAGCTGAGACACATCCGTAACAACATTCTAGAAATGCAATCTTTCTATTCCCATTACAATTACTTTTATCCTTACAGTATTTAAAAATGTAATGCAGCTTTAAAAAATTCTGAATCTTGTGTAAACTGAGCATGTAAGCAAATTCAGTAACACTTCAGAAGTTTTACATTTGCTACCTCCAATCCAACAAGTACTTGCCAAAGGAAATACTGATTTTTGTTTTCCCATCAAACACATTTGTTTCTTTAGCAAATGTTTGCAATATTGAAGTATTTGTTTGTATTGATATGACTGGAACAAATATTAGTTTTAGCAGAATTAAGATTCAAAGCATTTCATAAATTTTTCCCATTGTGCCAGAAAAAAAAATTTGATCATGAGTTCTCAGGTTTCTTTTCTAATGTTTATTGAAATCTAGCATATATACAGAGAAATGTATACATTGTAAGTATATAGCTCCCTGGATTTTCACAAGGTGAGCCCACCTGTGTAACTAGAATTTGTATCAAGAAACAGAAATCACCAGTATCCAACAAACACTTCTGTGTCCCCTTCCAGTTGTCACCTTCCAGCCCTGATAACCAATCTCCTGACTCATGACACTACAGATTAGATTATCCTGTTTTTATGAACTCAATATAAACAGTCATAGCTTTTGATTGGGATAATGTTTTTGGCATTTATTTACTTGGTTGTATGTACTTATACTTTGTTCCCATTGCTGCATGGTATATTCCATTGTTTAAATGTATTTTACTTACCCAGCCTACTATTGATGATCACTATCTTGATTCTAGTTTGGGGTTATTGCAAAAAACATGCTACTGTGAGCATTATTATATATGTCTTTTGGCAAAATATGAAGGCATGTCTGTTGGGTCTCTTCTGAGAAGTGGAATAGATGGGCCACAGAATAGATAGAGGTTCAGCTTTCATAGATATGGCCAACCAGTTTTCATGAGTACTGGTAGTCTAGCAGTTACTATTTTCCTTTGGACTTCAGGCTTAAACACAACTGGGAAGAACTGGACAAATAATTTCTAGGTTTCTCTCAGGCCTAGAATTCTGTAATTCAGTACTTGTTTACAGTGGAGAGCACTGGCATAGATTTCAACAAAAGGTAGATAATGAGAATCTGCCATTTGGTTTTCTACTGTATTTCTCTATCTGCATTTGCATCTGGATTTGACTTATTAATAAACCTGAGAAGTCACATTTTATATAAATAAATGAAACTGCAGTATTGAATGCAGAAGAGCTGGAAATTTTTTTGATTTCATATGCTTTCCTATAATACAGAAACTTTTTTTGTTAAGCTGGTGGTAATAACTAGCTAAATGCAATTTCTTCTCTTCGGGGTTCCTAGTTATTCTCACTGAAGCAGAGCAGGAATTGTATGTATGCATCCTTTGTGGTATTTTGCAAAGAAGAAGTCCTCAATACATTTTGGTTGAACGTATTTATCTACCTTGTCAAATGGTTTTTTATGGGCTTTGGGGATTGCATAGAATCCTAGCTCTGCCAACTGACTTTTGCCAAATGCTTTATCTCCCTTAATCTCATTTTATATGTTATATGGAGAAAATAATAGTCCCTGCCTCCCAGATCACTGTGAGAACAAAATGACATAGCACACATGATGCACTTCACACATGTTAATAATAATAAAGTCTACACATGATAAATAGTAAGTGTTGGGTGGTGTTATAATTGATTTTCAATTTTAAGGTGAGTAGTCTTTCAACCTCTGCCTAAGATACTAAAGATTCTGCTGCTCAGAATTTATGGATAGACAGACATGCTATACAATAACTAGAATTTGACAATTAGCTTTTATTATTTCTCTTATTAATATTTCCACAGATATTTATTGAGTACCTTCTACAAGCTGTGCACTATGTAAGACACAGGGATTCCCAAAAATAGTTTAGACACTATCCGCAGACATCCAAAACTGTCGAGGCTTGCAAGTCCATGGACAGTTATAGTGCCATGGGACCAGGCATGAAGGGAGGATCCAGACACTATGGGTTTGCACAGGGGAGGTGTTACTTCACTTCAGGAAGGTTTCCTGGAAGAAGTAACAGCTCCATTGATAGCTGACAGATGCAAAGGAATTAATCAGGTTAGGGAGGAGTAAGGAATGTACAGAAACAAGAATGCAACAGGCAGAAGAGGCAGCATTAGAGGACAGGAAGATTTCAAGAAAGCCTGGAGCTTAGAAGCCTAGGTATGCGAGGTGAGGTGGGGAGGAAAAGTGTCAGAAAGAAAGGGGTAATGCTAAAAAAGCGAGCATTAAGGTTTTATAAACTGGACCCTTGGACTCTGGGCTTTGTCCTGAGGTTAATTAGAAGCCACTGATGGTTTCATTATTTTTAAATTTGTAAATTAAGGTATGATTGGCAAATAAAAATTTTATATATTTATGGTCTGTGTAATATTTTGATATATGTATAGATTGTGAAATGATTAAATCAAGCTAATTAACATATCACCTCACATACTTATCATTTATTGTCATGAGAACATTTAAGATCTACTTTCTTAGCAATTTTTGAATATATAGTATACTATTATTAACCACAGTCACCATGCTGTGCAATAAATCTCCCAAACTTATTTCTCCTATCTAATTAAAACTTTGTACCATTTGACCAACATCTTTCAATTCTCCTGCAACTCCCAGCCCCTGGCAACAACCATTATACTCTCAGATAAGCCATTAAATGGATTTGAATTTGAGTGTCTTGATCATATTTGTATATTAGGAAGAACATCATTGGTACAAAGTAAAGAATGAATTGGAAGGTAATGAGACAGGAGGCAGGAAGACCAGTTAAGAGGCTGGGGCAGTAAACAGAGTGGAAGGTTACACTGGTCTGAATTCAGGTCTCAGCAGTGGGAACAGGGAGAAGAGGATGAGTAGAAAGTAGAAAGTATCTCACTTAGAAATCTAGGATGGCACCTGTAATCCCAGCCTGGACAATGGGGTGGATAGTCATGGTAGTCATGGGAGGAAAGGATGCCAAAGGAAGAGAAGGTGAAGGGTGGAAGACAATGCATTTCACTGGGGCATGTCAAGGTTGAAGTGCCTGTTATTATCTAAATGCAAAAGACATGTAAACGTTGAATAAATAGCTTTGAGTTCAGGTGAGAAAACTTTGATGAAGATGTCAATAACATGGTAATTCCAGCATCCTTGGACACAGGACAGGTTGCTTAAGCAGAGCTTGGAGTGAGAGGAGAAAGGCATAGAACAGAGCCCTGAGGAAAAGCCATATTTAAGACAATAAGTGGAAGAAGAGGAACCTCAAAGGACACTGAGAAGGAACAGCTACAGAGGTGGTAGGAAAATGTGAAGAGGTGGTTATCATGATGACCACTGAGATGAAATGTTTCTAGAAGAAGGGAATGAATGGTCAGCAGTGCCAGATGCTGCCAAGATGTGAAACAAGTTGGATATTGAGAAGTGTAACCACCAGATTTGCCAAAAAGAAGATCTGTGGAAACTCTGCTTAGAAGAGGCTGGCTTTGAGCAAACCAGGGTACAAATAATAACTGGAACCACAACTAAAAGTTGATGAAATTCCAGGTAAATGTGATTACTCAATACAATAGCTTAAATAACTGTATATTTAAGATAATTACACTACTCATTGTCTGTTAAATACGTATTTTTTAACTTAAGCACAACTACAAAATACATACCAATTTTGATCACAATAGGTTTTCCATCACTGTTTTGACATTTACCTTTGAATCATGCAAACATTCTTTAGAAAAATATGAATTTTAATGCGCTAAACCAATTGTTAGAAATTTGCCTCTTGGTGAACCTCAGCTGAGGATTCTGAAGAACTAGGAATGAGGTCAGGAAGAAAATTCTCTTTGGAGAAATTTCTTTTGGAGATTTTTTGTTAAGTTTGGAAAGAATAGGATGTGGATGCATAGTGTAGAAAAATTCCACACGGAAGGAAAGGTCCTGTCCTTGCATGTACATATATGCAGAGTCAAACTCAGAGAATAGACTCCTTGGAGAAAAAGTCAGTGATTCATTATTGTGAGTTAAGAAAGGACATACTATAAATCACAAGCAGAGAAACACAGTTCTGCTTTCTCTGCTCTGTTCCATGGTTGAAAATTAATTTTCCTCAGGATTTTTTTTCCTGGTGGCTGTTATTTACAGTGTCGTCCACCCAGACTAGCTTATTCATTCTGCAGGCAGTTCCTGTTGGTGCACCAAGGTAGAAGCCTAGCAAATTAGTTTAGGGTGTTGTAGGAACTCTGTGTGAAAGCACTGCTTCCATTTCAATCTGCAAATGTAGGATGTGTTTATTACCACATTTCCCACCAAGCCCAAGCCAGGTCAGTACGTGACATTTGTGTTTAGAAGAGATTCAAAGGGATAGGGTTTGGGTACATTTCCATTAAAAATATGTATATATGTCACTTAGGTGTATGATATAATGGGTCCCTTCATGAACTCTGCATCTTCACAGAGTGGTTTTGTTGCTTCACGGGTAGATGAGGTCAACAGTATAATTATATCTGTTTTATAGAAAGGGAAAGTTGGAATCTGAGAAATTAAGTAATTTGCCTAAGTACACATCTGGTAAGTAACAAGACCCAGATTCAAAACCAGATTTTTTTCACAACTGCCTGGTAAAACTAAAGAATTGTGTGCTTGTCTTTTTTCCTTTTCTTCTCTTTTTTCCAAGTTTTGAATAGAATCCATTGGCTTGATTAACAGAAGACTAATCTTTTTGTTTTCTAATTCTACCATGGACTTCACTTACTCTCTATTCTTTTTCTTCTTTCCTCTTTATTTACATCCTATTATTTATATCTCTGCAGGTCACTTAAAATTGGTATAGGGGATGAAGAAGATGACACTTTATTAAGTCACAAGATAATGTAGTCATTAACCAAATTTCGCGTCATAACAAAATATGACATATAAAAAGGAGAGTTAAACGCGTTAGCATTAACCATGAGATATATTGTTCTACAGATAATTAGCATAAATTGGTTCAACAAATACATCTCAAGCACCTCCTACTCTTAGGGTGCCTCTCCATGCTGGGTCAATGGCAGAGCACAGAATGCATAGCCTGCCTACCCAGAGCAGACATTCCAGCTGGGGGTGGGTGGTGAAGGGGAGGCAGAGAGTAAATGCATATGTAACCAGTGCAATCAGGAAAGATAAGACAAAGTCAAGTGGATAGAAGATGCCCAGAGAATGGGAGGAAAGAGGCTGCCTTCCTATGTATGGCAGTCAGGGAAGACTTATCAGTGAGATGACATTTGACACAGACCACAGGAAGCAAACTCTGCCCACATCTGCGTGAAGCTCATCCCAGGAAGGGGCAACATGACCAGAAAATGCCAGAGGCAGGAATTGCTACATATCTATGTGCCCCTAATTCCGCCTTCCCCCAAGCAAAGTGAGCAGATGAAGTGGGTGAGGGGAAGGGAGAATGGCAAGAGACTAAATCAGATGTGATGGGGGGGCAGTAGTCTGACTTGTACGGCCTGGTACAATCCCCTCAAGGATTTATTCAAATATAATAAGTCACAGTTACAATGAATATTGCTTTGATACATCTAATCCAAGTCTTTTTTTTTTTTTAATTTTAAAAACAATAGACATGGGGTCTTGCTATGTTGTTCAGGCTGGTTTCAAACCTCTGGGCTAAAGCAGTCCTCCTGCCTCAGCCTCCACAATGCTGGGATTACAGGTGTGAGCCACCACACTCAGTCTCAATCCAAGTTTTACCACCTTGTTTCTCTTTTGGGTTCCTTTTTCAGCTCTAAATAGTGCCCACTGGAGTATTATTGAGCAGGATCAGAAAATAAGCATGCTTTCACCCCCACCCTTCCCACTGAGGCAGGCAGCAATAATTGATCACAGATTCCTCCAGTCACACCGCAAAAAGTTGGAGCTGGCCAAGAAATGAACCATTCCAGACATAGCCTTGAATACTCAGACATCTCCTTTCCCTTCTTACCTCTCCTTCATTAATAGACTACAGTCCCAAGAGCCAAGCCTCCAGCATCTGGATCTGCCTTTGCTTCTGCCCACTTGTTTGAGACCCAGGAACTAAAACTTCCTGCAATCTCCTCTGCTCCCTAGGAAACCTCCTGTTGGCCCTGTGTACATGCAGTCCCCCTGCGTCCCCTAGATAACTCTTCCCTGCTCATCATTGTCCAGTTGAAGGGGCGCAAACAGTAATGAGCTAAAAGCAAAATAATCTTGACCTTTCTGCATCTTAGTTTCTTCATCTGCAAAATGGGCCTCAGCATGCCCAGCCTGCAGGATTGCTGTGAGTACTGACAGTAGCTATTAATAAGATGACTATAGCTGACACCGCAAGAGTCCTTGATCTCTTCAGAGGAAAAGAGAGGAGAAAAGAAGGCTCCAGGAACTTGAAACAGAAGAAACAGAGGTGAAAATTACTTACATTTTGTATTGGCCTCCTAGTTTCACTACACTGCCACTTCTAGCATACTTCACTGAGCACAGAGGAGCAAATGAATGAGATAAGACAGAAAATATGATAGTCCAGGACACAAATTTCATCTCTCCACCAATATGGTAGGATGGGAGTCTACCCCACTGAGAAAATAAATATGAAGATCAGTATGAAACAAATCTTGCCATGGAGAGAGGACAGGATTTTTCAGCAGGTGGGTGGAAAAAAGGAGTAGATCAGTGCAAATGTAGAAACAGATCATATATAAATTTAGGAAATATAATGGAATTCCAATAGAACAAGTAAATATTTCCACTTATACCTATTGTTATTTAATGGGGATTACTGGACATTATTCTGGACATAATTACTGGACATATTATTTAATGAGGATGACTGGAGGAGGGCTGACCCAGGTTTAGGACCTAGCACTCCAACACCACCATGGAACATACAAAAGGATATATCCCAGCTGTTGGTATATATTTAAAGAAGTTGGTATATATATTTAAGGAAGTCTAAACCAGGAGACAGAGCCCAGGATCCAAACGGCAGCACTGCCCATGTTAACACTACCATAGGCATCAGGCAGTAAAGGGATGTTTCAGTGAAAAAGTTAAATACTGCAACTGGGAATATTCAAGTAGATATGTAAAGTCTCAACCATTGGCTAGGGATCAGAGGCAAGACTTCAACTCCTTGTAGAGTCAAGAAGGATGTGAGGGCTGAGAGAAAGACTAGGACTAGCACAAAGCAAAATAAAGAGCGTGAAAATTATTAAGCAGATCCCCAAGCAGATTCAGTTAACAAAACTGGGAGCCAATAATTCAAGACAAGGAATATTTGTAATAACAGCTCAGGGCACAGGCCAAAGCATTGAGCAGCAAAGGCTTCATGGTGCTGAGCTGCCACCTCCCTCCCTGCTCAAGGGGCAGGCCACTTGGGATTGCGCCTACACTGGGAGGTTGGACCACAGAAAGAGAAAATGTGTCCAGGCGGAGAACTAAGCCAGCGCTGGCCCCTCTAACTTGACAACCTCCCAGCAAAATCCACTTTAGCCCTTGGACTTTCCTGAGCTGTAAGATGAAATTCTGAGAAGAAAGATGAGAAAAGTAAATCTGTAGAAAGTTGCCGGGAGGTTTCACAGTTCTCCTTCGTTATAAAAACCAGTTTCTGCTTAGCTTAGGTCATAACAGAATTATTTCTAATTACCTAAAATTTCACATCTAACTGGATTTCAGCAGGAAATGATACCCTCCAAAGCTTAAATTTCTGGAATCAAAAATGTTAAAAGTTAAGAATGTAGGAGTATTAATAATGAACTATTAACTATTAAGAGTTGTATGTGCAGCGTAGATGTGTACACTGAGAGAAGTGTGTGCTTGCAAGGATCAATTCTTTTTCTTTAAAAATAGAAAGTGCATGCTAATATTAAGAATAGAAACTGAAATTTATTTTGAATAAGTTAAAACATAAATTTGAAATTGTCAGCATATAATTAACCTAGCCACAAAGAATAGGAGATAAGATTATAGCTGAATGTATTAAACTAAAAATAATGACCTTAAAAACACTGGCACAAGAATTTATATTTTTCCATTTTAATTTATAGATTATGAAGTGTTGATATAATTTTCTACATTTTACATAATTTGGGAGTGTCTTATTTCAAAGAAGCTTTAAATATATTGGAATTTATTAGGCAACTGCTAACTCAGAAGCAAGTGGTTGTCCATCTATTGGCTTCCAGAGAGAGGTTGCACTGGTTCATTTAGGCAACTGGAATACCATTTACCAGAAAGCTAATCAACAAGATGGCTAGTTACATTTATGAGTATTTCTTTTAGAGGCATTTAGTTTCAATCCCACAGATGGTAGCTGCAGTCCATTAGTTTCTGAGCCAAGCTTTTCAGTGTCCTATTGTACTTAGCAAGATTGCTATTGCAGCAACACAATTATTCCAAATTCAGCGAGAGTCAGCGGGCCTAAAACAAAGCTATGCCATAACAATTTAATCCCAGCTCACCTTCCCCTTTGCTAGATAAACAATCAAACACCTGCTGAATTCAGTTCCATATAATGAGAACATCTGAGCAACAAAGATCAAAGAACACTGACATTTGATCTTAAAGTAGAACCCCATTATTAAAAACAGATTTTTATTACATGGTGTCGGATAGCTATTTTGCGGGTCAGATCATGCTGGGACAGAAAAACAATACCAAAAAATCCTAACTCAACATGATTAATTCGTAAGGCATGGGTCATTCCTTTGCCTCAGCATCAACATTTTTGAGTGCTTCATTCTATCGGAGTCAGCCGTCTTTTGAATGACTTGAAAAAGTTATTTAAAATTTACAGGGGCAAGCAAATATGTGCCTTTGGTTTTTTATTCGTGCTTTTAAAAAAGCCGTAAAAATTCAAGGTGAAAGGAGATTAAGGATGTTTATCTTTCTAGTTACACTAGAATTCCCACTTTCAAGAACAAGCAAAATAGTTCAAGCTTTGAAAATGTCCAAAACACAAGTTTTCTGATGTAATTCACATAAGACAACTGGATGATTCCTTCTGGGGCTTCTTTTCATAGTTGTAGTGAATGAATAAATATTAGCACAAATGAAAATGCTTTTTTTCAGGATTTTATTATAATTACTGAATACATCTCCTACACTCAGGCATTGCCTCCTTCTCCGAATCTTTTTAAAAAATTATTGCTTGTATGCTGTAGAATGCAAATCCTCCTCTCCTCCCATCACACCGAGACAGTTTGTGAAACCTCATGTTCTTCATAAAACCTCTCTCAAATGAAAATGAAATAGGGCTTTCACCTTCAGTCCTTCATATAAAGGTCTAATTGAAACAGCTTTCCCCAGATTCTCTTCTCTCTAAAGGGCATTTGTACTATTTCTCATATATGAAGTAAATACTTATTTTGATGTATTTAGTCAAAAGGGCAGCTGGGTCTCTATACATTTGCTTATGAGATTGCCTGTCTTAGGAAACTTTAAGAAATCAAGCATTGAACAACGATCCTTTTGCACTGTGTGCCACTGGAGCTTAATAGAGCTCAATGGTGTTTTTTATATTAGCGGTTGTGTGAACGTAGGCTATGTAACATCTAGATCTGTGTGAATACCACAGTGTGCACAAATAACAGTACAAATTAAAAAACTTGACAGGACATCCAAAGCCATTAATTGTACTGGAAGTGTTGTTAAATTAATTCCATTTATGTGACAGTATTGAGCAGAAGACTAGTTTTCAGTAAGAATATTTGATGGTCATCAAGAAAAACATAATTAGTCATTCCTTACTCCCTATAGAATACAAATTCTTGTATTTATAATTAACACTAGCCAAAAGTGCCAGAGCATCCTCCTAACATAAATAACCTCACTTATCTTTTGGCTAAATATTGATCTAACCAACAAAGGGAGCCTGTTTTAAGCCTTTCTCTTCTTGATATGGGAGGATGCAGAATTACTACAATTTTGGACAGTATTTTAATTCTTTCAGTACTACTTTTGAGTAGTTGATAAAAACTAAACTTTTGCATATGTGTATTACACTTTTTTCCATGTAATATCAGGGAGGTGATATACCCGAGATTTGTGGAGGCAGCAAACCACATTGCCATGTGTGTACCTATGCAACAATCCTGCATGATCTGCACATGTACCCCAGAACCTAAAGTACAATAAAAAAATTAACACTAAAAAAAAACTTCTGACCTAAGAATTTATAATGTCTAGAAAAATGATTTTATGGTACCTAGAACTGAAATTTCTAATTCAAATTATTCTAGAAGTAATGTTTATATTTGTTCTTATATCAAATCATTATGAAATTATGATTTTATGCATTGGGATGACTTTTAATTGCTACAACAGATCAAAAGTGACAGAAACTTAGCTCTAAGAGACGTTTATTTCTCTGCCAGGCACAGAGGCTCACACCTGTAATTCCAGCACTTTGGGAGACCAAAGTGGGAGAGCACTTGAGGTCAGGAGTTCAAGACCAGCCTGGCCAACATGGTGAAACCCTGTCTCTACTAAAAATACAAAAATTGGCCAGGCATGGTGGCACACACCTGTAGTCCCAGCTACTTGGGAGGCTGAGGCAGGAGTATCACCTGAGACTGGGAGGTGGAGTTTGCAGTGAATCGAGCTCATGCCACTGCACTCAAGCCTGGGTGACATGGCGAGACTCTGAGACTTCCCCTCCACTGATCTATGCCCCCCAAGAAAGGAAGTTTATTTCTCACTGACCTAACAATTTAGAGTGAGTAGTCCATATTGGTAGCTTGGCTCTGCTCCATTAAGTTATTCTACGTCCCAGGTTTCTTCTGTTTCAATCATTTTTGTCTTCGTGGTTGAAGTAAGGTCACTGCCATGCCAGTGTCCCTGTGCATGGAGGACCAGAAATGAAGGGCAAACAACTTTCTTTTAAGTGATATGGAAGTTGCACACATCACTTCAGCTCACATTCCATCAGTGAGAATTCAGTCACGTGGCCACATCTAGCTGCAGGGGAGACTGGAAAATAGTCTGTGGCATCCTCGTCTGAGTTCATACCCCAAATAGCCAAATAACTATGTACTTTCAAAAATCCCACTTGGTCTCTGCATCTAGCACAAAGTCATGTACTGACTTTTCCATCAAGAGCAGAGATAGCTCCTATGAATCTCCTAGGAATCTTAACTATTAATGTCTAAATAGTTAAGATTCCTGACTTTACCTACAGAGTCCCCCTATCTAGTGTTGGTGTGGTAATAGGATAATGCAACAAAATCCCCCATTCAGAAAAGAAAGAAAGGGAAACACATAGTAGTCCCTGATCCATACCAGTGATGAGACTCTTGCTCGTGTGTTAGGCCATTCTTGCAATGCCATAAAGAAATACCTGCGCAAACCACCATGACACATGTATACCTACATAACAAACCTGCACATTCTGAACATGTATCTCAGAACTTAAAGTATAATTAAAAAAAGAAAGAAAGAAAAACCTGCAACTGGGTAATTTATAAAGAAAAGAGGTTTAATTGGCTCACAGTTCTGCAGACACAAGTATGGCAGTGACATCACTCAGCTTCCCGGGAGACCTCAGGGAACTTTTGCTCATGACAGAGGGTAAAGCAGGAGTAGGCATATCCCATGGTGAAAACAAGAGTGAGGGAATGGGGGAAGGTGCCATACACTTTTTTGTTTTTGTTTTGTTTTGTTTGTTTGTTTGTTTGTTTGTTTTTGAGACAAAGTCTTGCTCTATCGCCAGGCTGGAGTGCAGTGGCAGGATCCCGGCTCACTGCAACTTCCGTTTTCTGGTTTCAAGCAATTCTCCTGCCTCAGCCTCCTGAGTAGCTGGGACTACAGGCAGGCACCGCCACGCCCAGCTAATTCTTTGTATTTTTAGTAGAGACGGGGTTTCACCATGTTGGCCAGGATGGTCTCGATCTCTTGAAGTCGTGATCTGCCCGCCCCAGCCTCCCAAAGTGCTGAGATCATAGGCGTGAGCCACCGCACCCGGCCTTTGTTTTTATTTTTTGTTTTGTTTTGTTTTTAAAATGGAATCTCACTCTGTCACCTAGGCTGGAGTGCAATGGCGTGATCTCTGTTCACTGCAACCTCCGCCCCTCAGGTTCAAGCAATTGTCTGCCTCAGCCTCCCGAGTAGCTGGGATTACAGGCGCCCACCACTGCACCCAGCTAGTTTTTTGTGTTTTTAGTAGAGACGGGGTTTCACCATTTTGACCAGGCTGGTCTTGAACTCCTGAGCTTGTGATCCACCTGCCTCGACCTCCCAAAGTGCTAGGATTACAGGTGTGACTCACCACGCCTGACCAGTTCCATACACTTTTAAATGATCAAATCTCATGAAAATTCACCAAATCTTACAAAGATAGCACCAAGCCATAAGGGATCCACCCCCATGATCCAAACATCTCCCACCAGGCCCCAGTTCCACTCAGTAATTACAATTCAGCATGAGATTTGGGCAGGAACAAATACACAAACAGTATCACGTAGGAACAGCCTCCCTGCCCTTCCAGGGGTTGATGCCCTTTGCTTAGACCCTGGTGGACATTCTTGGCCATTGGCCTCCATGGCCTCTGACTTTCCCCTTTGGAGGATCTTCCTTGCCGGTATTCTCCTTAGCCACATGTGAGGTGAGACAGAGAGAATAACCTCCTTTGGGAGCCTCGTTTAGGGATTGAACAATTGTAAGACTTTATAAGCCAATCTTCTACTTTCTTTAACTATATGATTCTCTCAAAACTTAGTCAATTTAGGTCAGTCAACTGTCTCTTCTGTAAGGGAAGAACAAAGTTGATTACCTTAAAAAAAAAAACTTATTCTTTGACAGTGCTCACAGATTTCTAGCTCAAATATCCTACTTAGCTGTCTTTGTGGCTGGTCATTAGGATAAAGCTCTCTACTCTCAAAGATTGCTTCTTGTAGAACTGTGGTTTATAGAAAAAGACAACTGAACTCTAATTTTTTTTAATTTTAGTAGAAATGCTAACGGTGATTTTATTTTATTTTAAAATCAGACTTTTTTTTTCTATTAAAAATTATGAGTTTGGACCCATTTAGTTGGCCAGTATTGAATAACAATTCATTTCATTGCATTAGGAAGATGTACTTTCCTTTCAGCTGTCCATTGGTTTAAAGGTGATGAGACATCTCAAAGGTATTAACTCAATTAAGGTCACTTACCACAAATTCTTTAAATTCAGCTCTGGTAGGTACAACACTACTGTCAGAAATTATCCTTTCAGAGCAGTGGGCTGTGGCTTGGGGGCAGATAACCATGTTCCTGCCGAGTGAAGAAGGCCGTTGCCTTCCCACAGCATCCCCATGTGAGAACTCCCTCCCCTGTGCAATTCCCATCAGCTCAAGACTCAACTCTTCACTTCTGCATCTGCTGTTTTTGTTTGCTTTGGTGTCCTTCACCCTGCCTGCTCCGCATACCTGGCCCCTCTCATTGAACCTTTACAGTTTTGACATCTCTCATTTTTCATCCATGTAAACTACCGTGGCCACTTTCTCCAGACTCCCTCCATCTAATCAGGCAGGCTTTATGTCCCCATGTGAACATTCCTGTCATTCCTCTGATTTGGGGACCTGCCTTTCCAAACCCAATGTTGTCATTTCATTTCAGCCTTGCCTTAAACCAAGGCTCAGATAAGCCAGGCTTAGTGTTGGGACCACTGCAAATAACACCTGAGATGAAACCTGAAGCACACTAAGCCATTTTGAGGAAGAAACTTCCATAATAAAGAAACTCTATTCCTGGAGAGATGATGAAATATCAGCATGAGGTGTTTTGTTTTGTTTTAGCAAGGCAGCCTTTAAGCTGTATGAGATAGGACTGGAATGCGCTATCAGAACCAACCTAGAAGTTCAAAGCCAAGCCCTGTGTCCAGGGCTTGTAGGAACGTGGACAGATACCAGAACCTAGTTGGTATAAAAGGCATGAAGTCAGGTTCAAAGCCAAGATTCTCAAGGCAAACAGTGAGGAATGCCAAGAAGTAAGGGTCAGGTCAGGAGCAAAAATCAACAGAGAGTGGAGGAACTGAAGTGAAGTTGAAGCGCAAGTGAGAGTAATGAGCATCAGCTGAGATGTTTGAATGGCCTGGGCTCTGCAGGCATAGGTCTGTCGCTACCTGGCCAAGGCCCCCATGGTTCAGGTCCCGACTAACAGCAGAGCAACGAGCTGGGCAGACATAAACATTCACTCAATAGTTGTTACATGTCAGGCACTGCCAAGGGAGCTATACAAAGGTTACTCATTTAATTCTAACAACAATACTTTGTAGTAGGTATCAACTCTTAGCCTTTTACAGATGAATAAACTGTAACATAGTTCAGATGACCTAGCTGGTAAGTGTCAGAGCTAAGATTAGTGCTCAGTTCTACCTAATGCCAATGGCTTTGCCTTTTCTGTCCAGCAGGGGTTAAAGTATGTTTAAAACAATCTATAGATTTTGGGGGCCTGCTACCGCCAGTTTCCATGTGCCTATGTCCTGTAGATACATTTATTTGAGGACTATCTTCTGGATAGAAGCTCATGTTTGGTCATACGGTAGGAACTTTTGGAGAGTTTAATTTTAGGCTATGTGGGACCGTTATGCAACTTACCAAAGACAGTCCCGAAGCTGAAAGAGTTTACTTTCTTTATGATGTAACTAAAAATGTCTTTATCAGGCTTTGATTTTATCTGTGAAATTTCAGTCTTTGAACAATGACTGGTGGGAAATACAGTTAATAATGTGATCTCTTCATCCAAAGATGATGAGAGGTCTGTCAATGTTTGGGAATGCTTCATGCTTGTCTCTGTACAGTCCAAAACAGAATGAAATCTTTCAGCCTAAAAACACGAGAAAGCAGCTCTCCTATATTCATCAGTCTGGTCAGGGGCAGTTCTGGGCCAGTCTGCCCAGGCTACAGAGTAGAGTGCTGAACACAGTTGCCACTGGGAACTCTGGGAGTGCATTTACACTGCCTGCTGGCTTCCCACTCACTTAAAATCTCATACCCCTGTCAACATAAAAAATAGAGATGAGTCTCTTAAGTAAAAATTGTTTTATTTGAGAATACTATACAAGAAGTAAGACTGGAATCTGGGACATATATACAGACCAGATTGGCCTCTGGAGTGTCCACAGAATAAAGGAAAAGGTTAGGGTTTATTGAGTTAAGTGGAGGTTATGTGTTGGTTTTGGAAAAAGCTTATTGGTGCTGGCAGCAACAAAAGAGCTAGTGAGTTCTAACTGGCGAGTGTCAGTAGTTATTAGGTAGGACTTGTAATCCTGGAGTTACAGTTAGGCCCTTGTAGTTTTACACTGGGCTTGTGAGACTGTGTCAGGCACGTGTCCTTGTATAAGCAGCTAGCTGTCCTTATGCTGCAACCTGTCCTTGTGTGACCCATGTAGTAAGCTGCAGTTTGGAAAAATTTCTTCTGATAGTTTCTGTTATCAAGCAAATCATGCATGAGATCCCTCCCTTCATGGCCCTCCTGCACTCCATTTGCATGGGTTTGACACAAGTGACTCTTTTTTGAATCTTACAACTTTCACACCCCAAACTCTAGTATTGGAATAGTAATGATACTGCATATCTAATCACCTCCTATTCTGCAATGGACATGCACAAGTTCCTAAGAGGAACACAAATCCAGAAAAGGAATTAGACAATGATTATATATAGTGATCTCCCACTGAACATGACATATGTGTTATTAACAATGATAATCATTATTACACCAGACATTTATGCTGTGCTTATTACATGCCAGGCATTATTCTCATACTTTATGGATATTAACTCATTTAACCTTTACAACAGTCTCACGAAGTAGGTATTATTATTCCAATATTACAGATGAGAAAAGCAATGCATAGAACAGTTAAGTAATTTGCTCAAGGCCACGTGTCTAGTGAAAACAACCACTAAAATTATGCTTCCTGTTTGAAAGAACTGATGATGAGACAGATTTAATGAGTGACAAGTACTTTGGAATCAGTAAAGGGAAAAGAGAGAGCATGATAAACTTACACATAGAACTTAGTCTAAGTTACCCCACTCTTCCCTGTAGCCACCTTCCACCACTTATAGCTCTTCTCCAAAAACATGAATACTTTTCTCTGTGAATGTGTTTATGCAAATACAATTGCTGTGACACTAACGTGGCAATTGGTGAGTGAGGAGAGAAGATAACTTTTATAGAGTAGCAGTCCAGAAGAAATGACACCGTTCTTCACAGGACTCCTCCCTTAAGCTTCCCTATACCCTATAACTGGATAGACATCCAGGAAAGCCTTGGTATAGGACTATTCTTTGTGTAGAGCTCATGAAGACTAGATTGGTTAAGGGCAATTTTTTAGATTCTTTTATGAGACTTTGAAATAGTTTTATTATACAGAATGATTTCTGTAAATGGCATTTGCCTGTAAGAGGAAAAAGATGATTATATCTATTGGTGATATAATTATTCATCTTTACAAACATTTTTCAAAGATTATCACATTTAAATTCTGTCTAGCTCACAAGGCTTGTGTTATCCTCACCCACCCACGCAGTAACTGCACCCTCCTTTCTCACAACCACGCTTACCTCCCATGACTCATGAGCCTGCCACGTGACCATATTCAGAGCTTCCACAGGGAATAGGTTTTTAATGAAAAAGACATAGAAGGTTGTTGACTTTCTGATGTTACTTTATTTTACTTATTCCCTTCATTGGTTTACCAATCCCAAACTGTAGACCTTATTTGACCCAGGACTTTTTCTGTGTTTTAAACCTTCATTACAATTGTACAGCTTCTACTAATGCATGTTCCTCATACCCCCATCTAAATTCTATACAGAGATGGGTGGTTGTTATCCTTGAAATAATCAGACAGTAATGCCCCAAGCAGAAAAGCTTAAGGAATAAGGATGATAAAAAAAGACAGTACACAAATGGGAAAATTAAAAGGAAGGACATTAGTTTGTGAGAGAAAAAAGAAAAATAAACTGGAAACAAAGAAATATCATGAATATTACAAACAACCAGCTGTAGGAAATGAGGAAAAAAATACAATATGGAACATGAAGCAGGGAAGCATTTGTTTTATTCAAATAGATAAGGATCTGAGAGCCATTAGCATGGCAGGCCTGTATGCAAAATACACGCACACACACACACACACACACGCACACTAATTATCATCCTAGCTAGAACAGGAAGGTGACAAAGTGGCAAGTTGCTGAGAACACTGGCAGTCCAGAACCCATGTCTGTAGCACAGGAGCCAATGGGCAGGAAGGGCGCACTCACCTTCTCAGCCTCGCCTTCCAAGCAGCCCCTACTGCCTTGTCACATTCCAACTGAGTTTCATGCATTTGGTATTGTACATACTGTTAAAATGAAAATTAAAAGTGTCATACTTGGGTGGCTCAGGCACATTTATAATTTATCACTTTCCTTTACAGTTAAAAAGAACAACCAGGGAAATGCAGCTTAGCTCTCACTCACAAACTCTCAGCACTGCATAAAGCATGCTTGAGCCTCATAGGACAGATATGCTGCACACATTTAGCATATTTATTTCTCCCCTTGTGGAACTTTTTCTTATCTCTCATATGCTTAGCTTTAAATATATTCAGAGGCTATAAATATTACATGGAATTTTGAGATCTAAAAAATAACTTCTTTATGCTGATTTACTGATATGCTGAAGAACAAATTTAGTATCTGTATTTACATGACAAAAATTTTCAGTTAATACACTGGACTGCTTTTAGCCATCCGTGGCAATGCTGTGATTACATTTCAATCGTTGAGTGAAGGAAAGAAAAGGATCCAATTTAGAATGAACCCAGGTTTGTGGATATGTGAAGATTTGCTGAAGTTGGGGAGGCAGGAAGAGACACAGGTTTCCAGTGGTAAAGTTGATAAGTACATTTTAATGAGGCACTGTTGCCAGCGATGTCCTCTTGATATTTAAAGTATGTATAATGCACTCATTTGCAAAATGCCATTTTGTTTCCTTCTGAATAAAATAATACTTACTACTTATTGAGTACTTGATTTGTTACAGGCATTGTTTCTCACTCTATCTTATTTAATCCTTATAACAACCTTGTGGGCATATTTCTTCAGTTTGCATATGAGGAAACTGAAGCAGAAAGAAATTAAATGAACAAACAACTGGTAAATGCAAAGAACTGCCAGACTGCAAGATCTTGCCTTTGCCTCTGCCCTGTACTGCTTCCAATTTGAAAAATAACAAACTGGCCATTTTTGACAGAACAGTCACATTTCTCCCTAGTGGCTCAATCTCAGAGCAGCCCTCTCTGCATTCCTCATTGTGCTCCTCTGTCCAACCTGCTCTTCTATGTGGCATTGGATCAGATCTGAACATGACACTAATGTCCTGTGTTGGATTCACAGCCAAGGTGAGGGTGGAAAAGAGTCAGCAAGGTCCAATGCTTTCTAAGTCTTTATTTGTGTTACAAATGATCTTAAAACATTATAACAAGCAAGAAGTGGGTGGACCTTAGAAAACTTCTAATTCATCTCAAACATCATATACATCTAAGTTTCAGCCAGTCACACACCACCTTTGTGATTTTGGCCAGATCTACCCACCACTTTGACAATTATTTAATACATCATTTAAGTAAACTTTTTAACACTTCAAATGCATTTATGTTAAAAAAAATTATATCACTATTATAAATGGCAAGTCGGTATCACTTTTCATAAACTAAAGATGACCATTAAAAAGTACAAAAAATAACATTATGAAATTCTAGAAAATAACATTGTGAAATTCTAATATTGCCACAACTCTTTAAAACTCATAGCTAGTATATATTAGACATTATTTAAGAGGCATAAAAGATACTGTAGCATCAAACTGTTTTGAGTTTTCCCCTTGAATAAATAGAAGATTAAAAAAGAAGTAGGAAATTACTCTTTCCCCAGGTGTTCAGTGTTACTTAATGCCATGTCTGTGCATTACTTACAGTCACCTCTAGCATCACCAGCGGTTTGTATTCACCACTTAGGAATATCTGGGGAATAGATAATCCCCTCATTAAAAAAAAAAAGACTAAGGTCCAGAAAGGTGAAATGTTTATGTGTCTGATACCTACATCTAGCAAGTACTAGATGTTCAATGAGTGAATAAATGAGATATTTGGACATATTTCCACTTTAAAATCAAATATGGTTTCTAATTTTGTAACTGCCACTTCCAGTATGACCAAAACCCAGGTAGTCTCTTGACTTTCAACAATGTTCTTGTTAATGCCACATACTGCTCCACAAGTTGATGATGATGCATAAATGGTAGTTGAGAGCTAGATGCAGATTCTACAACAAGTCTAAGTTCTACAAGGCAAAACCTAGCACAGAGTTGGGAATATAGTATGTATTAAATAAGTAATAGGGTACAAATCTTTAAATAGATAGACAGGAATCTCGTTATCTCCTTCCTTCTGAATTCAACAATTAAGTTCAACTTCTGTTTACTGAGGATACCTATGTTACCGACACTATTCATATAGAGTAGAAGCAGATAAATGGGTCTACTCATGCTGAATTACCCAGAAGGTGAAGTGACCAACAAATGCACTCTGCCTCCTTCATCATCCTTTTTTCTTTCTTTCTTTTCTTTTTTTCTTTTTTCTTCTTTTGACCTTTTTTTGCTAATGTCATTTGGAAGAGTTTAAAATTCTGAGCTCTTCAGACTTTTCCAACCATTTTTCTCACCTACTTCAGTCTCTTCAACCACAGTAGCCCAAGAGTGGTCACCATTAGGCTATTATGTTAATTATCCCAGATAGCCTAACTGTTCAACACCAAAGCTCAGGAGTAGTTGGAAACTAAACACTCCTTCAGTCATTGCAGGGAGAACAAGATAAGTGCACCTGAAAGGAGAGTGGGGAGAAGGTCAAGGCAGCGGGGCAAAGATAATCCTGTGGGACTGAATGGTGCTGCTCTTGGCAGAGTGCACTCCTGCTATAGACTGAATGTTGTTTTCCCTTCAGTATTTTTATGTTGAAATCCTAACCCCAAGGCGATGACATTAGGCGGTGGGGCTTTCTGAAGCCCTAATGAATGGGATTAGTAGCTTTATAAAAAGAGATCTGAGAGAGCTCCCTTGCTCCTTCCACATGAGGATGCAGCAAGAAGAGGCCTTCTATGAACCAGGAATCAAGCTCTTACCAGACACTGAATCTACCAATCCTCCAAAACTAAGAAATACATTGCTGTTGTTTATAAGCTACCCAGTCCATGGTATTTTGTTATAGCAGCTCACAGGGACTAAGACAACTCACCATTACTATCTTTGGTAGCGTTCACATTCCATTCCAAAAGCTGGAGCTTGAAGAAATGTTTCAGATAAATTATTACTCTGGATTTTTACCAGAAGAGCCATGAAGATGGGTTAGGTGCAAAGGACTGTCAAGTGTCATATTTTCAGCCATTCTGAGAGAAGCTAGGAAGGAAATTAAAGTATATATTAGATATTCTTAAATGGTTACCTGCTCATTCCAACCCAGCTTCTCCTAACTCTGGGTTCTGTTTTTATGTGGCCTCTTCAGGAATCAAGACCTTTTGCCCACATTTCCAGCATTCTATTATTTAAGTAGCAACTGCTCTAACAGTAATAGCAGGAAGAATCTTACTAACCCAAATATATTTTGTCTTTAATTATGTTAGTACCATAGTATACATCTTTTTTTAGAGAACAAAGGAAATCCAAAAGCCATTTTGTGAAGAGAATAATTTTTTCCAGTGAACAGTTGAAGGCAATATGCCCTCACTGTATGAAATCAGTGACTCTGTTCTTTTCCCAGCACCTAGAACTATCATGGGTTATAGTAGATGTTCGATAAGTACTTCTTCAATGAACGAATGTAAATTTGGACACATAATGGACTAAGGAATCAGAAATGAGTGCTAATTTAATTGCTACTACTTTTCCATGTGACCAGTATGACTTCAGACAAGGTACCTAACTCTCAGAACCTCTTTTTTTAAAACCTGTAAAATGCTAGTGTTATTTTTCAGATTCAAGATAAAGTAGTGCATCTAACACAGCACCTGGCTCCTAAGAAGGATTTAATAAATGGCAGCTCTTATTATTACACTTATAAGCGGATCTATTTGCAGGTATTGAAGAACTCTAAAAATTCCTTTAATCTCAAAGACCTAACAATCCTTTAATCATCAGTGCCACCAACAGGGCACAGCATTGGATGCCAGAGAAGACAGCAGAAGCAGGAAATGGGAAGAGTGGGCGGGATGAAGTAAGAATAAAGGAATGGATAGGAAAGGGAGGCAAAGAAGGGAGGCTCAGTGGAGGAGCAGTGACTTGCCACGGATCCCTGCCTTGTTAGCACTTGGGAGAGTGGGACCTATCCACATAAGAAATCTCATTTCCCTTCCTTAAGAGTCCACTCATACTACAGGAGAGACACAACTTGATGATTTTTGAATGGCCACCTGAAAAAAGTCCTCTTATTTTCTGCCACTCTTTTGTGTTTCATTCTTTCATTTGGTCTACTTAATATTAACTGTTTCAATTTAGCAAATATTTCTGGAGCAACACCAAGTTCAAAACCCAGATCTTGGCACTCAAGCAATGATATACTAAATATTTTTCACCTAGGCCTAGAGAAGATCTTATATCCCTGTGACACCTATAGGTGTGTATTTCTCTTACCACCTTGACAAAATTAAGTGGCTTTCTCATATGCAAGGAGAATTATACCTTCTAGTATCCAAGTGTTAAAGTGCCAGCATACTGTTACTTTTAAACTATAAATGGGATATGTGGGGGTGAGGGTGGGGGAGAAGAAGAAATGGGAATTGCTATCATTAAAGGAAAAATAGTCTTTTCCAGATAACCTATTCAAGAAGAGATAATTCTCAGGTTTCCACTTTGGAGACTGCTATTATTCAGAAAGTCATTGAAACAAGATTGCTATGATACATTATATTGTTATATCCACATATCCATTTCAGAAAAAAATACTTTGGCAATAGTTATTCGGCAGAATTCATTATGTTCTCTGAATGAGTAAGATTGAGAAGACAAAATATCGAAGAATGATATTCTCTCCAAAAGTAATTCTTCATAAAAACACCAGGACTTTTGGCACTCTATAAATATCATTTTTGTAACAATTATAATTAAAAGAGCCAAAAGGAGGTCAGAAAAATGTAGAGCCCAATAAAAAAATGCCCCCATGCCTTACTCCATGAAAATGTCTAGAATAATTTTAAGTACTTGGAATATGCAAATGAATGAGGAATATTCCACAACCTCCACTTGAACAAAACAAGGCTTTTGAATTGGCACAAATTTCTTGAATAGTATTTGAAGTGAGTCTCTGCAAAAAATATAAAATAAGAGCAGCACATTACAGTAACCAACAATCAAACAAACAAACTGGCCCTTCAGGAGAAACTGGAGGATTTCAAGCTAATGCTCAATTCACTTCAATACAAAAAAAAATGTTAACTTTTAAGGTGTTGTGAGAGATGCAAGGGTGTATTGGTCTGTTCTCACACTGCTAATAAAGACATACCCATGACTGGGTAATTTATAAAGGAAAGAGGTTTAATTGACTCACAGTTCCACATGGCTGGAGAGGCCTCAGAATTATGGCTGAAGGAGAATGAAGAGTAGAGTCACGTCTTACATGGCAGCAGGCAAAAGAGCATGTGCAGGGGAACTCTTCTTTATAAAACCAGCAGATCTTGTGAGACTTATTCACTATCACGAGAATAGCATGGGAAAGGCCCGTCCCCAAGATTCAATTACTCCCACTGGGTCCCTCCCATGACACGTGGGACTTATTGAAGTTACAATTCAAGATGAGATTTAGATGGGGACACAGCCAAACCATATCAAAGGGGGATGTAGCCTGGTTCCTGTTTTGTGAGGCTTGTAATCTAATGAGTTAGACAGACAGCTACCCTTGCAATTACAACACAAGCCAGGATTGATTTATTCATTCAAGCGATAGGCACTGAGCACCTAGTGTGTGTTCATCTTTGTTCTAAGTGTTAGACATAAAGCAAAGAACAAGGATCTGTGTCTTTCTGGTGTGGGATTCTGACATGTGGTTTGTTGGAATGACCATGACTGATGTGGAGGAAAACAGACAAGGGGGAAGCAACGTGGGCTTCAATGATAAAGACCTGAAGCAGGTAAAGGAGTAAGTCATTAGGATCACTGAGGAAGAGACTTCCAGGCAGAGGAAAAAGCAAGGACAGAGTAAACACTATGCCTGGCATGTGCAAGAAACAGCAATAAATAAACGCCACAAGGAAGAAGAAATTAATCTTGACTGTAGGAGAAAACATCACAGAAAAAGATGACATCTAACCTAAATCTTGAAACAGTGCCCTAAGTGAAGAGAGGGAGGACAGTGACATGCAGAGTGACCAGCATGAGCAAGGAGCAGAATGAGAATGAGACACAGGTCAGCTGTGCTGGCACCCGCCTGTCCTTTCCAACTCAGTTCCGTGGGTTAGTGGTATTCATTACTTCGTCAACAACTCCCTGCTTTTTCTTTCTGCCATTCACATCCTCATCTACCTCTTGGTTTTTTCCCTGCCTGGGGAACACTGTGGTCATCACCCCTTCTTCCTCCTGTCTCTCAGCCTAGTCCCTGCCCCCAGAAAACCCATCTGTTTTCTCACCTGACTTAACTTATATATCAGGTATCCCCAGGTCAGTGTCTGAGTCACAATCTAATCAATAGTGCTGTGAATTATGATCAGGGTGTAGGAAACATTTGCAATTACCTGTAGGAAGAGCAGCTGTCAACAGTGGGACCACTGTAGCCTGCAAGTGTCCACAGGAGCTCAGAAGAAAGAAAGAGTTCCTGGTGTACTCTCCACATTATCTATTTGCCAGTTTAGGCTGCTATATCTCTTATGCTGCTTCCACACTGGTTCCCCAATCTAGAGAAAACCAGTGTCACCAAGTTCACACATGTCTCTCTCCACCTGCTCCTCTTGTGTCTCAGAGCTTCCTCACCCTTGTACAGCCCTTGTGCCTGGACACCCATATGGTAAGCAGGGATGGCAGACTTGTAAGCTGTGACCATAATGTGGGCTTAAGATCACTTTAGAGGATTCCACACTGAAATGCACACAAATTTTCAGGACACTGGAGGAAAAGAGAGAAATTGACGGAGGCCAGGGACAAAGAGGAATGCATACAGGGTAGCAGGTAAGGCACCTCCCCTCAGCCCTGGCAGTCCCAGCACAGAAGGAGGTGGGTAAAAATGATGATTTCCAGCACCCCCGGCTGCACACTAGAAACACCTGAAGAGCTTTTAGAAAACTGATTCTCCATCCCTAAGTAAATGAGAATCTCTGGGGTAAGGTCCAAGCAAGTATTTCCTTGGCAGTTCCATGTGCAGCCTAGGCTGAAAACCACTGAGCTAGAATCAAAGCTGCCTTTTTCTCACTGCAGATCCTGCTTCCCATGCAACTCTATGTAAAGGATTCCACCTGCCTGGGAAGGACTCCCCCTTTAGCCTCTCTACCACTCCTGTATCTCCCAAGTGGGGTTTCAACCAGACAGTTCTTTAGAGGAGAGGAAAATAGATGACTAAGTGTTAGAACCTTGGATCACACCTTGGATCCAAGCCAGCTGTGCAACCTTGGGTGAATTATTTAACTTCCCCTGGCCTTGGTTTCTTCACCTGTAACCAGATGGCTATAATACCCACCTTATGGGGTTGTGATGATTCCATGATATTGTAAGTGCACAGCTCCTCACCGAGTGCCTGGCACACAGTAGGAGGCTATTTGCTGTCAGTGTTGTGTGTCTTAATCGGGCTTATGCAAGTCCTTACCCTGCCCTCTTGACTCAATGCATTCTCAAACTAGAATTGTTTTAAATTTCTCTCTCCTCCTCCTCCTCCTTTTTGCCCACCACCTCCTGGTACAGCCTACACCCTCCTCTGTCTGTCTCTCTCTCTCTCATGCTCCCACATACACACTGTGGTGTCTGTCTCATACCTGTCTTGCTCCCTCTGCCTGGCCTGGCCTCTCTCTGTCCTTTAGGCATGGACCCATACGCATGCTCAAGATTCATCTTATACTCACCTCCCTGCAAACTGTCCGTGAACAAGCCCCTGTACCCTATCTCAACCAGAATCTTCTGTTCCGTGCTTCTGAAATGTACTGTACATATCTCTAACTCTGCATTTACCACATCATATTCTGTCTGTGCATGTAGCTCTTGCCCCCACTATAATGAGCATTTTAAAGTAAATTATTTGTCTTATACTTTTGGTGCCTGAAACAATGTCTGGTGCACAATAAGCACTCAATAAATGCTGACTGACTGAATAAATACTCTAAAATATCTTTCCTGGTGAGATATTAGGACATCTGGTCCCCTCCTCCTAGCCTAAAATTTATACATTGGCATCATTTCCCTGGGTTAAACAAGGAAAACACCACCACATATTCTCTATGCAAATCTAGCTAAAATGCAACTGTGTGTACACATGCACACACAGACATATGATACTACGGAGGAGCAAGGACTATCTACTGCAGCCATCCTCATCACCTCCCTGTTCATTGGTGTCCTCTGAGGAACAGTGGGGTCATAGGCTAGAGAACCTCTCAGAGTCTCTCCAATCCTGGAACTTCGTGGAGACAGGCTCAGGTCTTTGGGAAGTTCAAAGAAGCTGACTCTGAGGGAGGAAAAATGGAGAACTGAATAGGGCAGTGAGGAACCAGACCCATTGTCATCCCTCGATGGGCAAAAGACAAGATTGGAATGATGAGATCTGTGCAAGAAGATCATTCGGGAAGGGCAGATCTAGATGCAGTATCTAGAGGAAATGGAGAGGGAGGTGAGAAATAGCGAGTAAGAGGAGGATGAGGTCCTCTCAGAGCAAGCACAGTGGAAGGGTTTGGAGTGGGGGAAAGATGAAAATGGAGGGTTGATTGGGGATCAAGGTGACAAAAACAGGATGTAGGTAAGAGAACAAGGAGGACAGAACAATGAAAATGTCATGTAAGGCACATTAACATTAGCCTGAAAATCTTCTGGAAGAAAGTCAAAATTCAAGTCCTCTGAATTCAGACTGGCTTGAAAGAGAGGCTGGGCTTCTGGCAGTGATTGGGACAGGAGCCTCAGGGTCTGATCATTAGCCTCCCCTTCAGACCTACCAAAACCCAGCCTTCATTCACAGTAGGTACATACACATTATTTGGTGAAGACCTTATTCAGTACTTACAGAGATGATAACTATTTATAAGTCTGCCTTTTCTCCCTTGAATCTGGCCAAAACCTTTGCTTAAATTGGACCAGGCACTCTCCATTGCTCCAGGCCATAACACTGTTCTGTTTGCTGTTGCTCTTAGATTATAGGTGAACAGCATGGAAAATGCTACTTGTGACCATGAGCACGTTTCTGGAAAATGCCTGCCCTGCTGGTATTTGGCTGAATTTTGAATAGCTGTCTGACTACCTTGGCCAGCCAGCTGCTATGCAAACAAGAGGGTGACCTTTACTCATTTCCAACATTTATATGGCATAATAAGATATGACAAATTTTATAGGAAGCTATGCATAAATTGATATCAAAAATGGATGCATTGGTTGTCTGAAAACAATATCACATTTGCTGATAAGTTTTAATTCATTGTGGGAACAAGCAATAAAATGAAGGTTTCCTTTGGCAAAGTTTTACTGGAAATTCATAAAATCATGCAAGTGTACTGATTACAGATCAACTATCTATACCATACCATGCACAGATATAATCATTGCACAGCCCTCATCTTTCTCATTTTGTCACTTTTGGCACCAGTTCGTGTTTGAGAACCTCTCAACTATGATATAAGCTATGAGAATATTGTAAAAGGGAATTATTAATATGCAAAAAATAAATTAAAATTTAGGGTGCAAATAAGATAACAATTCAAAGGATGTATAAGGTAAAATATTGAAGGGAAAAACATATTAAATGATAATGAGAGAGGAATTTCCAAATGGAAGCATATACCACAATCACTCCCTTGGCACCAGTGAAAGGGCACATTGGAATATTAAATGCCCACAGGGTTACAGGCAAGGCTTATTGTGAGCACTGATAATGAATTTTACTAATCAGAAAGAGAAGTACAGAGACAAACAACAGCAAGGAATGATTTCACATAAGTGAAATTCATGGATTTTTTATTTTTACATAAAAAGAAAGTTAATCAGATAAAGATACTGAGTAGGTATCTGACTTCTTAGGCCCAAGAGCAAACTCTACAATAGATTGTTCAAGCTTTTCAAAATTCCTAAAAGAGGTTTTTAAAATATTTTTTTAAATCCCAAATTGTCCCCATTCTCCCACTTTTTAATAATGATGTAACACCATGTTCCCTAAGAAGTTTAAGAACACTTTTTTCTCTATATGGCATATTCTTTTAAAATACATCTTTTAAGATCTAATATTTTACATATTTTATACCATGAAAAACTATTGTCAAAGAGGGAAATGCTTTGCAGTTTTTTACTTCCTACATTTACAGGAAAAGTCACTTTTTAAAAGTTTACTTTTATAACTTTTTAAGAAAGCAATAAAACCTATATTTCCTCTTTTGTAACCTACTTTATGAATTCTCTCCAGAAATATAGTCTGCTTAAATTTCACTTATCTCCTTTTTTTTCTTTTTGATAATCTTTACCAGATATTTGCATTAGATTGCTCCTGAAATGTATGACAATTGGAACATAAAAATGGTTTCCACCTCCATTTCCAAAAATTACCTGTGCAACTTTGATGCATTTGCAAAGTTAGGCATTCAGTGATGAGGCTTGCATGATTTTTAATGTGAAACATTTTTTTTGTGTGCCGAGTTAGATTTTTCTGTTTATTTATTTTTTAAAGACAAGATCTTGCTCTGTTGCCCAACCTGGAGTGCAGTGGCATGATCATAGTTCACTGCAGCCTTGAGTTCCTGGACTTAAGCAGTTCTCCCTGCCTCAGCCTCCTGAGTAGCTAGGACTATAGGGGTGCACCATCATGCTCAGCTAATTTTTTAAATGTTTTTTGTAACAACAGGTTCTCCCTATATTGCCCAGGCTGATCTCAAACTCCTGGCCTCAAGCAATCCTCCTGCCTTGGCCTCCCAAAGCACTGGGATTACAGGCATGAGCCACCATCTCCCACCCCAGATATTTCTATAAACTAGCAGTTGCATAAGTAACTTTAGAAGTACATTTGAAAAATTTGGTAACAACATTAAACAAGATTTTTATTCATTCTGAAATGCTTTCAGTAGTGACTGAAAGTTACTTTTCTTTCTCATTGTGTAGCACTAACACAGTGCAACTCAACAGAAGGTTTTAGCATGATGAAAATGTTCTGTAAATGTGGTGCTTGATAAGGGAGGTGCTGATCACATTGAACAATCGAAAGGTTATTAGTTTAACCAGGGAATTAATTTTTAAATTTTTATTTAATTATAATTACTTTAAATTTAAATAGCCAAATATGGCTAGTGGCTACCATACTGGACAACACAGAACAAATAAATGTGGCTTGTTGTCCATATACTTCGTTTCATTGAGATGGAACCTTTGTTACTTAACCCATGTGCTCCTCAATTTTCTTACCTAGATGAAAGTGTAGACTATGTGACTTCTAATACTGTTTATAGCTGAAACTTGTCTGATTCTCCTCTTTATCCCAAAATATCACACTCTTTACAACCAGTTTTAATTCTATCTCATTTCTAACTGTCAAATTGAATAATATGAGCCTTCAATATCCATCAGAATTATCCTATATGTTTGAGTTTTATATAAAATCTTCGAAATCAACATTATCATAATTACTTTTCACAAAGGTGGCAGAAAATATTGTTTCTGAAAGTACCTTTGCACAATTGCAATTACATAAAAAATACTGGCAAAACCTTCTTCTTAATAGCTCACCTAACCTTCCTTTCTCTCTTCTCTCCACTCCAGAGAACTCCTTTTTGGTGATGTTACTGAGCCCTCCTTATAATAGCAAGCATAATGCTTCATTTGTTTGGCATCCCACCCTCTACTAGATGTTATATTAAGATACTTGTTAGACGGGTGGATCACGAGGTCAAGAGATCGAGACCGTTCTGGTCAACATGGTGAAACCCCGTCTCTACTAATACAAAAAATTAGCTGGGCATGGTGGCGCGTGCCTGTAATCCCAGCTACTCAGGAGGCTGAGGCAGGAGAATTGCCTGAACCCAGGAGGCGGAGGTTGCGGTGAGCCGTGATCGCGCCATTGCACTCCAGCCTGGGTAACGAGCGAAACTTCGCCTCAAAAAAAAAAAAAAAAAAAAAAAAAAAAAAAAAAAAAAGATACTTGTTGTAGGTGTGTGTCTCAATTGTCTTTGCATCTCCAGCTTCTGGGAAGGAAGGTACCTGGCCAGTGATGAGACTAATATACCAATGATGTTAATTAACATTTACTAAGAGCTTATTATGTACCAAGCATTGTGCTAAAGGATTTATATTCTCACTTCTCACTCACAGCATCTATGAGGTAGAGACTATTACAGTTTCTGTGCAATAAATGTATGATAAGTGGACAAAGAAGTCAGAAACTTGGCTTTTTCTTTTTCTGGAGTTTGGCTTGTGCATTACAGAAAGACAAAGAGAATTTATCAGCAGCTTTTCCTACAATGACAAAGCCTTAGCAGCAGTTTTTCTTCACTGCAAAACGTATGTGTCTACCTAATATTTTTGACAACTAAGTGTTCAAAGAGCAACAGTGAGAGCTATAAGGTGCTGGATCTATTCATCGACATTCACACTGGACTGGAGCTAGTCACTTGCTCTCTTTTTCTGTACTTTTTACTCTCAGCAGTTGTCTTAATCACCTGGCATGCTCCTAAACTAGTTCAGTACTCTCAATTAAATACAAGATGAAAATGTAAGTTGTAAAATCTACAGGTTTATTTTGTTTTGATTTGTTTTACTTCTTTAACTCTTAGACTCTAATGTGTGCCTATTAAGTAGTGTTTATTTTTTAATGAAAACCTTCTTACACATCATTAACTTTTCTCTGAGATCCCTTCTACTAGTGCATAAGATTCGTGACTTGAGGGGCTTTGTCTGGCTTGTTCATCTCTGCATATATCCCCAGCCTTGGAAAAGTGCCTGGCATGTAGGCACCCAATCAACATTAGTTACATTTAAAAAAATATTTAGAACCTAGTTCTAAATATTTACATGGTTGTACTATGTTCCTCTGCCCCACTTTTTTTTTTTTTGGTGCAATTTTGCCACCTTTTAAAAATGTTTTATGATTTACATAAAATAATCTGAACATTGACCAAAAAAGGTAGTATACAAAATTAAAAGTGTTAAAAATTCTTAAAACATCAATTATTTAAGTAGATTAAGATGTGATCACAGAAACTTGTCAGTGCTTAACCAGAGGTATGTATCAGAATTATCTAGAAGAGCTTTTTAAAACTACAGAGGCTCAAGTCTTTCCCCAAGAGATACTGATATAGTAAGTCCAGGGTATAGTTTGAAAATCCACATTTTCATAGAGAATCCCAGATGATTGATTTTACTTTTTCCCTTTTCAGCCAGCTGTATGGTTGTATTAGAGAGAGGACAACAGGCTATATATATACACACATATATATACATATATATATATAGCCTGTTGTGTGTATATATATATGTGTGTGTGTGTGTGTGTGTGTATATACACACACACATATATATACACACACATATATATATGCACACATATATATTTATTTTATATATGTATATTTCTTATATGTAAAATAAATTTTTATATATGGAATATATATAGATACAAATACAGATACAGATACAGATACAGATACAGATACAGATACAGATATAGATATAGATATAGATATAGATATAGATATAGATAGAATGAGATTTTAAGAAATTGGCTCATGCAGTAGTAGGGAACATATCTGAAATTTGCAGGACAATCGAGCAGGTTGGAAGTTCCTGAAAGAGTTGGTGTTACAGTCTTGAGTAGTCTGGAATCAGAATTCCTTTCCCTTTGGGGGGCATCAATCTTTTAAGGCCTTCAACTGATTGCAGGAGACTCACTCACACTATGGAAGATGTATTAGTGTTCCCAGATAAATAGAACCAATAGGATGTATGTGTGTATGCACTTGTGTGTGTATGAGAGAGAATTCTATGTATATAAAATTATATATAGATAGGTGGACAAAATCATTCATAGTTAGATAGATAGATCTGAGAGAGAGATTGATTTTAAGTAATTGGCTTACATAAGTATGGAGGCTGAGAAGTCCTGGATAGTCAGCAGCTGAAGACCAAGGAGAGCTGATGTGCAGTTCCAGTCCACATCTGAAGGCCTGAGAAGCAGAAGAGCCAGTGGTGAAGGTTCCAGTCCAAAAGCCAGCTGGCCCAAGACCCAAAAAGAGTCTATGTCTCTGTGTAAGTGCAAAGGCTGGAAAAGACCAGTGTTCTTTCTCAAGCAGTCAGTTGGCAGGAACTCCCTCTCTCAGACTTTTTGTTCTATTCAGTTCTTCAGTGGATTGGATGAGGCCCACTCACATTAGGGAGGGCAGTGTGGTTTACTCAGTTTACAAACTTAAATGTTCATCTCATCCAGAAAACATCCTCACAGACACATTCAGAAAAATGTTTGGCCAAATGTCTGGGTACCCTGTGGCCCAGTCAAGTTGACACATAAAATTAATCATCACAGGAGGTAATCTACTTTACTCAAAACCTACTGATTGATATGTTAATCACATCTAAAAGTCTAGACTGGTGTATAGCCAAACAACTCAGCATCATAGTCTAGCCAAGTTGACATTACAATTAAGTATAATTTACATATAATAAAATCTAGCCATTTTGAGTATACAGTTAAATGAGATTTGAAAAACGTATACTCCCTATATCATGAAATGTGTACTACTTTATTCAAGATATATTTTCTTCATCCCAGCAATTCTCTCTTGGACTTTTGCAACCACTATGTTTGGTCACTATAGATTAAGTCTCTCTGTTCAAGAACTTTCCATAAATTGAGTCAGATAGTATGTCTATTTTTGCCTGGCTTATTTCTGTTCTTGCTATTGTTTTTGTTATTTTCATAGTAAAAATATGCATAACATAGAATTGATCATTTTAACTATTTTTGACTATACAGTTTTATGGCAATAAGTACATTCACATTGTTGTACAACCATTACCATCATCCATCTCCAGAACCTTTCATCTTCCCCAACTGAAACTCTACACTCATTCAACAATAACTCCTCATACCCACAACCCCCAACTTCTGGTAACCACCATCCTACTTTGTCTCTATGAATTTGATTACTCTAGCTACCCATAATAAGTATTTGTCCTTTTTGACTGATTGATTTTACTTAGCATAATATATTCAAGATTCATCCATGTTGTAGCATGTGTCAGAATTTCCTTCTTTTTTAAGGCTGAATAATATTTCATTGGTATGTACAGATCACATTTGGTTGATCAATTCATCTCTTCATGGACACTTGTATGCCTGGCTTCTTTTAATAGTCATAGTGTTTTAAGATTCACCCCTTTTATGGCTTGCATCTGTGCTTATTTGCCCAGGTAGTTTTGATAGTTCTCAAACTCTGCAAGCCATATGAATGCAGAAATCCCCAAACTTGGAATCGAAATTGTTTTGAGTTAAATGTGTGTGTATTTTCTTTCCTTCTCTGGTTTATTCTTGACCAGTTAGGTTACTGTTTATTTCTCAATGGTAAGAAATTTGTATTACTCTTAGGTCATGTTACATAACAAAGGAAAGGAATGGCTCATGGTAATAATTTATAGTTGTATAGCACTGACCATTGAGAGCGCTCATTTTCATGCCTATTTCCAGAATCATCTACAACAAAGGCTATTCCTAAGAAATTGGTAATTAAGTATAATTTTCTTCCAATAATGGAGGAATTTGTTTTTTGTTTTTGTTTTTAATAGAGACGGGGTTTCACCATGTTGACCAAGCTGGTCTCGAATTTCTAACCTCAAGTGATCAGTCCACCTCAGCCACCCAAAGTGCTGGGGTTACAGGCATGAGGATATTTCTATTTTAAAGAGGTTTCTAGAGGATTGGAGAACACGCTGGACTAAAAGATGTCATTTTTATGCCTTGTGTCATGTAACCCTCTTATTAACCTCTTACATGTCTTATAATGACCTCTTATATGTCATTATCCCCACCTTATTTATGAGAAAGCCTAGACCATGAAGGATTAGGTAGTAATTTGCCTAAGGTTCACACAGTTGGCAAGTGGTAAAACAATCATTTGAACCTAATTCTTCTGATCCAGATTCACTGCTCATGGCTTCCTATGCATCTATTTGAAAGGTTCAAGGAAGGCTCCCATGACAGAAATTAACTCACCCACCAGCCCAGCAGGGTGCCTGAAATGCCTGAAGTAAATTGATATTTTTTAGTCCTGAGAGTTCTCCAATCCTCCAGAAACCACTTTAAAATAGAAATACCCTATGGATGAGTTGCAGTGACAGCAAATTCACCCAGGAGGAATCAGTTTATAGCAATAAAAACAACAGCCATTTATTGAACCTGTTCCTACATACATTAGATACCTCACTTCATTCTCAAAATAATTGTTTGAGGTCAGTATTATTATCCCCGTGTTACAAATGAATGAACTGGCCCAAAAATACTTAACTGCTTCAAAGTTACACAGCACATAGCTGGAGAATCCTGCTTCTTAATCTCAAATCTGCATATCTGTATAGATAGTGCTTTTCATACTATCTCTTATCAGACATTCTTCCAATAAGACGCTGAACAGAGGAAATGAAAGGTTGAGACACCTTGAGGCAAGTGTCTGGGAAAAGGAGACAATTTGGGCTTCGTGTATAAGCGTGTCTGGAGCTGGCGTGAATTACTATTTATGAATGACTAGCTATAAAAAAACTTATAAAGGCCTCTCTGTTTTTTTATTTTTACTCTTTTTAAAAACATCTCCCTCTACACTGAATTCTTTGCTTGTGTAGAATGTGTATTTGGCACATTTTTCTTGGTCTATCCAGGGAGTATTTTTGAAATGCTTTTCCTTACTGAGCACCCTAAGGAACTGATGATATTAATTGTGGTGAAGAAAGAACAAGAATATAAGATTCATGCTGCTCTTTGATTAAAGCTTCTTAGATAGAATTTTACCTCAAGAGCTTTGTTGTCTTAATGGGCTCCTATAGGTATTTTTCTGAGTGGTCTCTGAGGATTTTGTTTCCTAGTTCCCTGTAATACTGCCTGTCAGCTTCCAGGGTGCATGTATTTCACTTCAAAACAGAGCCTGGGTAATTTGCCTAGTTCTGCATTTTAGAGCAGAGTCAAACAATGCCAAATGGGCTATCATGTGTTGACAAGAAGTCAGCAGGAAAGGCTAGTCAGGTAATCATCAAGTTGATATATTTGAGATGCTGTGCTATGATTTCAGCTTTGCATCAACTATGTAATCTCCCTGCATAGTGGATATTGATTAATCAGGAGGAGTTCAGCTTAGGGTCCCAGTTATGCTGTTGGTTGTCTTAGTGCCTTAAATAGCAATGTGTGCTATAAGGCTTCGTTATGGGAATAAAACTCTATCTATTACCAATTTCTTAAGAATTGCCTTTGATGTAGATGATGCTGGAAATAGAGTGCCTTTTGATCCTGCTGAATATTTAACAACCTTCATAAAGATAAAAATTTAGAAAACTAGTTTACTAGGATTCAATGACTCTTGCTGAACCAAAATAGTTTTATATATTTAAAACTATTTTTGATATATTGCCCTACATTTTACAACTAATTTTCTCAGAATATTCAAACTTTTTAAGTGAACTTTAGAATTTTAAGCTCCAGTAAGGAATTCTACTAAAAACATAAAAGTTTTTAAGTTGTATGTGCTTTTGCTAATTGAAAGGCATATGTTAGAGTGCTCTTGATATGTGATGCCAGAAAGTTCAAATCATAATTCTTTCTAAAGATATTTCAACTTCAGAAGTGTTTTGTATTTTAAAAAATAAAATCATTTATTGAATATATTTTATTTTACATATTTCAGTGGAAAATCACATCTTCCAGAGAAAAATCAATTATATTTTATTTGCTCTCCTCAGACTGAGTTTAATGATAACTCAAGATATATAAACTTATATCCTGGCTGCTTTTCTTAAGAGATTTCCAGCAAAAGCAGCCACCCCAGCAAATTGCTTATGCCACACAACTAGACTCACCCCATGGATCAAGCTTTGAAACATTACATCTTACCAGCTCATTTTACAGAATATTTTCTTTACTAATCAAGCAATTGTCTGGAGAGAAATGTACCAAATGGCCCAAAACAATGTAAATCTGAAAATTGATAGCTGATTGTTAATAATGCAATCTAAAAGAGAGATTTCACTTACATTGTCTCACGGACCAAGAAAGCAGGACAATAATATTAAATTCTTTGTGTGATTTTTTTTTTCTCTGATTATCAGGGTTTATTTTCATTAGCTGGTCCCATTTGATTAAAAAAAAAAAGAGCTAATCCTGGACAGAGTTACTTGCCAAAAAACTGAACCACAGTAAGGGAAAAGTATTAATATAAGCTAGGATATTTCCAAAACATATTCACCTAAATGTCTGTTTGATACAGGCAAACACAAAAACAAAACACAAAAAACCTCACTTATTATTTTAGTCACATATGTGGTTGGGTGCCAGGGAATGGGTATGGTTAGTTGAAGCCCTTGTAAAATAGGAAGCTATCAACTGAGAGGAATGAAAGAATTGATAAGCTGCTTTAGGAGTTTCAGTCTGGCCAGTATGCATCTTTGGCATACCCTGCTTTCCAGCGTTTCATATTCCTTATGAGGTCCAGGGCAGGTCTGACCTGGGCTGGGACTCAGGAGCTGGGATTCAAATGGGATTGTTAGCCCAGTACTATGGTGCAACATCAGGAAGAACTGGGGTCTAAGGTATCAGATCCACAGTGGTTGTCAGTCACAGCAAGAGCTAGACAAAAAGGCAGGAACTGAAATGGGAAAAATCAAAGCTAGGAAGTTCAGAAGCACTCCAGAGGCGACTTGAAGCCAGGGGAGGAAGATCATTACGGCAGGATACCTCTTGGTGGAAGGGAGATGTTAAGGGCATTGCCAGCTTTGACCTCAGACTTAGAGAGTGGATGTGATAATGATCATGATAAAGATCAAGAAGAGAGCTGGTATCTTTATATAATTCTTGAAAAAAGAAATACAGAGAGCAACAATGAATTATCCCTAGTGCATCCTGACAAGTTCACAGGGTTGTAAAATCTTGGAAGAAAAAATAATTGTCTTGGAGTTACCAAATACCAACATATGCAAAGAATTATTAAATTTCCAAAGTAACATTTGTACATGCAAATGAATATGTGTTCCATACAGAGTACATTTTAGCCGAAGCTCCATAGCCACAGGACCCACTTGTCTGGAAGGCAGGCTGAATTTCTGAACTAGGCATGAAGCTGGTCAAGCCATAGATTAGCATGCTGAATGGGATCATGGATCTATATGCTTGTGCTCAAAAAGTGAGTTGGCTGGAGAAGTTTCCTAACCTTATGTTAGGAAGAAAAAGAAATTGACCTTGAATGTCGGGCTAAAGAGTTTGGATTTTATTTAATTGGACAATTATTCTCATTTTCTTGATACTTTTTGAAGAATTATCCTCTTGGGTATATACCTTGTTCTGTTCAGTTGTTTGTTTGTTTTGCGACAAAGTCTTGCTCTTGTCACCCAGGCTGGAGTGCAATGGCGCAATCTCGGCCCACTGCGACCTCCGCATCCTGGGTTCAAGCAATTCTCCTGCCTCAGCCTCCCAAGTAGCTGGGATTATAGGTGCCTGCCACCAGGCCAGGCTAATTTTTTTATTTTTAGTAGAGACGGGGTTTCACCACGTTGGCCAGGTGGGTTTCGAACTTCTGACCTCAGGCAATCTGCCCACCTTGGTCTCCCAAAGTGCTGGGATTACAGGCATGAGCCACTATGCCCAGCCCTGTTCAGTTTTTAGTCAGACATACTCTTAATTGCTTTTGGACATTCAAATTCTGAAGTGGGAAAACCTCAATCCATTTAATGCTGGCTTAGTTTTCTTGTTTCTACAATGAATGTGTTGGACTAGAAGATATTTGAGTGTCTCTTCCAACTTAGAGTGTTGAGTCTGGGCAGTGTAAAAACAGTCTGTATATACACTTGACATTGAAAGAAGAGAAGAGAAAATTTTTCACTGGCTTAATGATTCAGTATCTAAAAATAAATATCATTGCTGATTGGGAGTTCAGAGTATCAGATGTTAAAATCTTGTTTACGTAACAATAATGTTATGACCCACAAGTCATCCCCATGTTCCTTGCTTCTGTCTTCACACATTACCTATAATACACACATTCCTCCAAGGTAGGGAAGGTGGACATGGTGAAGGCATAGTTGGCTTTTCATGTTGTAATGTATTCGTAACATATGTTAACAGAAGGGTGGGTTTAACATCCTAGGGGAATTATTCTCTTCCAATCTTGAGTTAACAAGGAGTACCATGAATGTAAGAGAGAAAATCAGTGTAATAAAAATACCAAATGCCACAATTGTTCCAAACTAAATGTAATCTACCATCCTGTTGAAAATGAATTCAGAGATTTTCTAACTGGTTGCAATAAATGCCTTCTTTCTTGGCTCAGAATTCCCTGGGAGTTCTGAAACTTAGACCCACTCCATGAAGGTAGAGTTTATGTTATTCACACTTGTATCTCCAGGTCCAGACAAAAATCTACCAAAAAGTAGGATCTCACTAAATTGTGCCATAGGTGAATAAATAAGTGCTTATATGAATGATGAAATGTTTATGCACAACCCCCAAAGGTCAGCCTCAAAGGATGGTATGGGTATCCTGCACAGTGGCTCCTGAGGGCTCCAGGTAGCAAAGCATGACTCTAAGTGCTCATCACACATTCTGAAAACTGTCAGCTTAGCAAGTCTTGCTAAGCAGAGTGACAGACAATTCCAGCTGGACCTTCCCTTCAAGCATTATGCCAGACAGGTTCATCCCCAGGGACAGGGGGTGATGTCTGAACTGGACCAGGGAAGAGCCCCAGTCTCAGTAAGGAGTGAGGCAAGGGCATAGAAGGTAGCAGCCCCTGGCATCTAGCACCCAGGTGGGGCCTGGAGCATGACTTCCAGCAGGAAGAAGGTAGGACACGCCGTCAGAACTAAGATCTAATACTAATTAGCTCCTTATCACCCAAAATTGTATTCCCACCTCCAAAATGTTATTTTTAACGTTTGCTAAAAATAAATAAATATACAGATAAATAAATAATTTTTAAAATAAACATTCAACTTGTTTTATGGCAGATATGCTTAAGGAATGATGTGATAATAACCAAATGGAGACAAACTTAAATATTCAAATATAGTGACTGGTTTTTTAAAAATATAGAAAAGCCATGCACTAATACTATACATCTATGTTAAATGATCTGTGAATATTCTTTTAACATGTGATTAAGTAAAAAAAAAAAGGCAATACATATTAGTATTGTATTTTTTATAAAAAGAAAATGTAATTTATCTACAAAGAAAAGGGTTTGGAAAGTCACAAACCAAGGTATTTCCAATGTTTTTTCTGTTAGGTAATTAGATAATACATTTTTCCTTTTTTTGCTTATTTAGAAATTTAAATTTTTCTTTAATGCAAAAAATTTAAAAGAACCAACAGGCAGCAAATTTGTCCTTGAAGCACTGAGTTGCAGAAAGAACCCTGAGTGGAATGAATATCACATGTCTTTTAGATGTCCTAGGAAGTGAGTTGACACTGTGGTGGTTGCTTGTGTTAGCTGGAGCGAGCAATATCACAGAAACCTCCCACATAGAGATTTCTATTTCTATTGTATTTGAAAACTTAGAACACTGTTATGTGGTATATAAACTGTGGGTCAGAACAGTAATACAAAAATAATAAGAGTAGTTTTGCTTCAAGAAATCCAACTTAATTTAAAGTGACTGGATTCTGATTTATAAGCCTGAGGTACATTAGAATTTGAACGTTTTTTGTTTCCTTTCAAATGTACATTTATATTTGGCTCAATGCTCATAGGGAAGCAATTCAGCGCCAAAGGTGCAATTTTTCTTCCAGAATGCTAAAATCAATTTAGCTGTTTGGCTTATAATAAATGCTGAGTTATGTTCTCAGATGCCAAAATTCCTCCAATTATAGGTGTACATTACTAGGACTTCTGTAAAAAGAAATATGTAAGACCTCCCTTTTTAATTTGTGGAATTCAAGCCCTGAAGAAAAAGAACAAAATCCTCTTAAAAATAAGAAAATTTCTACCCTCACCTATAAATTTGTAAAACCGGTTTGATCATTGCTTATATATTTAGAGAGGATTTTGTTATTTTTCTCTAAGAGTATCCTTTTTTCTTCTATTAAATATTTTTAGACTCTTTGCTGAAAAGCAACTTTATATCTCACATGTGACTTACTAGAAAGATTCTCAAATCATAGCCTATAAATCATTAATGTCCCCTGATTTTCTATAGCTATTTTCCAATTAAACTGAAAAAAAAAATGGCCAAAATAATCACATAAAGAGATATTTTTTTGTGTGTAAGGTAAATCCATTGTTCATTTTGTGCGCACACACACACATTTTTAAAATGTAAAACAGTATATGTAATCTCAAAATTAGATGTGAAAGGCATCAAAGTATAGTTGAAAGAATAGACATTGAAATCATAGAAGACTGACTTCCTGTCATAGTTTGGACAATTACTGCATAAATGTAGGGCTAAATTACTTCGTTTCTCTGTGCCTGTGTCTCCTGTTTACGATGAGAATTACTCCTACGTAGCAGGCTTATAGTTAGGGGAAAAAGTTACATAATCACTAACAAATACCAAATATTTAATAAGTGCTACCGGGGGCTTGTCTGTTTATTACTTGTTTGTTTGTGTTGTTGTTTTTTGATGTTTTTTTTTTTTTGAGATGGAGTCTCATTCTATCACTCAGGCTGGAGTGCGATGGTGTGATCTCGGCTCACTACAACCTCCCTTCCCAGTTCAAGCGATTCTCCTGCCTCAGCCTCCTGAGTTGCTGGGATTACATCAAGCACCACCACACCTGGCTAATTTTTGTATTTTTAGTAGAGACGGAGTATCACCATGTTGGCCAGGCTGGTCTCGAACTCCTGACCTCGTGATTCCCCCACCTTGGCCTCCCAAAGTGCTGGGATTACTTTATTTTTATTGTCCTCTTTGAGCCCCAACATTTTGACATAATTTCTAACTCCCAGTACTTACTTGATAAACATTTGTTGAATTAATTAGTGAAGCATATAGTATCCTGCAAAAATTGAGGGCTCCTAATCAGGATTACTTGTGACTATATTGTAATAGAATATACTAAATCTTCCCATCCTGCCAGAGTTCCAAACCCTTTTAAAATTTATAATTATGATGTCACAAATATCTCTTGTCTAAATCTTTTGTATTCACTTCTCTAAAAGCTGGAGTGCAATTCTGTGTGCAGTGCTCTTCCTATTTCAGTTGCTACTTAATCTCCTAGGTTTTTCATGTTGTCCTTAACATTAAGCAATTCTTCCTTATTAAGGCAGTTTAATTTCAATTTGCAATTCTCACTGCCTCCCCCATTTTTGAAAGACCACATTGTTAGTTTTGAAAGAAAGGTCACATTATTTACTGGAAGTCAAGAATTTATCAGAGTCTGCATTTTATCAGAACAAAAGTTCTGACATCTTTCAAATGGATGAAGTCTCCCAATGATGGTCCAACCTCCATGCCAGTGGTGCCATCTGTGTAAGGAAAGACTTTGGCTGAATCACCCCAGTGAGATAACTTCTCTACTGCCTTATCTTTCCTCAGGTACTTTGCATTCTACTTTTCCCTTTAGGTTGTGGACATCCATTCACTGTGTGCCTCTTCTTATGCTTTGCTGCTCTTACTCCTTTAGTGTATTTGTTCTTTTCGAAGCAGGTGAATTGCCTCATAGCAACAGTATATGTTATGCTTTGATTACAACAACCCTCCAATCTAAGTGGTTTATAAGATATGTTTTTCTCTTTCTCAAGCTACATACTATCATGGCTTAGGTACTCCTGTGTTCCTCTGGCCTTAGCCCAGGACAAGGCAAACAGAACTGCCATTATCTGGAGCATTCCCAGACAGCAGACATGGTGGCAGAGGGAAAGAGTTCCCACATTTCACACTAACTCTTAAAGTTCTCACCTAGAAGTGCCATTTCTGCTCATGTTTTCTTGGTCAGAACAGTCCTATTCTACTCCTGTATTTAATAGGGGATGGATAGAAGATACTCTCCTACCACCTGTCAGAAAGAAGAACTGTAAACATCTTGTGAAGAGATTGATGACTGAGACATACACCTTTCTATCAATTCATTTTGGTCATGAGGCCTGTCCCACCTGTGGGAACTCATATTTACTTCCATGTTTTAAACTTTCAAGTTTACCTGATTTGTTCACTATATACTCTTGAGTAGAGAAATGAGAACCAGTAGTCAAGATAATGGTAAATAATGGTAGCAACCCCATATAATTGCTTTCTTCTTTTCTTTTTTTTTTTTTTTTTTTTTTTTTTTTGTTTTGAGACGGAGTTTTGCTCTTGTCGCCCAGCCTGGAGTGCAGTGGCACAATCTCGGCTCACTGCAATCTCCACCTCCCGAGTTCAAGCAGTTCTGCTGCCTCAGCCTCCCGAATAGCTGGGATTTACAAGTGCCCACCACCACCTCTGGCTAATTTTTGTATTTTTAGTAGAGATGGGGTTTTGCCATGTTGGCTAGGCTTGGCTCGAAGATCTGACCTCAGGTGATCCATCTGCCTGGGCCTTCCAAACTGCTGGGATTATAGGCGTGAGCCACCGCGCCTGGCCATAATTGCTTCTTATATACAGATTGTTTGTAATGCAGTTTGTTATGTATTTCCTTAAGAAATACATAAAGTATTTAAGAATCACAGGTCTCCAAGAAAGAATGTCAAACTCTTAAAGACAAAACACAGATTTGCCCTCGCGTCTCTTCTTTGTATTACTTGCCTGACTATAGATCAAGGGCTCCTTTCTACATGCCATTTTTTTCTGCTGAAAATTACACCTAGCTATGACTTATGTGGAAATGACTAAGCCGGCAATAATTGTATAGGTGTCCATACACGCCCCCTCAGAGCCTCAATGGTACCTCAAAGTCATCTGCCTTGAGGACTGGTAAATCTGGTCATAATATAGATAATTTACAACTGGAGAAATAAAGGAGTTCTCCTTGCCATGCGAAGAAGGCCCTTTGAATGTTAGTTTTGGCATTAATTCCCTTTATGACCTGAGGCAAATCACTTAATTGCTAGCTGTCTTCTTTTTCTGATCCAAGGATAATATTAACATACTTCTCGAGGTCCTTGTGAAGCATAATATGTAGAATTGATTGCAAAGGCATTTTCAGAATATGACACACTATAGAGACACTTGATGCACTCTGAATTCCCTACGTTGCCCACAGTGCCACTCCTAGAGGTAGATGCCTTGGTAGAGAGTGAAATATTTGAGGCAAGTGGTAGTTATACAGGGCAGAGATGTCTATTTCTGAATTCCCAATTAGCCTAAGTCAGTTATCTATGTTGTGGATTATATCTGCCTGCTTGATGCACTGATCTTCCTCCTTTCTTTAGACATTTTTCTGGTTTCTTTTTACTTAGCAGAGGAGATAAAATTCAAATAGGTCTTTTTTTGCCTGGTATAGTATCTCCAGGAAGAAGTTAGATTGAATAGCCAATTTATAAACGATACTGACGCTTTGGGTTTAGGGTCAGAGTTTAGAGTAATAGCATACTTGTTTAGCATTTAGCTGTTTTGAAGTGCTTTCACATTATGTATCATGTACCTGAGACTCGGCATAACTTTGTAAGCTGAGTATTCCCTAATTTACAGAAGAGAAGACCGAGGTTCAAAAGATTCAGTATGTTGTCCAATGTCATCACACTAAGAAATGACAAATTCAAACCCATATTTTCTGATTTTGCATGAAGTAATATTTTTTTCCATTATTCCAGGCTACCTCTGTGTTTTCTAGCAGAGATAAGTGATGCCCAGTTGTATCCCATGGTCAGATGGAACCAAGATAGGGTTGATTGAAAAATCAGGAGAACAGATCCAAGATGGCTGATCACTAGCAGCTTGGGCTCCTAGCTCCCAGTGAAAGCGCAGAGAACGAGAGGACGCCACACTTTCAGACGAATATTTGTTGCTCACGGACCAGGAGATTCCCAGCAGAGGAGCCCCACGGGTCACCAGGGCGACTCTTGTGGCCGGCGCAGAGGTTTTGCTGGTGCCTTAGCGCGCCAGTTTTTGGTGCAGAGTCTGGAGATTCCTGGGCAGAAAAGCACCATCAATCTTAACACCGCTATTTTGGCCTGCGCAGTGGACTGCTCAGATTTCGGCGCTGGGAATCAACAAGTTGGATGTCTGCTCAGAGACCTAGTTAGAAAGTCGGTAATTACAAAGACAACAGACAGATAAATATATAATGAAGGGAAGAAATCAGCGTAAAAAGGCAGAGAATGCTCAAAATCAGAATGCCTCTCCCTCTACAGGGGATCGCAATTCCTCATCAATAACGGAACAAGGCTTAATAGATTACGAGTGTGTTCCAATAACAGAAGCAGACTTCAAAACGTGGGTGATAAGAAACTTTTGTGAATTAAAAGAACTTGTTCTAACCCAATGCAAAGAAACTAAGAACCTTGAAAAAAGGTTTGACGAAATGTTAACGAGAATGGACAATTTAGAGAGGAATATAAGTGAATTGATGGAGCTGAAAAACACAACACGAGAACTTCGCGAAGCATGCACAAGTTTAAACAGTCGAATTGATCAAGTAGAAGAAAGGACATCAGAAGTCGAGAACCAGCTCAGTGAAATGAAACGAGAAGACAAGATTGGAGAAAAAAGGATGAAAAGGAATGAGCAACGTCTCCAGGAAATATGGGACTATGTGAAAAGACCTAATTTACGTTTGATAGGTGTACCTGAATGTGACGAAGAGAATGAATCCAAGTTGGAAAATACTCTTCAGGATATCATTCAGGAAAACTTTCCCAACCTGGCAAGGCAGGGTAATATTCAACTCCAGGTAATACAGAGAACACCACAAAGATATTCTTCAAGAAGACCAACCCCAAGGCACATAATTGCCAGATTTATTAGGGTTGAAATGAAGGAGAAAATACTAAGGGCAGCCAGAGAGAAAGGTCAGGTTACCCATAAAGGGAAACCTATCAGACTTACAGCAGATCTCTCAGCAGAAACCCTACAAGCCAGAAAAGAGTGGGGACCAATATTTAACACCCTTAAAGAAAAAAACTTTCAACCCAGAATTTCCTATCCAGCCAAACTAAGCTTTATAATCGAAGGAAAAATTAAATCCTTTGCGAACAAACAAGTATTTAGAGAGTTCACCATTACCAGGCCTGCTTTACAAGAGCTTCTGAAAGAAGCACTATACATATAAAGGAACAACCAATATCAGCCTTTCCAAAAATATATCAAAAAGAAAAGAACATTAACACAACGAAAAATTTACACTAACTAATGGGCAAAACAGCCAGCTAGCATCAAATGCTAGCATTAAAGTTATATATATTCTAATTGGATAAAAAGCCAAAACCCATTGCTATGCTGCATCCAGACCCATCTCACATGCAAGGATACACAAAGACTCAAAACAAAGAGAAGGAGGAAGATTTATCAACCAATCAGAGGGTAAAAATAAACAAATAAAAAGCAGGAGATGCAATTCTCGCCTCTGATAAAGTAGACTTTAAAGTAACAAAGAGCAAAAGAGGCAAAGAAGGACATTACATAATGGCAAAAGGATCAATGTAACAAGAAGAGCTAACGATTTTATAGATCAACGAGACAGAAAATTAACAAAGACATCCAGGACTTGAACTCAGACCCGGAACAAGTAAACTTAATAAACATTTATAGAACTCTCCACTTCAAATACATAAAACATACATTACCACCTCACACCTATTCCATAAGTGACTACATAATTGGAAGTAAATCACTCCTCAGTAATCGCATAGCATTTCATAGGTTTAAATGAAATATTGGTTGGCTGCTCGTTTGTTATTTTCTTCCCTTATTCCTTCCTGTTTACATCAAGTATAATTATTGGTATAAAAGAGGTTTTCAATACCCATTACTAAACTGCATTCTAGCCTGGGCAAGAAAGCAATACTCCCATTCTCTCTCTCTCTTTCTCTTCCTTTTTCCTCCTCTTCTTTATTCTTTTTCTTTCTTTCAAAAAACAAAACAAAACAAAAAAAGGAGACTAGTAGTATACATTTTGTTTATCTAAAAAAAAAAAAGAAAAAAAAGACATATAGAACAATACTCTAATACATAATTATCTGTAGTTCAAAACAAAAAAAAAAAAAGAAAAAGAAAAATCAGCCCAAAGGAACTTATTATTTGAAGTCAAATTCAAGATCTTTTGCTTAGAAAGTAAAAGGAATGAACTATTCCTTCAAGATTAATTTTAGTATTCTAATGAATTAAAATTAATTCAGTTAATTAATTAGTTATTTTCCACCAGAGCATTCAGCTGGAATGGGGAGGAGGAGGCATTTTGAATTCCTGGTAAAAATGATGACTTGATTTCTTGATGATGGTATTAGCCAATGACTCAACTCCATCTCCCCTTCCCCTATAATAATAGGAATAAGAAGAGTTGATTTTCATGCATTCATTATTCATTTGCTACCCTTTGCCAAGAAGTGTTAGTCTAATGGAGAAAGGGAGGGGGAGAACAAAATAAGTAAAGATTATTATAATACAATAAGTGCTAAAATGTAACAAAGGATGGCACCAAACCCAAAAGGAAGGGCAGCAATCAAGGTGAAGTAAGCCATTACTTAAGCTCATTAAGTAAGAGTTAGGTCAGTGGTGGGGGAAAAATGGAGTTCTAGCTATTAGGGCAGAAGCTCCATTAGTTCTGGATTTCAAGAGAATGGGGAATGAGCTGGGAAGTGGAAGGAGATAGGCAAGGTAAGAGGTAAGCAAGGGTTAAACCTTGAAAGACCTCTATGGCCTGCTAAGAAATTTAACTTTATTCTTAATGCTCTTCGAGATGCTGCTGAAACAAAAATAGAAAGGTCTGTGAGGTAAATGGATTTGGAGACCTGGTAAGTTTGTCAGCTGACTCAGAAGCACTCCAGATTGTTAGTAAAATCCAACCAAGAAAAGACCAGGTAAGGAGAGGTTATATGGTCTTTGCTGCAAATCATTTAGCTCCTATCTGGGCAAACTGGAACTGGGGTCTCCTAATTCTTAGACTGGCATTTCTTTCTCCCATCCCACATTGCCTTCCCATCTCTTTGGCATTTTCTTCCTTTAGAGAATTTTATTCCTTCAGAGTATATGCTAAGATGCTAGAATATGTTTAAAGGTAATCTCATTCTCCACTAAAAACAGATCTTTATCATGATGATATTAACATTTAGACAGTTCTTACCAGCAGTCTCATTCATGAGATCTCAGTTGGTTTTCTTCTGAGAATGCTAAAGTCTTTTTACTTCTCTGGGTAAAAATAAAGATACCCTAAATTTCTCTAGTGGAATACTTTAAACTTCAAGCAGTGCCTTTTCTTTACATTGCAGTTTGGAGAATAAAGCAAAAAAAAAGTTTTATTTTATTCTTTAGTATCAAAAAATAACTGCTCATTGTTAATGAGAATTGTAGGTCCAGTTCAACTGCAGTGATAAGTTCAGAGCATGAAAGATCATATATCACCATGACCTCACTAACTTTCTCTGTGCTAAATGACAAACTGCTAGGAATAGCCTTTGGATCAGGTCACAGAGACACTAAAATACTTACCCTTCACCACAGAACTCTATTGAACCCTATCTGTCATTTACCACCATCAATCATAGAAGCCTGCTTCAATGCTAAATCGAATTTCAAACAAAAAAAATAAAAGGAGAGAGAACTTCCTTCAAATAGTTGAACTTCTGATTTTATTTAGTGCCTTTCTGGACATTTGAAATAACATGGGGGAAGATCACAGCAAGTTAACCATGCTTTTTGCATTTGTGGAGGGATTGTGTATAAGGGAAAGAACAGGATTTTAGAGCCAGTGGGATTCAATCTGGCATCTGTGATTCATTCCCCTTCCATAAGAGATTAACAGTGTATCATTGTTATAATGATAGGACAGATATATGACATTATTCTTTTCTTTAGCAGGACTAGACCAAGCTAATAGAGACTTGGTTAGCTTTTAAGAGAAAAAAAAATCATGTAATTTAGCCAAAAGGTTCTGAGACTGCCAACCTCATGCTATACATACTTGCTGCAAAGATTTATTCCTCAACTTCACATAAATGACATTGTTTCTTGTTTGTTAATGTGTCTATGAGAGACTTTTCCAATCTTATTAGAAAATCAAAAATTTTTTTAAATTATCTTCAGGAAAATAAGCATACCCTTCAACCACCATCAAACACTCTAAAATTCATGTGTTACTTTCATGCCTTTTTCATGTGAGAGAGAAATATTTGGGATGACGTAAAAAATAAAATATATTCTCATATAGGTTTTGAAGTTCATAATTTACCAACTGGTAATTACTGAGATTTCACATTATACATAGCATTTATGCATTTGATTTTGGGACCAGCACTCTGGCTCACTGCAGAAAAAATACTGAACCATATCAACACTGTCCTTGCATTTATAAAACTTATAAGGATAATATCAAAGGTGACATGTTAAGTGAATGAATGAATTCACATAACCTTTGTGTTCTCATAGGCTTTTAACACAAAAAGAGTACATTTTGCTATGGCCGAGTCTAAGTTACTGCAAAGCAACTGATCAATAAGAGCTTTTAAAAAAATAACTTATAATTTTGACTTCAGCATTTTCTTTAAACATTGTCCTCTCAATAATATCTATTGCTTCATTTATGTATTATACTATGATTAATTCAGGCAAGAAAGGAAAAATCAAAACATGAATATTGTGCCAATCATAAAAATACATGTATAATAATAATAGTATTGACCTACTATCTGCACATAATCTGTTTTTAAAGAGCAGTTTTGTAAGTGGGAAAACGTGTGACTTTATATTGTCAATGACTGAGGTCTCCTAGCATTCCTGATTTTGCAAACCATGCTGTAAGAGATCACATTATTACATGATCCTATTGGATCTTCAGTAGCTAAGACTCTATTGAAAGGTTCTTAGAATTTGTATGTCATTACCATCAAGAAAACTTCAGTAACATTCTATTCTGTAAATCAGAAATGGGAGGAATTATTACCCCACTTACTGTTAACACTTGAAAATAACAGCACAATGGATAAAGTAAAAGGTGAGTGCATTGTTAGGCATGAAGGAAAGGAAGGCTCCAGTGAGGCAAGAAGTATTAATGACTCCATAGAAAATTCATCAGTGAATCAAACTGGTCAGAGAATCTGCTACATGTTGGCACTATACTGATTTAAAGAACTATAACTGTTTCCACCACCCAGGTTACTCCATTTTAGTCTCAGAAACCAAAGCAGTGCATCTATAACAAACGCAGAGAAAGCCAACAGCTTGTCATTGTAATGGTAGAACAAAATTAAAACATAAGCACTCCCAGTTAGGTGTAAACTATTCATTGGAGGTAATCATTGCTGTCACTTGTCCTGTCACAGAATCAAATTAGAAACAAAGAAAGATGGGTAGATGCTGCATCTGGCCAGCCTTATTTCTAATGATAACAGTGTAATGATACACAGTCATCCTACTTTCATACTACTTCCAAAAACAAGTAAATGATCACATAACAAAGACTTTGACAGTTATCTTTCTTCAATCGAATCTTTCTTCAACCAAGTTAATTCTGGAGTGTTAACTTACAGACTCCCATAAGAGTTAGTCATAAAAAGTTTATTGAAAGACTGTATGCCAGGCATGCATTCTGGTGGGTCAAGCAGACAATAAATGGATGGTGTTTTAGTTAATAATCAGTGAGAGTTTGGATACAGACATATGCTATGAGTAATGTAACAGAACAACTTTATGTTAAAATTAAGCCAATTAATAACCCTACAATGGTCTCTAAGTCTTTAAATGAAAGGAAGAATGAAATTACTTCACTAATCTTAATCATTTCTAGTTTTTCATTTAAAGATTACTTAGGTTTACTTGTAACATCAATGAAGTCTTCTTAGAAGAGGTGACACTTGAATTGAGACATCAATGAGAAGAAGGCAGCCATCCACTGAAGGAGAGGAAGATCATTCCGAGCAGAAGGAATAGCAAATACAACTGTCCTGGGTGGAAACAAGCCTGTTTAATGTGAGCTACAGAAAGAGGCCAGTGTGACTGGAGTAAATGAAGGGAAAAGTTGTAATGAGGCTGGAGTAAACAGCTGTCCAGTTACATATATTTTCATATCGCATGCTAGAGTTTGGATTTTTTACTGCTTTTAGTGGAGAGACTTTTGAAGATTATGGATGAAGGAACAGTTTAATCTACACTTTAGAAAGAAGTACTAAGGCCATAGAACAGTGGAGAGTGAAGATAGGAAGGCTATTGCATCCAACCAGGTGAGAGATGAAGAAGAACTGAACCAAGCTGTGGTAGTCTCATCTCTAGATAGCAGAAGCAACTGGACTCAGGGCATATATGGTGTGGGGACCACAGGAATTACCAGTACATTTGGATTTGGCATTCCAGAAGAAAAGTGGAATTAAGACTTTGGCATATTTTGCTTGAGCTACTAAGTGTTACTGCCATTAGGGAAGACCCTGAGAAGTCAAGAGGGATGGGATCCAGGACTCAATGGAAGAGATTGGCTTTTAATTCGCTTGTGGACAGTTCATCTACTACTATAGCATGTGGAAAACAAAGCACCTGTGCAGCAATGCAAACAGATTAGGAAAATGGTAGGAACATGTGGTATTTTTTAATTATTAATCATTGTTTTTGTCTATAAAGTCAGAAGCATAGCTAAGAGTTAATTGAGGAAAGGCAGTGATGGAGATTTAAGGAAAGAGAAGTTGTTAAATAATTATCTTGGAGGAGAAAGAGAAGTGTGATAAGATTGTCTGGAAATGTCAAGAGGCCAATTTTGATACGTAGCCATATTTGAAGTGAGGCCAACTAGTGTGATGGTATGCTTTTTTGCAATAATCAACTCTGTAGATGCTGGCAGAGAGTAAGTAGATTGTTGAATTTAACCATGGGCATTAGTTTTCTATTGTTTCTATAACATATTCAGACTTAGTGACTTAAGGAACACAAATTTATTACCTTGCTACAGGTCGGAAGTCCAAAATGGGTATTACTGTGCTAAATGCAAGAAGTCAGCAGGGCTACATATTTTCTGGAGGAAATAAGAAATAATCCACTTCTTTGCCTTTTCCAACTTCTAGAGCTCATCTCTTGGCTTTGTTGGATTTCTCCCACCTTCAAAGCCAGCAATGGCTGCCATACCTCTTCTTCTCCCTCCTCTACTGCCCATGAAATTACACAGGGCCCACCTGGGTAATGCAAGGCCATCTCTCAAGGCCAGCTATTAGTAACCTTCATTCCTTCTGCAGTTTTAATTCCCCTTCACCATATAATCTGACATACTCACACATTCAGGGATTGGCTCATGGCATCTTTGCGTAGCCATTATTCTGCCCACCTCACCATGGTTGACGTTTTGCCAAATGAAGAGAATGGAAAAGAGTGATGGTGTTTATAAGGGATAATTATACAGTGGAACCATGGACTCCAAACCAAGGAGAAAGTGAGGTTATGAGAAGGACGGTGAGGAGGGAACACACTAGCCATGTCAAGGAATGGTGGGTCTCAAGGAGATCAGAAAATTTCTGGAGTGGAGTGCTGAAATCAGTAAACTGGATGAATAGGACATGATGGTTGAGGCAGGAGATTTCAAAGTAGGATTTCAGAGATGTGAAGTTGTTGGAGATGGTAAAGTTTATAAGTTTTGAAACTGAAAAACCCAAGGAAATGAGTAACAAGTCATTTTCCTCTAAAATAAGTCAAATACCTAGCATTGGCCCCAAGGTTATGGTAAGGTTCTAGGATGCTTATCTAATAGAATATGCACAGTTTATTGATTCCTGAAAAGTAAACCCAGTTTCACATTCTGTGCCTGGCCCTTAGATCTCTCTCAAGAGGAAGTTATTCCCCAGCATTAGCTGTGTGAGAAGTAGGGAATGCAGCGTGTAGAGAGGAAGTTCTGTCACCCAGGGAAGCAGAGGCCAAAAGACCTAGGCAGGAGACCCATGCTCTGTGTGAGGAAGACAGGACATTCTGTTTGAGGACTAGTAAATGGGTTAGAAAATAATGTGTAAATCCTTCCACTAAAGTGTGATAGTGTTATCTGGGATGTCTTTACAGCACCTAGGGAACGTTTTGCATCTAATTTGCTAAGGATGTTCCTGTTTTGAACTTAAACTGTTTCATGATGTATTTTGCAATACAAATATGGGCCATCTCATTGCAGTGTTCATTGAAAGATTTCTCTCTAGTGTACTATGCCCAGAAAGCATTGAATTAGTTATGCTCCATTGAAACCAGTACAAAATGGTCTGAGAAGTGTATAGTTTCCATGTCAAATTATTAAAATATCATTTTCTTCCAGGCCCATGCATATGCATAAAAAAATGACAGTTTACTAAAAATAAGAGGTCAGGTTTGCATGTTTTCTATAATTTTGGGGGTGAATATGAGTTGGATAAGAGATCTAAATAAAACTAGAGAATAGATGAAATGATGCATTATGTATTCCAAGGTCAAGAATTAATTAAGTGTAATTACCACAATGATACTATTAGAAAATAAGAATTTGCCCTATGCTTTTTGAAGAGAATGAAATTTGATTAATAGTTAGATAATAGTACACTATATATATTTTAAATATTTTATGAAACTAATAGAAGCTACTACATTATAGAATATGCAAATACAAGTTGTAGTTTTTAAAAATTCATGTGATTAATTCCATGACACTTGTAGTAGCCTCACCTGTCTCATCCCACATCACGCCTTCTTGCATTCTCTTATATCCACTCTCTCCAAACCCTTCCTTCAACTTTTTGATTTCTAAATATCCTATGAAGCCTAGCTCTTCCACAGAAAGTCCTTTGACTGTAAGGCCCAAACACTATTCATTTTCGACTTTGTTTTGGCCTTAGGTTTAGTACCACCATTCCAAAGCAAATGGTCTCTACTGGCTAGTTTTCACATTTAACAATCTGAGGTTTGTAAGGACAAATTGAATTCCTACATGGCTCTTCCACATCCCTACAGAATCAGCCTGGTCCTGGGCACAGAGTCATGCTCAAAAGCATGTTTTATTGATTGATCTAATGATAATTAATGCATGTCTCAACTCACCACCCAACCTTCAGCACACCCTAGCTACCTTTTAATAAGTGTCTAGTTTGAAATTCATTTTGTGATGGCAGTGATAACAGTGGCAGGGAAATAAAACAATGTCTAGACTCTAGGACACAGTTACACAGTATTTCATCAACAACAATTTTAATTACTTTTTGACAGATTAATTTAAAGTAGGCTAGGGGAAAATCAAACCAATTCTCTAATAAGCCCTCATCTATCAAAAGGTTATCCCAAGAGGTGAATATTTTGTATGTACATGCGTGCATATGTAAATGGCATCATTGTACTCCATCGTTTCTGAGTCCCTACCCTTGAGGAGCTTCCAGTGATTCTGGTTTGAAGAATGACATGGCATGTTGAGAGAGAAATCACCATATTATATCCATTTGACCATGATATAAGTCCAGCTAAGTTGGGATTTTTGTTTATGGTTTCTGCAGTTTCTCCTAAAAGGTAAGCACCATGAAGGCAAAGGCTATGTCCGCATTGTTCATGGTTGTAGCTTTCGTTGCTAACACAATACTTGCATATACTAGGCAATAAATAAATATTAAATTAATGCTGAATTGCTATTTCACATAAAGAAGACTGGGGGGATGAGAAAGGGAGGGCAGTCAGTATGTTCTAAGACTGCAAAGGTAGCAAACACTGTGGTAACATGGTGTATTATCTAAACCTCTCATGCACAGTAGCCATGGACCAGGTCCTTCCAGAAAGGAAAGCAATGAGGGTCCAGGGATATCCTTTAGCCAGGAACCAAGACATGGCCGGAGAAGAAGGGAAGGAGTGCTGTGCTGCAGCCAGAAAGCCAGAGCTCATGAACACTAAATATCTGTTAAGACTGGCCCTGGGGAAGTCCAGCCTTGGCTCCGGAGCCTCTGGATTTTGGCAAGAGAGGTGTTTAAATTCTTGGTCCCACTGAACAGGCAGAAGGAAGTGAGCTTTCCCAGCCAAACTGGGCTCCTGAGCTGTGGATCTGAAGGTGGAGCCCTTAGGGGATGTCACCCTGAGGAATAGTCCTTAATGGTCAGCAATTTTGCTCTTGGTATGAAAAATAATACATAAATGGATATGTATTATTGTACTGTAGCCTTGACCTCCCAGGCTTAAGCAATCTTCCTGCCTCAGCTTCCTGAGTAGCTGGGACCACAAGCACCTGCCACCACGCCTGGCTAATTTTTGTCCTTTTTGTAGAGATGAGATTTTACCATGTTGCCCAGGCTGGTCTCCAACTCCAGAACTCAAGCCGTCCACCAGCCTCAGTCTCCCAAAGTGCTGAGATTACAGGAGTGAGCCACTGTGTTCGACCAGATACATTTTTGCCAGCTTTACTAAGGTAGATGACATATAATAAATGGCACACATTTTAATTGTATAATTTGATAAGTTTTGACATATGTACATACCTGTCACCACAGTCAAGATAATGAATGTATCCATCACCCTTTCCTTCTAAAATGTCCTTATGCCTCTTTGTTATCTATGCGTGCCAGTTAATGATTTATTACCTCTCAGCTCCAAATATATTTTTTGCCTGCTCCATGAAAATGGACGTAGGCCCTTTAAGTATTTTCCCTTTGGAGCTGTCAGCATGTTAAGCTTTGTCGGTAGAGGGCGCTAGAGATATATTGCCAGAGAAAAGGGTTTCCCTTCTGGGTTCCAGTATGAGTACTAGATAAGCTCTTGCAGGGGCTGGCAGCACCAGGTGGCCAGAAGCTCCCTGCAATACTTCCTCCGGCATTTTCATAGGTGAATGCCTCTGGTGAGACACGTTCTATGAATAGCTCCCCTGGCACCCTAGAAAGTGGGTTTCAAGCAACTTGCATCAGTGCTGCTCCACAGCAACTTCCTTTGCTGTCCAGTGACCCAAGACTATGCCCTTTCCAATAAGGGCTGTATCTCAGCCTTATTGAGGCGGTGGCGGGAGCGAGGAGTGTGGCTTTTTCTCCGGTGCTCTGCCTCAGCATTCAAGAGTGTTAGCTGCTCCTTATAGCTGCTATTCCTGTAGAGTTCTCTTTACCACTGGTTGCTCCAATCCCCTATTATAGCTAGTAATTCTTTATATTAAGCTTTCTCTGTTTGAATTACTGTACAGATTCCCTCTTTCGATTGGACCCAGACCATATCTACCTTCTTGTATATCTATATCTACATGCAGACACACACACATACACGTATCTGCTTATATTTGTATACCTATATCTGCCTTCCCATGTGAATTTCCATATGAATTTTAGAACTCCTAACAATTTCTACCAAAAAAAAAAAAGCCTACTGGAATATTGATTAGGAATACATTAAACCTATAAATTAATATAAGGAGAATTGACAGATTGGCAATATTGAGTTTTTTCACCCATGAACAAGTTATACTGATCCATTTATACACAGATCTTTAATTTCTCTTGGTAATATTTTGTAATTATCAGTGTACAGGTTTTGCATTTTCTTTGTCAAAGTTATTTCCTAAATATGCCACACATTCATGTTATTGTAATGACACTGAATTTCATATTGATCACTGCTCGTCTATAGAAATACAGCTGAGTTTCTATGTTGAACTTGTATTCTGCAACCCCACTAAATTAATTTATTCTAGTAACATTTTTATAAATTCCATTAGTCTTTCTATGTAATCATGTCATCTGCAAACAAAGACAGTTTTACCACTCCCTTTCCAATCTGTCTTTTCTTTTTCTTTATTTTCTGATTTTAGGAGGAAAGCATTAAGTCTTATTAAGTATGATGTTAGCTGCAGGTTTTTTGGTGATGATCTTTATCAGATCAAGGAAATTCTCTTCAATTTCTCATTTGCTGAGAGTTTTCATCAGGAATGAATATTGGATTTTCTCAAATGCTTTCTTAGCATCTCTACTAAGGTGATCATATGGTTTTTCTTTTGTAGTCTATTACTCTGGTAAGTTTAATTATTTGATTTTCAAATGTGAAACCATCCTTGGGATAAACTCCACTTGTTCATGATGAATTATTTTTTAAATGTTTTTTCTATTTTTCTTCTCAAAAAGGCAGAATATAAAATTTTGGGGAAGGGAAAAAACAGTGAGAAAAATACGGTGATGCCTTCTTAATCTCTTACTCAATTTTAGTAAGTAATTTGAGCTTTGAGGAAGAATAGAATCAATGTTTGCTTCCCATTACTTCTCAGCATCATTTCCTACCCAAGTCTTTTTGTTCAGTTTCTGAGATGGGCTTAATAAACCTTTTTTAATATGCCATTGTCTTCTAATTTTAACATCAGTAACAAAGTCTGAAATATGATAAAATGCATAACAATCTTATAGAGCTTTATCTTACCTGGTAACTTTTCTCCAGCAGAACTAATATTGAAGTAGTTTTTCCTTGTTAATTATTTTCTAGGAATAGATGATTGTATATGTTCTCAGAATCTTGTTTTGATTTTCAACTTTTATACATTTTTGTACCTTGCATTTCATAATTACCTTGAATAAGTGATTTCAGTAATGGTATAAGCTTCAACTCTAAACCAGCAAGGAAGTTTTTTCAAAAGGAAAGTTTAACTTCATGTTAAATATTCTCCCAACTTCTAGACAGTCATTTTACTATATTTGCCACAATTATTTTATATAGTTGCCACAACTATTTTGCTATAGTTGCCACAAATCAATATCTTATTTTCATGTACCTCATAAGAGGTTGTTATAGACATATTTTTAAAGTATGAATATGTGCCCATTATATGTAGTTTTTACTCTGTACTGTTATTTACAGAAAAGTACAAATAGAAAATATCGTAAGTGGGAAAGGAAGAATTTCTTTTTTGGAGGTCTTTTTGTTCATTCAAATCAAGGAACGTTTATGGAATGCCAACTCTACACAGGGTTCTTTTGTTAATAGTATTTCTTAATTTGTTATCCTTTTCCTAAGTGACAGTATTTTATCATTTTATTCGATGGGTCTATTTTAACAGAGAGATGGCTACTCCTAGATTAGTCATATGATGGATGATCATGTAATTTATTTCATTCAAGTAGGGATAGTTCCTTCATTTCTGGGAATCTCATTATTTTGAAAACTTTGCCCTATTGTCTTCTTCTTTTCATGAAATTACCTCCTTAGCTTAATTACAAGTGTAGTGTTTTCCCACAGGCAATATAATATCTACTTTCCCTAAATACCCCAAAGTAAAGAAAACTTAAGAGTGTTAAGTAAAATTGATTGGTTGAGCCCAAATCGAAAACAACATTACAGCTTACTGGTTAATCAATGTAAATTTCACTTATGCCACAAGGAGTCAAATCCATTTGTAAAAGAACATGTGTGCAATCTATTTCATAAACGTATATCATATGCAATGTTAATTTGATCTCACTAAAGTAGTTCTGTGAGACAAAAAGAATATTACTTCAAAATACTCTAATAGTTGTATAACATGAATTATGTCCAGTTAGGGCAGGAGATGTGTACAGAGTTATATAGAAACATTTATTGACAAAGAAAACAGCTGTTTATAAATTTGATCGGTTAGTTATTATAGCAAATTCATAGTGCACTTATCCTAAGGAAAATCTACTCAATAATGACCACAAGAACAGAAGTCTCTACTTTTTACCAAATGTAATTCTTGAACATTGTTTCTAAGGTGACAACAATATTTCTCCACAGGGAGAAAATATTATTGTGGTTACATTTCACTATCAAATAAATATTTGGTATCAAATAAATAAAAAATATAATCAATATTGTATCACAGTAGCAATCATACAACAAATAGAAATTTCTTTGGTGAGATAAAATGGTAAAATTATGCCACCAATCATATAAAACAGCACAGATTGATTACTTGCTCCTCAGGAGGTCAAAAATCCCACTCCTTGTACACATAATTCCTAACAGTGCTACTCTACTGCATGGTTACCTAAAGTAGTATACTAGCTGAAACATGCATTGGCTAAAATTTTACTGACATTTCTTTGGCTTAGAATTTAGGAGGATTTGGAGGGATTATATATCATTTTTCAGTTCTCCTGAAGCTATCCATAGACATTTGAGCTGCTGCATTCTTTTTCCTAATGTATCTTCCCTCTAGCAAGCAAAAGTGTTCATTCATAGTTATTCCTTTGACCTTAAAACCGCCTCAAAATAGTGTAGGCACTGGTTACTCAATGGTTCTGTTGACAGCTATGAGAGTAGTTCACATTGTATGGGGAGACCATGAGAAAAAAAAAATCACCAGGTCATTAGCACAAACTTTTTTTTTTCCTTTTCCTGTGGATGTTTAAAAGTGCTCTTGGAAACCATGAAAATGACTGGGATCCCAGAGCACAGGTACCTGCTTCAAAATCTGTCAAAGCTTTAAGTGAATGGACAAAAGTGGTAAAAATTGAGATTTGGGTGTTAATTGAGCCTGAACTAAGGAAAATGATATTCAAAGCCACAAAAACTAGTCTTGTGACATAACCCTTAATCCATGGGTAACTTGAACCAAAAGTATTCTCCTTCTTCTGTGTATTTGTTCTCAACCCCCAATTCCTCATTACTTTCTAAGTAAGTAGGGTTAAAAAAAAAAAAAAAAAGGTCAGGGCTGCCTGGGGAGGCTACATTCACTTCTAACGGCTTGTACCTGCATATTTCATGCCTGACATGTTGAACATAACCGAGTAAAGTGCCAGAATAAAATCAGCTCTGTCCAAGTGGTACCAGGAGTGCTGCTGAAACGAAGGTAAGTGTAGGATTCTGCAGGATCCAAGACAGTCCAGGGAACTGGGACCAATTCTGGGAAACCTCAAAGCTGAGCATATTTGAAGAAAATGCAGAGTGAAATGGCTATGGGGGGCCCAGGAGGTCTGGATTTGAGGTACTAAGGACTACTGATATAAACACTTACTGATGCTCAGAAAAAGAGATAGTGAGTCTGTATTTGTGTCTCTTGAGACCTAATTTAACCTATAATTATTCACCAGAGGTAAGAGGCAAGGTGTATCTACTTGCTGAATATTTGAATGTACACAGTTCTCCAGTCGTTAGTATTTTTTAAAAATATACCACTCAGACTAGGGGTCAGAGGATCTGGGTTTAATTTCAAGCCCTGTCACTTACTTGTTATGATTTTTGTAGCTTATAAAAATCTCTACAGTTTAAACATTTTCTTAAAAAGTCAAATACTCCCCCTTCTTGGATAACAGGATTGTTTTAAATATCAAAAGGAATGAAATTTGTAAGAGTGCTTTGAAAATTAGAATACTAGATAAGACGTTAAGAATACAGTTAGGCTTGAGGCCAGGAGTTTGAGACAGGCAACAGAGTGAGACCCTGTCTCTATTTAAAAAAAAAAATTAATTTTAAAAAAGGAAAGATAAAGAAAGGAATATAGTCAATCAATAAGAAACGAATTGCTATGTTCTCTAAAGTCAGCTGGCTGATGTTCATGAGCTTTTCCATCTCTTCTTATCATCTATACAATTATTTAATTTTTTTCTTAAATCAACTCATTTTTCCCATTTTGCACCCACATTACTCTTATCCTAAAACATAGTATTCATAAAATCAGAGGTTGATGTGTTTATAATTTTTTATTTTTAGTTTTTAAGAATCAGGGTCTTGCTCTGTTGCCCAGGCCAGAGTGCAGTGGTGCGATCATAGCTCACTGCAGTCTCTAATTCCTGGGCTCAAACGATCTTCCTGCCTCAGCCTCCCAATAATTCTAATATGTATTAAAATGAATTCATACTTATTAAAAGTTTTAAAAGTTCTGTATATCATGCTAGAAAAGAAGAAGGCCTTAAAATACGGGCAAGTAGATGAGACTAAACAGGGTAAGAAACAGAAGCCGTAAAAGAGTTGAACAATTGTTATTTGATCCTTTTTCAGATACCATCACTCTCCTCTTTAAAAGTACAGCATTGATTTTTAACTTAATTTGAATTAGAAATATTTTTTTAATTCTCTTTTTCAAAAAAAATTATTCAGTCACTAAAGTCATCTGGTAGTGTAGTATCTGAATAAAAATTTTTATCTGAGGTTTAACATTTTATCTTGGTCTGTCAACTTCTGTTTTGTCAAAGGAAGGGGTGATATTGGGACATTTTGCAATTCAGAATTTTTCTCTAATGCATGTTTAAGAAGCCAGATTTTAAACTCTTTACACAGCTCTACCTGTGGCTCAATATGTTAGCATTATGATGTGATTTTAAGGATAGAGTTTGAAGTAAGGTTGTAGTGTGTGATTTTTGGCACAGGCATTCAGTCCAATAAACTGAGTGTTCAAAAAAGGAAAATAAAGACCATGTAAATCTCTTCCAGCCAGAATGTCTACCTCTTGCTTCTTTGGGTATAGCTATTGTGGTCAGAGTTTATTACATTTAAGTTTCCCCTATCTGTACCCTCCTCTATCATGGCAAAATTCTACCTAAGCCTCTAAGGCATAGGGGACCCATCATGATAATGTTCAAAAGGTCTGGAACACCGGTCCTCCTACTCCGGATGGGGGAAGGCAGACGAAAACCAGTGAGCTCCTTCAGATCCACAAATTAGCTCCCATTTCTGTGCCAAATGTCAGAGATTCCAGAAGGAGCTTATGTTCTGGGAATGCCAAAGTTCTGAGGTAGAAAGAACTCTGTACAACCATTTCTAAGCCAGAAGGCAGTAACATATTGAATGGTTAGGCAATAGAGGCAACTCTGCAGTTAATACACATTTTTTAAACTTTTATTTTAGGTTCATGACTACATGTACAGGTTCATAATATAGGTAAATTGTGTGTCGTGGAGGTTTGGTATACAGATTTTGTCACCCAGATACTAAGCATAAGCTTAGTACCCAATAGGTAGTTGTTTTAATCCTCACCCTCCTCCCATCCCTCACCTTCAAGTAGGCCCCAGTGTCTCTTGTTCCCTTCTTTGCGTCCAGGTGCACTCAGTGTTTAGCTACAACTTATAAGTGAGAACGTGTGGTATTTGGTTTTCTGTTCCTGAGTTGGTTTGCTCTCCATCCATGTTGCTGCACAGGACATAATCTCATTCATTTTTACAGCTGCATAGTATTCCATGGTGTATATGTACCACATTTTCTTTACCCAGTCTACCATTGATGGGCATTTAGGTTGATTCCATGTCTTTACTATTGTGCATACTGCTGTGATGAACATACATGTGCATGTGTCCTCATGGTAAAATAATTTCTGTTCTTTAGATATATACCCAATAATGGGATTCCTGGGTCAAATGGTAACTCTGTTTTAAGTTCTTTGAGAAATTGCCAAACTACTTTCCACAATGGCCAAACTAATTTGCATTCCCACTAGCAGTGTATAAGCATTCCCTTTTCTCTGCAGCCTCACAGGCATCATACACAGTTTTCTTTATTGAAGATATTTTTGGAGCCTTTGATATACCCACAGGTACTGTAAATGACTAAAAGGGGCACTCTGTCCTCAATTAAATCATTTTTTTTAACCACATAGTGCTTTTTTGGGGTGCATGTGAGGAGAATAGCATCCCAAGAGAGTCCTATTCTAAAAAGATATTGCTGTTGGGACAGTATAAATATAATGCAATATAACATAGGAGGTTGTCTTTTTGTATATTTTTAAAACATGTTACTTTTGTGCTTTGGAGTTGCCCTAGATAAATATGTGGTAAACCTTTGTGAGTCTCTGCTTATTTGGCTTAATAACCCTTTTGTGGCTTCTGAATAATGTAAGAATTTGATTCATTATTTAGAAATCTCAGTTGCTGCAGCAATGAACTATATACTACATTTAACTGAGACTGCTAATACTGCACAGATTGCCAGTCTCACATGGCATCAGACCTAACTCAATTTTCCTGCTAGCTTTAGAAAAAAAGACAGAAAAATAATTCATTCCAAAAGTTAGAGAAAACATTTTGCCAATTACTAGTGACCTTTGATATGACTTTTAATTTATAGAAAGGCCCAGATTGTTTTCAAACCAAAAGCGACTAACTCTTAGCTAGCACTTTAATTTTAAACAAATCTTCTACTCCATCTTGACTATGAGTTCGTACCTACAGAGTGATAAGCCTTCTAATGATGCCTGGCATAGTGTCAGCTTTAGAAGCGATATACTGTATATGTTTGGAACTAAATATTTCTTCTTTCCATTGACTCTTGACCCCCTTAGAACAACTGTCACCTTCTTCAAATGCTTTCACTAAGTAAAAAGTCAATTGGCTGTAAGTGGTGATGAAGAAAATGTCGTGTGATTAATGCTACAGTTTAGGCTGTTGTGATTAGTCACAGGAAAAACAGTTAAACTTCCTCCCCCAAGAAACATGGTATGTTAACAGCAAATGGCCTGCCTGAAGCCCAATAGGAAGAAATAGTTGGGCAGTGTTAAAAGCTGCCTATTGATTTGTGCCCCGACTGAAAGCCATGTGCTGATGTAAATGAAAATGTGTCAAGAGTTGATATCGATTTTTTTTTTTTAAATCAGACCATCTCTAGGGAAATACTGCTAGCCATACTACTGCTCGTCTATGAGTGAAATAAGGTTCCTTTCCACAAGACTGCACATGTCCAGACATCAAATTTTTCTCTTTAACTGAGGTGTGGTAGGATGCCTCTCTATCATCTGCAATCTTTGCATGGAGAACGTGGCCCAGAGAACATAAAGATTGTCTTGATGAAAGATATGTATGTGGAAAAGGGTGTGAGCTCAGGCCACCTATCTACACATTGGTCTGTTTGTGTATGGTTCATAACACACATGTAGGCTTAAGCTAGGAATTGTCATCCTGTGTCTCCTAGAATAAATCATTGCAGAAGAATAGATTTATTTTTAGAAAATTCTATTCAAAGAGAACCACAATATAGGATGAAAGGTAAAATATATTAGAATATAAACCATGAAGTTGGGGTCTTTCTTTTCCTTCAAACTGTAGGAAAACTAGCCACTTTTTTTTTTTCATTTCTTAGGAGTTATTCCCTGAGCTGTACCTTATTCATAGACTGCAGTGCTTGTAAATATTGACTACCTATATACGAAAAGGCCAAGAGTCATAATAATCATGCAGCTTTGGGTCATATCTGTGGGGATTTCAGCTGCCTAGGTAAGGCTGCATTCGTGACTCAGCTGGTATAAAGCACGGACACTAATATTAGGCGATTAGAATGGAATGGAATGGATTAGAATGGAATTAGGCGATTAAAATGGAAAATTAGTGTGTAAGAGGAGAGAGGTCATCACCTGGCAATATATGTGGATTATTTGGAATCAACTATTGGGATTAGAGAAAACCCTAATGAACTAATAAAGGAAATGGTCTTTCCTTCCATGCTAGCTTAGAGAGCTAAATCCACTTAGTTTGATTTATTGGCCTTGGGTACAGACACATGATGAAAACTTCACTTTGCAAATTGATTAACTTTTTGTTGATTACTCAATGATTTTTGCAGTACTCTAAATTTTATGATCTGTGTGCCTTGTGCTCAGGATTAAAAGAAAAACAATGATCTCAAATAGACCTTAAGGGAACAGGAATTACTATGATAAGATCATTTTATACTGAAAGTTCTGCATTAAAATTTAGGAGTGTGTAGCAAAAACTTTCAGAAGACAGTTTGTTACTGGTAACTGGGAAGACAAATGAGATCTTACAAATGATCTAAGTAGATGGAACTTTTCAATTAGGACTGCTGCCTTAAAATACTTAAAATTAATTTGTACTTCTTAAAACAGGTGTAGCTTGATGGCCCTGTAGCTTGGCTAACAAGCTAAGGCTTATGGCTGACCTTGTAGTGTCCTTAAGGTGGCTAGCTACAAGAGCAGTTCTTTCTGCAACATGGGAGATCAGCACTGACTCAGAGATCTTTGCCTGTCTATGGGGAGTTCTAGACCAGCTCTTGACTCTTCTACCTCCCATCATTTCTTGTATTGTTATTTAACTTTTAGTATATATATTTATTAAGTATCTCCAGCAGGACATTAAACTCAATAAAAACATGCATTATAGTTCATTGTGTTGGCAGCAGTACATAAATTCATAACTGCTCAAGGAAAAAATACACAAATATGCATATATTCATGTACACATATATGTGTGCATGTGTATATATATATATAATTTTTTTTTTTTTGAGATGGAGTTTCACTCTTGTTACCCAGGCTGGAGTGCAATGGCACTATCTGGGCTCACCGCAACCTCTGCCTCCTGGGTTCAAGCAATTCTCCTGCCTCAGCCTCCTGAGTAGCTGGGACTACAGGCGTGTGCCACCATGCCCAGCTAATTTTTGTATTTTTAGTAGAGACGGGGTTTCACCATGTTGACCAGGATGGTCTCGATCTCTTGACCTCGTGATCTACCCACCTTGGCCTCCCAAAGTTCTGGGATGTATGTATATATTTTTAATGCAAGATAAGCTAGTCTCCTTATGACATTAAATTATTTAATCACTTTTTACACTGAAATCAAAGGAATACACACCAATGGCTTTACACAGTTATTCATTCTAAGATGAATACAAAAAACCTCATAAAATATCCAGAATAACAATAAATGTTTATTATTTCTTCTTATGATTTATATAGCTGCTTAATATGTCCATTCACCAAGTATTTCCTAGTTGCCTTTCATGCTCAGTCATATACATATTTTCAAATGTGTATTAAATATTACATATATTAAATTATATATATTAAAGTATATATTTGAAAATTATAAATATATACATATATATACTTGAGATGAGAAAAATAATTTGAGAGTGGCCATAAAGTCTGAAAATATAGGCAATTTATCATCTATATGTAATATAATATTAATACATCATTCGTCATATGTTTTGTTTCCCGATTTAGTGACCACTCAGTGTTTGCAAATATATTGTAAAGGTATACATTTAACAAATTAACTGATCTTCTGATTTTGACTTGAGTTACCAAGTTGAAGATTTTTCTTTACTTGCTTTTTTTGTTTTAAATAAAAGAAAGCAAATGATTTTAGCAACAGAATTGTCACAGCCAAAAACTTCCAGGTTAAGCAAAAGATCATAATAACTTTATCTTACCAACTACCTTGAATGTTTTAGTATGTTCTTCACCACTTAGTAAAAAGTCTGAATTAGAAAGCATATACTACTATTTAATTCCCAGCCTTTCCTTTTAGGAGCCATCTTCACTTCTCCACATACTGTACTAGTAGTGAAAGAAGCACTTGTACACAGTTATGCATTTGTCTTTTGATTGTAGAGAAGAAAAAGAAAATACATATATATACATATAAACCTAAAAATAAGAATGAATTATTTGCCAGCCCACAAGATTTATCATATTCTTTTTTGTACTTTGGGGGTAGAGTTAGTTAAAAATCTATATTTAGGCCGGGCGCGGTGGCTCAAGCCTGTAATCCCAGCACTTTGGGAGGCCGAGGCGGGTGGATCACGAGGTCAAGAGATCGAGACCATCCTGGTCAACATGGTGAAACCCCGTCTCTACTAATACAAAAAATTAGCTGGGCACAGTGGTGCGTGCCTGTAATCCCAGCTACTCAGGAGGCTGAGGCAGGAGAATTGCCTGAACCCAGGAAGCGGAGATTGCGGTGAGCCGAGATCGCGCCATTGCTCTCCAGCCTGGGTATCAAGAGCGAAACTCCGTCTCAAAAAAAAAAAAAAAATCTATATTTAAAAATGTGGTTTGCAGTTAATAATCTGAGATAGGAAACCAGAAAATAATGAGAATACATACTGTATTTTGATTTTTTAAAAAATAAAGAAAAGAATAAGGAAGTAAAGCTCAGAAGAATTACCTTCCTTTTCTCATTCCCCAAATCTCCTATCCCTGAAATAATTTTGATTACTTCAATTCAACATGTTCCTATTTTCCAGAGCACAAAATAGACTCCAAATATAGTTCTATGTAGAATTTTATATATTTATGCCACAACATTTGACAATCATAGAAAAATGCAGCACAGGACTCTTATAATTGGAACATATTTAAAAGCATGGAAACAAACATAAATTACAATAGACAACATAAAGGATGCTAAATACCCAATATTTCCTTCCCTAGTAATAATGCTTTTGTTATAAATATGTTTTAATGTTCCTGGGAAAAGTTGTTAAACAAATTTTGCATTTTGCATGTCTTAGAAGAAAAAATGAAATATATCCTAATAAGTTACCTCTTTTCTTAAGTATATCCACATAGAACCAGCCTTTTAATGAATTCCTTTAACTGGTAATATATTAGTATTTACAACTTGAAAGTTTTATTCTTTATGTTCCATTGAATAAGGTTAAACAACCTAAAATCCAATTATATGTATGTATAGAGATACGTATTTCATATCTATAAATAGCGAACTATTAATTGATGGAATAATTCAGGTGGCAAAAATTTTAAACATTTTGTTTTGTATTACTCAGGAGGAAAATAATCAGGAAACTAGAGGAAGCTCTTTTTTCCCCCCTTTTATTACACCAAAGAAATTGAATGCAATGAAGTACATTATGGCTTTCTTTATCAGGTGTGTATTTACATTTGCATTGCTAAACTATTTACCATAAATACATTTTTTAACTCTAGAAACCCTTAAAATAATAAAGTTCCATTTTTCAGGCTTTATGCAAACATGCAAATGTTAATGTGACTAAGGGATATACTTTAAATTACAGAGCATTTTTATTCATTATTCTATTACCCTTGCTGTGATATTCAGGCCTCCCAACTACGGAATATTAGAGAGCCCCCTAGTGGCACCTACATTTCTATTAAATTTCCAAACTAAGAATAAAGTTAGTTGTTTTCCTTACTAAGTGCTTGGACCAGTTTTGATACCGTATTTTGCTGACTTTTTTCCCCATTTTTTAAAGCCCAAGTTGACTTCCTTTTATGTACCACAAAAATTGTGCACGTTTATGGCATCAAAAATGGAATATCATCTCTGGATATTCAAATGCTCAGTTGCTAAAAATCTCTTTTCATTTTTTCTCACCTGGTAACCTTTCCAGTCATCTCAGAAACCATTTGGAGATTCACTGTGAAAAATATTTTTATGGGAAATAAAAGTCCTACATTAAATGGTAAAAGCAAACACCTACCCAAATAGATGTTATTTTAATGTTATTGTAGTAAAGAGGCATGTCTTCATTATACTTTCATGTAGCCAGAGGAAAAGATACACAAAATGGTAGCTAAGATGCCTTATCACTGAGGCAGCTATCTAACATGTTTGGAATTTTTAACAGTACATTAGTTATGGTCAAGATTTGATGATGGGCTCAAGGGTGATGTTCCCTTGGATTAGTGAACAATTTGCAGTAGTTTTGATGCTTTTTCAACTGGATCCCCACAAAGCCTCTGCCCTTGCCTAAAATTATCCTTCTTAACAGGTGAGTGAATGCTTCCTAAATGTTTAAAATACACCCATGGACTCTTAAAAGGTAAGGTAAAATTAGACTTACAAATGCTGAAGAAGAATGTTCTTCACAGTGAAAATAACTTCAATAGGAATATGGAGATGAAAATAGCATGAGTATACCCTGGAAACTATAAACAATTAGTATCAATGAAACACAGAATGAGAGGTAGAGCATAGGACAGGAGACGTATCCAGAGATGTAACAAGGACCCACTAGACTAGGGAAGGCTTTGGGACTAGAGTAAGGGGTTTTAGTTTATCCTAGATACTAGTAGAAAATATTGTAAGATAAACCAGATTTCTATTTTAGGAACTCAGTCTGGAAATAGACTAGAGGATAAATTAGAGGGGGAATAAGATTTCAAGTCAGAATGAACATTTGGTTCAAGCAGGAAACAATGAGAGTGATAGAGAAAGTTGTCAAAAGTGCCTCTGCAGGAAAGTGAGGTCACTTCTGTGCTACCGATGCCCCGACAACAGTCGAATTAACTGGAGTCTGAGCAAGGGCCTTGGCACCACCATGCCTCAGTTTAGTATCACATCAGTGTTGTCTTATTTGCTTATTTGCACCTTACCCTTGGCAATTCTGCTGCCTCCCTCCCTCTCCCATACTCTTGTGAACATCTTGCAGCCATCAGCCCCAATGAAAGGCATGAGTTGTATAGTCTGAGCTTCACTATTTTCAACAGTATGAAGCATAGAAAAGAAAAACTGGTTGAAAGGGAAGATTTTGGAATATGCAGAGTGGTTAGATGCTAGATGTTGGGCATAAGGGACAGGGAGAATGTCGGAATGACTCCAGGGTCTCTGGCATAGCAGCTGGGAAGATGGAAGCACTAATCACTGTTTATACAGCCAATAAAAGAGGAGGGTCGAAAGTGAACTGTTTTGCTTTCTATGCTGTGTTACAAATTCTCACAAAGTTAGCAGCTTAAAACAACACACATTTACTATCTTACCACTCTTATAAGGGCATGAGTTTGGGCATGGCTTAGCTGAGTTCCTGATTCAGAGTCTCACAAGACTGCAATCAAAGTGTCATCCATGCCTTGGTTCTCATCCAGAGGCTCAACTAAGGAAGGGTTGTTGACAGCATTCAGTTTCTAGCAGCCAAAGGTTCATGGCAGCTTCCTCCTTTAAAGCCAGCAACAGAGATAGAGACTCCACAGTAAGCCTTCTAGAAGGACCATCTTATGTCATGTATCAATATCACAAGGCTGACATCCCATCACCTTTGCTATGTGGGCTAGACACAAGTCACAGGTCCTGCCCATACTCACAGGAAGGGATTATAGAAAATCATGAACATCAGAGACCAGGGATCACGACAGCCACCATGTCTATCATAGGAGTCTTTTTACAACGTTTACAGAATGTGAAATTTCTGAGTGTTTTTACCTCCAACTATCAATTCAAGGAAATTATATTATACTATAACTTGGATTGTTGTTATATAGGCTTAGGATTATTAGAGTAAATGTCCCAAAAATAGCTACTATACAGGAGAGGAAAAAAAGGAATAACTCCATTCTTTCTGATCTTTACCCTTGTTCGGAAGGATTCCTACATTTCTAACAGGAATTTGTTCTTCAGTGTCTCATATACCTCTGAGAAATCTCAGTTCATGGTTTGGAAACTATCAAAGAGCAAAATCCAAGAATACTCAATGCTAAATAACATTATACCATTGGATTGTTGCTGGTTGCTTTCCTATCCATTGTGAAGTTTACTTGATGTAAATATTTAGTGAAGTATCAAAACTAACCTTAAATTCTTTCCTTGTGCACCTCTTCAACTCCCCCAAAGTCATCTAGATTTTTTAAAAACTAGGGCAGTCCTAAAATTGCATATATTATATCCAATCTTATTCTAATTCCTAATGACTCTCTTTAAAATATTAATACTGGCTCTACCCCATCCCCTTTTTTCTATTTACACACCTTCTCAACACTAGTGCAAGCTGTTACTGTCTTATGTCTGGATAAATCAGCGTCAACCTCCTATTTGGTATCCTTATTCTCCTTTCCCTTCCCTCTTCTGTCAGAGCTATTCAAGATTGAATTTTTATTCTATATATAAACAGCTTTGAACATGCAGTTTCTTTTTTCAGTCATGTGTGCTGGTGCTCCATTTCCTGCACTACCATCTACATGCCCATGTCTGCCTTTTTAGAAGGTCTGTCATCTAATGTACCTCCTTAGTCAACCGTATTCCCATTTGTAACACAAACTACATTTTCTCTTCCAAATTATTTTCTCCTGGCCTCTATACAAAGCGGGCTTGTTTCTGTTTCTTTATGTCTGCTCAGATTTACTTTCAGCTTGGGTTGTCCATGCATCTGTCATCATACCTACCCTAAGCCTCAATGAATAGATATTGCACGATGGGGAGCCCAGGTAAAGAGTAAGAGGAAGGCAGATGTCTAGAAAAGAAAAGGAGAAAGACGAGATGAACCTTTAACAGAACTCAGAAGGCAGAGCCCATGGCAGAGCCAGAAGGTTGGAAGAAGGTAGGCGAAATGAACAGTAATAGTACATTCTAGAAGTCAAAACCAATCCAAGCCCGGTAGGTTAGCCAGGACAAATGTAAATATCAAGGGTGGAGACAAGCAAAGAGGGGCAGACAGAAAACACACACACACACACACAAATCCCAGAAGGCAAAAGAGATAAAAGGTCATATATGAGGTTATTCTTAGGCCTTATAGGAATGAATGAGGAAAGAGAACAGGCAGGTGCATATCCACCAGGAGCAGCTTGATAAGAGAGGCCACATTTGTTCTGAAAGCCAGGTTCTTTAACAATCTAGTGTACTTCGTGTTCAGGCAGACTGTTGCATGTGGAGTATTACAGTCTTTTAAGACAGTCAGACATGGGTTCAAATTCCTCTTCTGCCATTTGTTAACTCTGTGGCCTAGGACTTGTTACTGAACTTCCCCAACCCTCACTTCACTAATCTGTAACATGTGGATCATTATATCAATCTCATGGGGTTAGAAGAATTAAATGTGAATACATAAACTATATGAAATGCCTGACATCGGCCAGGCGCGGTGGCTCATGCCTGTAATCCCAGTACTTTGGGAGCTGGGTGAGGATGGATCACCTGAGGTCAGGAGTTCAAGACACCCCTGGCCAACATGGCATGTCTACTAAAAATACAAAATTAGATGGGCGTGGTGGCACGCACCTGTAATTCCAGCTACTCAGGAGGCTGAGGCAGGAGAATCACTTGAACCCAGGAGGTGGAAGTTGCAGTGAGCCAAGACCACACCATTGCACTCCAGCCTGGGCAAAAAGAGTAAAACTCTGTCTCAAAAAAAAAAAAAAAAAGCCTGACATCTGGCAAATATGCAACATATATGTTGATTTTTATTATTTTATTTTTATTTCCATTTTCCTATCTGTTAAAACCAAAATGGCTGCCAAATTGTAGCTATCCTTTTATGAGGTCTGCATGACTTTCTGTAACCTCTTGTGATCCATAAAATCTGTCTTATACATTGGGCCACTTACCACAGAATGTTCTTTATTTGTGCTAAGTTTCAGGTTATTTAAGCTAATTTCTTCAATGATATTAAAAGGTCTTTAGGGAGAGATTTCCCAGTGCTGAACTCATCGTACTCAGCCTGCACTGGAGACTACAATGCATTTCAAGGCCCCGCTTCATTCACCCATTCAACAGGCATGTATTCAGCACACACCATGTGTGATGTGTTGGGGATGAAAAAGAAGACAAGCTTGGCCTCCCAGAGCTAGGCATAGGTTATATCACTAAAGTAAGAGCATTATCATCTTAAAAATGGAATGACCCTAAGAGATTATCTATCCCAGCTCTTTACTTTTACAAAGATGCAATTGAGAATCACAGAAATGACAGTGGCATATAATTTCTTATTCACTGACCTCTTTTTGCCTTGTTGAATCACTGTCATTTGGAAAAACAAAGAGAAAAAATTCTAGGATGTTTTAACTGAGTGACAGTTTCAGAATGAATTGTTTTGCCTTCTGCCACGTCACTGTAAAACAGAGGCCACTTGTCTCAGACAACATTGCCAGCAAATGTGCATGGCATACCCTCCTGCAAGTCTCTACCAGAAAACTCAAGACTACTCTGTGGCTGCTATGCTCTGACCTCTTTGTTCCCCAGTGTGAGGGAAAAAAAAATCATCATAGGAAGAAACACAGGTAATTCAGGAAACATGCAAAGACACTTCCTGCTTTCTTTGTTGGGGAAGCCCAACATGGTGGCTTTTTCCAGTGGTCATTCCAGACCACTGCTTAGTACATTTAAAAAGACACATCTAAGCATTTGTATGTAGGGATGCATTTGAATCAATACCATGAGACTGGCATCTGAAGAGTCAGTGGCTTTAATCAAACTGTTTGCTCAACATCCTTCAATACTTGATCCACAAACTTATTTCAAGATAAGAATGCCAAGGTGAAGATTAACACCTCTAGTTCAGTGGGGCTAATGAGACATGACTTATTAATCCTACAAGAAAATCTTAATTAGGCACTGGAGCACTGCTTGTTTTATTGTTAAATACTACCCAATCCCCAAAGAAATGGAAAATAAATAGGGACTAAAATAGAAAGGAGTGTTATAATTAGGCCCACTGAAATGAAAGAAACAGTCTTTTCCTCCCCACAGAAAGTATTTGGCACTTTTTTTCCCTAAATAGCCCGTATTAGCATTTGTAACAAAAGTTTGATACAAACATTCTTGAAATAGCTAGACATGTGGACACCAGAAAAAGAGGAAAGTCTGACGCACCAGAACTCTGCTAAGAAGGCAGTTGTACTGCTGAGTTTCAGCTGCAGCAAAACTCAGGTCACCCGTCCAGGTTAATTAGCAAGATGACTTCATTATTATTTACTTCTTGTTCATTTAATAGACACTTCCATTAAGATACACTCATTTTTAACACTAAGGATTTCATGATGCAAGTTGAAAAAGAATTGCTTCACTTTATTTCATTGGCATTTTTTTCAAACTATCCATAGTACCCAAAAAGCAAATGGGAGAAGGGAGGGGCTGCAAGACAAGGGAATAGCAGACATTTACCCAAGCTTCCTTAAAACTGAAAGGCTGGAACGTAGCATACCCATGGTAACCCACATGAACAACAAGTTCTCCCATAATATTTGGTGTTCTAAAACTTGTTTTCTTTAGTGGATTAAAGATAAATGTAGAAAAGAAAAAAGAAAGAAAGAGAAAAGAAGAGGGTGAAGAAAGAAGCAGGTAGGGAGAGTGGGAGAGAATCTTTGTGGCATTCATTTACTACTTCAGAGTAAGTCACCTTGTTAAGTTACAGCCAGAAAAAAATATCATTGGCATTCGACATACAATATGTTACAAAGTATACTCATAAACCAGATTGCCAAATTATGTCAGTCACATCTAAATAACAACAAGCAAATTGCCTTACACAGATGGAGAATGTGTAAGATGCATAGATTTCCTGTGTAGGCAACCACAACTAAGACTTATTGATTAATGTTGTCCTACTTGTTTATTCTGTTCAAAATCAAAATCATGGACTGTGTTATTTTTGCCTTCTTTTTTTTTTAAAAAAAAAAAAGGTAAAACCCTTAACCTAAGCCCCATGTTGCAAAATCTTGAAGCTTTAAATAAAGTTTCCTTATCTTTGGCAGAGGGAAGATGTACAGGGTTCTCAAAGAAATGTCAGTGACTACCTTCCCAACACCAGAGCTTCAGAAATGCAAGAGTGTCCTCAATTAAAGTTTTAAGAAGCCAGTTTAGCAATTATTCTGATTATTGTTATATTGGGTAAAATTATTAAAAGAAAGGTTATTTTCTTTCCATGTACACTAAACCACCAAACTTGTGTTTGAAGGGAATAAATAATAATAAATTATCTGGGGATACTGAGATCATGAGATTGCCCAACGGCTTCCCTCTGTTCAATGGCCACAAATTATACCCCTTGCCTCAGCATAATGAATCTGTGTTATTATTCAATACAAGTAACAATGGGAAGCAATCAGAGAAGCAATCATAATATTTGAAAATAATATAGAAGACACACACAGCTCCAATATTTCTTAGCTATGTGATGTTTGATCAGTTTACGTTAACTTCTCTCAGTCTTTGGTTCCACATGTCAAAGTGGAGGTGCTAATAAGACCTAATAAATTTGCTTTGAGAATTTGATGATACAGAATACATAAGACAGGAACCCTGTAAAATATCAAGCAACAAATAAATGTATGAAAGGGACCAGGACATGAAAGGATAGGGGGATCAATGAAAATCCATCACTGATAATTAGGAAAATTATTGAAAACATACATATACTCTTTTCTGCACAGATAAATTCCAGCAAGATCAGCACTAACAAACTTGGAAAGGGTCATTTGAAAAGGAAGGAAAGGTATAATTAACTCTTGTGAATCCACAGGTACCTAGATGTCATTGCCAGCAAAACTGTTAAACTGTTAAATTTAATAGTTGGCTAAAATTCTGTTTTAAATATAACTCCCCATTGCTTCCCAACTTTCCTTCCCCTCTCTACGTGTTAGAGTGAAAATATCACTATTCTGAGAATCAGGAGCTATGTAGCCTAGTTTGAGTTCACTAGATGTGTTTACTTTGCATTGTTCATTTATTCTTCATTCATTCATCCAGCCAATGTTTATTGACCTCTTGAGTATCAGGTCCTGTACTGACTGCAGGAGATAGAGCAGTATACCTCTAATGTGCCTTCCCATCTAGCAGGGGTCTCTTAAATTCTCCAGCCTCAGCTCCTTCATCTGTAAGAAGAGGGAAGTGAGTGCAGTGCTCTCTACAGCATCTTCCAGCCCTAATGTTCTCAGTGTTGATTCTTTCAGAAGATTTTCATTCTTTATTCTTCTCTGAAGACCTACATAATCTTGCTGATTCTTTCCCTCTTCATTAATTATGAAATGTTGAATCTGTATGTATGTATATATATTTATATACATGAACATATATATAAACACATACATCTGTATATAGCCTATAACCTATTTTCTAAATAGAATTCCTCCCTTCAGTTTACATATTTCACATTTTTTGAGGGTTATCGAGGGAAGTCACTATGCTATTTATAGAGGCAGATGCAGATAGGTGTATTAAATAGTCCCTATCTTCTAAGTACGTATAACATAATAGACGAGACAAGATAAATATACAATAAATACATATCAGAATCCTTCCTTTAGAAGAAATCCCTTTCCATTAGTGGGATGAGAGGAGGCTTCTTCCAAGCAGTGAAGCTAAAGTGAGTTTGGAGGAAAGGATAAGATATTAATAAGCAAAATTTTTAAAGAAGAGAGATCATCCAGGGAATAGTATGGGCAGAAGAAAAGAATAAGAAAGCACAGAGTCTCTGAAAAAATACTGGTCATGGTGGACGTTTCATATGTGGGATATGAGAGTTGAGACAAGTAGAGGAGATTGCAGCCAGATGTGAATTACAGCGCCAAATTCAGGTGCTGGGATTTTATGCTCTAGGCTAGCACATCCCAATGGAGTATAATATAAGCCACAAATGCAAACCACATATGTAATTTACAGTTTTAGAGGCCTCATTAGAAAAGGTAAAAAGAAACAGGGGAAATTAATTTTAGTGATATATTTTCTTTACCCAGTATAGGCATCTCAACATAAAATCAATATATTTGACATTTGTTTTTTTCATACTATGTCTTTGAAATCCAGTGAACATTTAACACTTTTGGTACATCTCGAGCTGTGCTCATGGCTAGGGGCTAGTGACTACCATATTAGACCATGCAGTCCTAGGCTATGGAAAGTTATTACAGGGGTCTTGGAGAGTGGTTTAGTAAAAGCAATTTTTAGGCAGCTGAATGAGGCTTTTGTATGTAGATGTGTATCAGATTGTGAGGATGTTGAAATCATCTGGTTTTGAAGTAATTGCCTTGGAAGTATCGACTTACAGGTTATGAAAACTTGGGAGAAACATTGGGGCTACACAATCCAGTTGAAGAGAAAGTAGTGAGCAATATGCTGACTCATTAAAAAAAATAGAACTATTCTTTTGCACCTGATTATTTTGTTTATCTCACTGGGCCTGAGTCACATTAGGTTCACTCAATTCCACAAACAAGGACCAAACATCTAACTGTGCCAGGCTTTGGGGATTCATAGACATACAAGCCATTGTTCTTAATGTCAGTAACTTAATTTCAAGGCAATTACACAACAGAGGGTGAAAGCTATTTTTGAAGGCTTTGGAAACACAAAATAGGAACTATCATATTCTGCCTGGAAGAATCAAGAAACAATTGGAGCAAGTGACACCTGAGCTGAATATTGAACGATAACTACAATTTCTACAGGTGGAAATGGAGGAATGGGCCTCATGCAGGGAAGGAAGAACATGCTGGAAATTAGGAAAGCATCTGGCATGTCTGGGAAACAATGAATATTTTTCCAATTTAGGGTCTATGTGGACATATCAGAACTGAAGTTAGAAAGGCAATTAAGGGTGAATTGAAGGAAGAGGGAGGTCAACACGTAGCTAAATGCGAAGTGGCTCCACTTGGCTTCAGAGACCTAGAACCTCATCAAGGAGAGAGGGCACTTCCAGAGCCCACAGGTGAGGCCTGGGGAACATGACTTTTACCTGAGAAAAGACAGAGGGGAGTCAGCTCTGTGAGAGTAATGTGAAGACAATGGCTTACAGATTATAACCCAGAATACCGACTTGGTGTCAGCTGTAATGATCTGCCTTTTCACTGAAAAGTATTTGACATTTCACTGAATTGACCTCTGCCTGCCAATAGCAAACTCAATTGCATTATCTTTTCTGTTCAAAGTTTAAGCATATAAGCCATTATAGTCATAGGCACAATGTAGCTCTTGAAGGTGAGCTTTTGTCGTTTGGGATTCTGTGTTCCCCGAACGAAAAGCTTCAGGGAAAAAAAATCACTAGTTTTTTTTTTTCTTAAAGCTACAGGTGACGGAGAAATATGCCTTGCCTACAATATTGCTGCATAACAAATGGAAACTTAACATTCATTTATTAGCACATAGTTCTTTAGGTCAGAAGTCCAAGTAAGCTCAACTGGATTCTCTGCTGAGCGTCTTACAAGGCTGAAATCAAGGTATCAGTTGGATCATGCTCTTGCCAAGAGATTCCAGGGAAGAATCTGTTTCCAAGTTCATTCTTGTGGTTGGCAGAATCGAGTTCCTTGTGGTTGTAGGAATGAGATCCCAGTCCCGGTTTTCTTTTATTATTTTCTTTTTTTTTTTTTTTTTTTGAGACAGAGTTTCGCTCTTGTTACCCAGGCTGGAGTGCAATGGCACGATCTCGGCTCACCGCAACCTCCGTCTCCTGGGTTCAAGCAATTCTCCTGTCTCAGCCTCCCGAGTAGTTGGGACTACAGGTGTGCGCCACCATGCCCAGCTAATTTTTGTATTTTTAGTCAAGACGGGGTTTCACCATGTTGACCAGGATGGTCTCAATCTCTTGGAGGTCCTGGTTTTCTTGCTGGCTATTGGCTACGGGTTGCAACTCCTAGAGGCTGCTTTCCAAATTTTTGCATCTTCAAACTTGCAGCACTGTGTCAATCCTTCTCTCGCCTCTAATTAATCCTTCTGCTATTTGCCAGAGAAAATACTCTGCTGTTAAAGGGTTTATCTGATTAAATTAGACCCACCTGAATGATCTATCTTAAGTTCAACTGATTAGTAACATTAATTACAATCTGCAAAATCTTTTGCCTTGTAATGTATCGCATTGTAGTAACACCAGACAAAGGTTATGGGAGCCATGTACAATTCCACACTCCCTTTAATAGCATGTCAGAGTACATTTCAAATAGAACCATTTGATTTTTCCCTGTAAACTGAAAGAAGCTTTTGTTGCTAAAAAATGAAACAAAAACAAAACAAAATATTTGAATGTCCATAAAAGGACAGATATAGATTTTTTTTTCTAAGTGGCTGATTAAATGGGGGGAGGGAGTCAATAAATTTATATGAGTTTAAGAGAAAATCAATAAAATAAAAGCAATTTATATTTCTGACAGTATGGTAGAATAGGTCCCCATATCATCTATATCACCCTCACTGTTGAAATAACGTATATGGTGAAATAATTAAAATACATGTCTATATCTGTATATATACAACTATATGAGGCTGCTTAAAGTAAGGAGTCAACAGATCCCCAAAATAAAATAAAATCAGGAAACCTGATTGGTAAGCAAGTTCCTAAGTGGGGATTGCTGTGAGAATTTTTGCTAAACCCTAGAATTCTTTGGCTTCCATTTTGATGGTTGTGTGGGACCAACTATGAGATACAGCCTAGGTCTTGGTCAGTGCAGGGAATCTAACATGAGGCATTCATAAAAACAGTATTCTAGAGAGCTATACTGTCAAGGTAAGAATGAATTAGCAGCAAACCCTGATATTTCACAAGCAAATTGATTTTGGCATAGCATGAGAGGACAGAATTTTTTGAGGATTCATAATCCCAAATTGATCTTTGCTTGAGTTTGGGTTCTGATTCATACTGCATGTATGGTCCATAAAACTTCAAGCATGATCCCAGAAGACCATATCCTCAGGTGACTAGCCGAAAAAAAATGTATAACTTCTTTGAAAGAACTCAACTTGAGCCCAGGTTTCAAGATACCACAAATAAAGTTCCCTATAAAATGAGCAGTCAAGAGTGAAGAATCACAAAACGATAAAAGAAGTGAGGCACTGTGCGTAAAACAACAGACCACAAAATCCTCATATAATAGAATTTTTTGACATGGAATATAAAACAGTTATGTTTAAAGAAATTTTCTAAGAGTTTGAAAATATGCTGAAGTTTGTTGCTGACACTGGAGCCACTCCAATTGCTGGCCACTGCACTCCTGGAACCTTCACTAACCAGATACAGGCAGCCTTCTGGGAGCCACGGCCTCTTGTGGCTGCTGACCCCAGAGCTGACCACCAGCCTCTCACAGAAGCATCTTATATTAACCTATCTACCACTACTCTGTGTAACACAGATTGCCCTCTGCACTATGTGGACATTGCCATTCCATGCAACAACATGAGAGCTCACTCAGTGGGTTTGATGTGGTGGATGCTGGTTCGGGAAGTTCTGCGCATGTGTGACACCATTTCCCGTGAACACGCGTAGAAGGTCATGCCTGGTCTCTAAGTGATCCTGAAGAGATTGAAAAAGAAGAGCAGGCTGCTGCTGAAAAGCATGTGACCAAGGAGGAATTTCAGGGTGAATGGACTGCTCCAGCCCCTGAGTTCACTGCTACTCAGCCTGAGGTTGCAGACTGGTCTGAAGGCGTGCTGATGCCCTCTGTGACTATTCAGCAGTTCCCTACTGGAGACTGGAAAGCCCAGCCTACCATGGAAGACTGGTCTGCAGCTCCCACTGCTTGGGCTACTGAATGGTAGGAGCAACCAATTAATGGTCTTAAGCTGTTCTTGCACGGGCTCTTAAGCCACATGGAAATAAGGTTGATGGAAAATAAACAACAGTTTCTAAAAGGAAAGAAAGAAAGAAAATGTGAGAAGGGAACTTAAGACCATAAAAAAAGACCCAAGTGTTTGTATAGTATTAGATTCTGCAAAGTAACATATAATAATTAAAATTTATAATGCAATTGATAATGCCATTCAACATATTAGATATAATGAAGATAGTGAACTGGAAAATCAATTGTAAGACGCAAACTAGAATTCAGTCCAGAGAGATGAAAGATAGAAAACATGAAACATAAGAAGGTTTAGCATACACCTAATCAGAGTTTCAGGAGGAGATAATAGAGATAATGGAGAAGAGGAATATTCAATGAGGTGATAAGAATTTCCCTAAATTGGCGGAGTTCAGTGGCTCACGCCTGTAATCTCAGCACTTTGGGAGGCCAAGGCAGGCAGATAACTAGGTCAGGAGTTCAAGACCAGCCTGACCAACATGGTGAAATCCTGTCTCTACTAAAAATACAAAAATTAGACAGACGCGGTGACGCACACCTGTAATCCCAGCTACTCAGGAAGCTGACGCGGGAGAATCGCTTGAACCCGGAGGTTGCAGAGAGCAGAGATCGCACCACCGCACTCCAGCCTAGACGACAGACCCAGACTCTATCTCAAAAAGGAAAAAAAAAGAATTTCCCCAAATTGCTAAAAGATACCAATCCTAGAACTGGGAAAACTAGTGGGTCCCAAACAAGATTAATGAAAAGATTTCCACACCAAGACATATTAAAGAAAAGCTTCAGAACACCAAAATAAAAGAGAAGATCTTAAAAGTGGAAACAGTGAAAAGAGAGATTTCTTTCTAAGTCCCAATAGTTAGCCTGATTATAAACTGCCTTTTTGAGAAGTAAATCTTCTACCACCCAGAGCTGTCTCCTTAATGACCTGGAGCTGTCTCTTTGACCTCAAAGGAGGAAGTGTGAGTTCCCCACCCATCCTCAACCCTCACTCCCTCAGCTTCCACTCTGTCTCCTGTCTTCTTACCTCCTTCTTGTTCTTTTGCCTTCCAGGCTCCCTGGGAGGGTAAGGGACTAATTTCCATGGATGCCTTACCCAATTTGCAAAACTACCTCCTGTCCTGGAGATAGGAAGTTTGTTTCTTCTCCATGTAAATGCCAATTAATAAACCAGATGGCCTGATTATATTGACCAAGTCTCTTCTTGTTTTTTGTAATTTTCCACTTCCCTGACTCTGTTGGACCTGCCGCTAGTTTCTCCCTCCGTTTCATCAGTCTCTCTTTAAACCACCATCACACCTACACAATTGGAGTTGAGCTCAGTTTTATACTGAAGTCTCTCTCCAGGGTGACTAGAGTTGTATTACAGACTAGAACCTATCTTTACCACCTTTGACTAGTGTCTGGCTTTGTTTTTCTTTAATACCGCTCAATAAATGTGAACTTTATTCTGACATCTCAACATATTTCCCTGGTTCCAGTGAAGGCTCCTGGATGCTGACTCTTTACAAGTTTCTGTCTTATTTATAGTTTGGAGGTGATTACTAACCTAAGAGGTCTTTACCAAACACTAAACATCTTAAAATCCAGTTATGAAAAAGAGAGTAAGACTAATTTTTGGAGGAGAAAATTTTAGTAACTTATTCTTTTAAACCCAGCTTCAACTCACTACAGCTGACAGATCTTTCAAGAATTAATTCATCCTAGTGAAGAAAACAGCTCAAATAAAGAAGTCCTACATATTTTTGCCTTGGGGAATGAGAAGAAATTAAGGAAAATATTTCTGCATTTGGTTTGAAATGTCACAATTTTTGTTTGCTGGATGTAAGGAAATTCTAATTCTGGCAAAGGAAAGTGAAAGAGCTGAGATGCAAGAAGGAATAAGGAGACAGAAACTAGATTAGTGGTTGCCAAGGGCTGGGAGGGAAAGATGGAGAAATGGGGTAGACTGCTAAAGGGTACAGTGTTTTTGGGAGGGTCATGAAAATGTAAATGTAAAGTTGATTATGGTGATGATTGCGCAATACTGTGAATATGTTAAAATCTAAGTGCACTTTTAAATGAGTGAGTTGTATGTGAATTATCTCTCAGTAAAGCTGAGACCAATATAAAAGGAATAGTAAGTGACAGTATTGAAAAATGTAGATAAATCTAAAACAAATATTGTCTAAAACAGCAATAAAAATAATGTCTCATATGGGGGATTTGGAGAATCAGTCTAGAATGAAATTTCTGACTAATGTACATATTAGTGAGGAGGAGATATTGGAGTTGGTGTGCTAATTCTACCATTGTCATAATGATTAATCTCTGAAATTATTCATGCAACTAGTTTATTTTCTCTTTTGCTACCCTTGATGAATCTATAATAATCCTTCTCATTCTAGCATGATATTTTTATGAGAGGAGCCATTGATCCATCCAGAGAGAGTGAGAAAGACTATTAACACTTGTTAATTTCAAATTATTTGACACCTCTTTCATTTCTTCCGCGTTCTGCACTTTAACAAAAATTATTCCAGCTCTCTTTTAAAATCTATTTAGGCATACCTTGTTTTACTGTACTTTATTCTGCTTCACAGATACTGCTTTTCTTTTTTTTAATTGAAGGTGTGTTGCAACCCTGCATTGAGCAAGTCTACCAGCACCATTTCTCCAAAGGCATACATGTGATCATTTCATGCCTCTGTGCCACATTTTGGTAATTCTCTCAGTATTTTAAACTTTTTTCTTATTTCATCTGTTATGGTGATCTGTGATCAGTGATCTTTGATGTTACTGCTGTTATTGTTTTGGGTGCCACAAACTACACCCATATAAGACACAACAATATTGAAACTGAGCCAGTTAATAGTCTTACAATGGCCTCTAAGTGTTCAAGTTAGAGTTACACATCTCTCACTTTATTTTGTATTACTTTTGTTGTAATATTAATTTTTATTTTAGATTTGGGGTACATGTACAAGTTGTTACCTGAGTATATTGTACTCTAAGGTCTAGGGTACAAATGGTCTCATCACCCAAGAACTGAGCCTAATACCCAATAGTTAGTTTTTCAGCCCTTGCCCTTATCTCCCTCCTCCCTCTAGTAGTCTGCAGTGTCTATTGTTCCTATGTTTATGTCCATGGGTGCTCATTGTTTAGCTCCCACATATGAGAACAGGCAGTATTTTGTTTTCTATTCCTACATTAAGGCACTTAGGACGATGGCCTCAAGCTACACCCACATTACTGCAAATAACATGATTTCATTTTTTATGGCTGCATACTATTCCATAGTGTATATGTAACACATTTTCTTTATCCAGTCCACTACTAATGGGCAGGTTAATTCCACGTCTTTGCTGTTGTGAGTAGCACTGCAATAAATATATGAGTACATATTTATTTTCATAGAACAATTTAATTTCTTTTGGATGTATATCCAGTAATGGGACTTCTGGGTCAAATGGTAGTTCTGTTTTATGTTCTGTGATGTGTCTCACTTTAAATGAAAAGCATTTTAAAGATATGTGTAAATATCACATCTGTTTACATTGTTTACTGAATGTGTTTAAGCTCACTGTTGACACCTACTGCTCAAAAAAAAAAGGCTCCTTACAAAAGATTACTGTTCATTGACAGTGCACCTAATCACTCAAGAGTCCTGTTGGAGATGTACAAGATTAATGTCACTTTCATGCCTTCTATTACAATATCCATTCTACAGTACATGGATCAAGGTGTAATTTCAACTTTCAAGTTCTATTATTTAAGAAATACATTTCATAAGGCTATAGCTGTCATTGTGATTCCTCTCATAGATTTAGGCAAAGCAAATTGAAAACCTTCTGGAAAGGATTCACCATTCAAGCTGCTATTAAGAACGTCTGTGATTCATGAAAGGTGGTCAAAATATCAACCTTAACAGGTGTTTGGCAGATGTTAATATCAACCCTCATGAATGACTTTGGGGAGTTCAAGACTTTAGTGGAGGAAGTAACTGCAGATGTGATAGAAATAGCAAGAGAACCAGTGGAACCTGAAGATGTGACTGAATTGCTACAGTCTGATGATCAAACTTGAAAGGATGAGGAGTTGCTTCTTATGGCTGAGCAAAGAAAATGATTTCTTGAAATGGAATTTACTCCTAGTGAAGATGCTGTGAACATCGTTGAGATGACAACAGTGGGTTTAGAATATTACATAAACTTCATTAATAAAGCAGAGACATATTTTGAGAGGAGGACTGACCCCAATTTTGAAAGAAATTCTGCTGTGGGTAAAATGCTGTCAAAAAATATTGCATGCTAGGCCGGGTGCCGTGGCCCACGCCTGCAATCCCAGCACTTTGGGAGGCCAAAGCAGGTGGATCATGAGGTCAAGAGATTGAGACCATCCTGGCCAACACAGTGAAACCCCATCCCTACTAAAATACAAAAATTAGCTGGGCGTGGTGGCACTTGCCTGTAGTCCCAGCTACTCAGAGGCTGAGGCAGGAGAATTGCCTGAACCCAGGAGGCGGAGGTTGCAGTGAGTTGAGATTGTGCCACTGCACTCCAGCCTGGCGCCTGGTGACAGAGCAAGACTCTGTCTCCAAAAAAAAAAAAAAAAAAAATATATATATATATATATATATATATATATATATATATGTAACTTTTATATGCTTGGGAAAGCAAATGATTTGTGAGACTCACTTTACTGCCATTTTTTCTTTATTGTGGTACTCTGGAACCAAATCCACATCTCCAAGGTATGCCTGTACTGCTCAAGGATTAGATTTGCACCAATGAATGCATAGCCAGTCCTAGAACGAAATAATGACAAATCTTCATAGAAAGAGGATGAATATACCTAGCACAAATACTGAAGGTAAATACAGCTAGACTGTATTTTGAACTCTGCCAGTATTAACTAGGTAGCCGTGTGCACCACACCTTAATGATGTCTTGGCTTCCTCATCTATAGAAGGGAGAATAAAATAGTCTTGTGTCCCTTATATTTTTGTTGTAAAAGTCCAATAAAAAATGTTTAAACTAGTGCTTTAAAAACTGAAAAGCGCTATACGAATGGAGAGTAGTATTTTGAAAACTGTGTGTTTATGTTTATTAAGTGGACAGTAGGTTATCCGTCTCAAGTTTTCAGGAGGTTGTACTTTTATACAAATTTGCTAAAAATTTATATTAAACATGTTTAATTTCTGGATCTAACTTGGTAATTTGAATATGATACATTCAGATTTCTGCACAGTCTGCTAATGGTTTAATTCTTCACAGAACATACTTAATGTTAAAACTCAGCATACATCATCAGTCATTACAAAAGAAATATATAGCATAGTATTATGGAAATTAAAAAGGAGAAAAAAGTCACTGCAGAGAGACAATGATAAAAACTACAATGAAATGAAGCTTGATGATAAACCTTCATACTTCTAATATATTTATGGCATTAAAAACCATTTATATATATATATTTGCATTATTTCTTTGGTCTTCATTAAAAACAAAAACAAAGCTTGAGGTAAATAAAATTTAAAAGTTGGCTTTCTGTCTGGTAGTGAATACAACCCTTGATTTAAAAATAGATACTTTTAACTATTAATGGATATGACAAGTAGAACTAATATACTATATTATATAATATAATATACTATATATGATGTTTGCTACATGGAGCAGAGGGAAGAGCTTAATCCAGTTTACTGGAACTCTTTAACTGCAGGAGCCTAAATCACTAGAATGATGTTTGGACCATGTATATTAATTTAATTAACTATATAATTGTTACCTCTCCAAGTCACACTTTTCTATATAAATACAAGATTAAAGAAGGAAAGATTCTGCTTCTGAACTTACTAGTAGGTCAAATTTACTAAACTAACAACTGTTTAATGCAGTGAAAAGAAATTTTGGGGAGGAGTGGATAAACATTAGTTTATCCCTTCTATAAACTAGTTACCTATACCAGTGAGATACTGGGATTAAGAGTAATTGGGATTCCAGGCCCAAACAAAATTCGGTTCCCGTATTTTTTCTTAAGACATTATTCTACTAAATGAGACCCCTGAACAGAAGCAGAATTAACTGGCTCCTTTTAAGTTTGGTAATTACAAATGCAAAATGAATATCCTCCTGCAGACAGAGAGCCAGAGGACTACTCAAGCTCGCACAATAATGGGAGCTGTGATAAATAATGTATGTCTGATATGGAAAGCTGAATGGAGGGAAGAAATAGAGAATCCATATGAAAATTTGGAATCTGCTCAAAGCTACCCCCACTATAACTCCAGGGAGGATAAGCACAGAGCAGTATTCAACTCTGCAGTTCTGTATAATTTATCAACCTTTTTCATTTCTAACATTGACCCTTCATGGTTAACTAAAGAAACAAAGAGCTGAACATCTTCCTTAGCCATTTGATAGAGCAGTTATGAACATCCTGACTGATATACTTTCTGCTTAATCTACTAACAAATGGTGTCCATTTTCTCTTAATCTCTACCCCATCTCCACATTCGACTTGACACATGCACAACACCACTTTCTGTGCCCTGTTCCTGTGCCCCCTCTTCATTTGTTTCTTTCTCATTACAGCTCTCTTATGTGATCATTATAATAGAAGGAAAACGAATCCTTTATGACAATTTTCCTCAGCTGCCCTTGCTTAATTTTTTCAAAATGTGATTTCTATGGGCTCCCTGACAGCAGGGCAAATTGAAAGCTCATCAGTAGAATCTTTCTTAAGTGTCAGTATCTTTTCTAAGAAATTGTATGTCTTAGGACGAGAGGATTGTTTCTCCCAGTAATAGGCAGTCTGATGTGGTGCAGCCATCTTTAAAGAGGTCAGAACTATTTAAAACTGGGGGCTATTAAGACATTAAATATTAAAATTTACCTCAGGCACTAATTTCCCCCCACAATACAGTTGTCTTTACTTCCTTATGCATTAATCTCTCATTTTAAGAACATTCATTTTTTTCCCTAGAATAAGAGAGTTTTAGGCCCAGAGGGATTGCTGACCTCATCCCTTCTCAGGCTTTTTTTTCTAGGATGAAGAAACAGAAGATCAGGGGGGTTAAGTGGTTTACACAAAGTCACAGAGCAGCAGGGTAACATAGTTTGAGCTTCCTGTTTTGTTTTTATCTTGAAGGGAACATGAAATGGAGACATAATTTCCTGCCCCGCAGAAGGAGCAGATGTCCTCAAGTTTCTGCATTTTCTTACCTATTTGATAGATACTGTCCTCTTCACCTCACAGGATTTCCCCCACTAATCTATTGTGATGAAACCCTTTCTTCTGGAGGCGTGTGTGTGTGTATCTCACAGCACTACCTTGTGTGGCACATACTCTGCTATGGTTATTGTGCTTAGAATTCTAAGGCTTTGTGGAGAGCTACCATGTTCTCAAAGGCAGACAGCATTTTCAGTGTTAGGTACCCAAGGAAGAGATGAGCCTCATGGAAGACCACAGAACTGAGAGGGAGAAATAAAAGAGAGAGAAAATCCCAGCTCTGTAAAAATATGTGAAGGGTCATGTTCCTGTGTGATGGGGTTAAGAAAGTGTCTGTCTCTTAAAGCTCAGTGTCTGAAGAAGAAAGGAGGTGCCACTGTGAAGAGCCACAGCCCCCACTCAAGTAATCTATTCTCAGAGACCGAAATGTCTGGCTACAGAATCAGGTACATAATTTGTGGGGCACAGGGCAAAATGAAAATGCAGAGAATTCTAAGACAGTGATAACAGAGCATTAAATCAAACATAGGGCCTTTCTGAGTAGAGAGCCCCATGTAAATGTACAGGTACCAGCTCGTGTCTCACCACAAGTAGCTACTTTAGTACTGTCTGGTCTAAACATACCCAGTGAAGAAAAGAGTCTTGTTGAAGGAAGAGTTGTGCTTTTTGGAGAGTAGTTTGATTGTGGCTACTTGGGTAGGAGGCAAGGACTCTTCAAGGTGTATTTTAGAGCTGGGAGGTGAGATTCTGAAGTGCAGCAGATCCTGCCTTTGTAGGGATTCTTACTTCACTGGCAATCTAAGAGAATCTGAGGCTGCAGCCACACCACCCTGAATGCGCCTGAACTCGCCCCAAAGGATCTAAGATCTGTGTTCAACAGATGATACAGTTTCTTTAGATGTATATTAAGAGTTGAACACTAGCTACCAAAGTAATGAGGTAGAATCTGTGTCTCTTGTCCATATTATTTCTGGCATCTGCGGTTCCTGATGCATGGTAGGTCCTCAGTTAACTATTTGTTGATGACTGGCAATAGTTGGTTATCTTAGGGTTGAAATTTGGCGGAGTACTTCTGGCTCTAAAAGGAAGATCAGAGATTCAGAGAAGAAAGATGCCTCTGTTAATCAAAAGAAAAAAGTTTGAAGCATGTTAAATATGCTAATTTTAATACTGCAATTTAAGAAAATGTTAGCACGCCTAAGAAGGGGAAACTTTTAGTATCATTTTGCATACACGCTAATTATATATTATTTTATAGATTTGTTAAATATACCATTTGCTAAGATGTTTAGCTATACTTTAGCTAGCAATGTTACTTAAGAATATTATCTTGGCAGTCTTTTCTTTTTAGGTTCTTTTATTTAAAGAACATAGTCAGTGGCAGGGTGTAGGGAGAAGCAAAAAAGCTGAGAAGAAAGACTTAGAAAAGAAAAGGAGCATAGTGGTCTCAGAAATGAAAACAGGCCCCTGGAAAAAGGCAGAATGGAGAGGGAGGCCCCCCCTTTTTTATTATGAGTACTTGGCACCATACTGCACATTTGATGGGAACTTGGGAAATACTTTATTATTGAATGTGCAAAAGAAAAATGAATGGGGCATAATCAGCTGTGTCCTGGTAAATACTTAACAACTAGTTTTTGGAAAGGGGGCTGTGATTTGTAGTGTTTGTCTATTTCTATTGCATAAATTCTTCAGGGTCAATTTTAAGCTACCAACATGAATGGACTGAATATGAAATTTTAAGCTACCAAGATAAATTCACTAAATGTGAAATTGGGAAGAGATGTGTAGTATCCCATTGTACAGATGCAACAGACTTAACCTTAAGACCATAGATAATAGTAAAATGGAGTAAGATAATTAGGAAATAAGGAGTTTTTCAAATGTATTACCTTTGCTTTAATCTATTTAATTACAAATTTATATAATAAAATTTTAATTTTCAATAATGACTTCAACAACTGGCTTGCAAAGTAGGAGCCAGCTGTAGCATGCCAGTGGATGGGCATCACCACATGCCTCTACCATTTGTGTTAAAATATAGAAAGAGCTTTTTCAATTTTTTTTCTTTCTTTAAAGGAATTGAGAAAAGTATAATAGGAGACAGGACAAGAATCTCCTAAGAGTATTTTTTTTCACCACTTTGCCAAAGGTTTTTTTTTTTTTTAAACACTCAACTCAGAATTTGCAGGTTGAAAGTTTAGACAAAAATGAGGGCTACATCTGTTTCTACCAATAAAACCTGCAGTATTTTCAACTTTACATGAACTTCATAGAGAGGCAGAGTGGTGCAATGTAGAAAGCCCCAATATAATTATTTACAACCCCAGACTAAGTAGTGTGAAGCTTTGAGCAGGTCATTTCACCTCCCTAGGCTTTGAGACAGGAATGCCCACTGCCCCACTTTTATCACAGGGCAATATGTGGATGTCAGGTGGGGGCTTCTAACATGCTACAGTGTTGAGATCTGCCACTTAGTTTTAATGGTTCCATAAAAGTAATATGTGCTTCTATAGAGACAGATAAATATGGCAAAACATTAACAATCAGTGAATATGGGCAAAGGATATATGAGTATTCAATTTATTTCAAAATAAAAGGTAGAAAAACTAAGGTCACTTATACACAGGCAGCACTTGGCAAACCGGCTAAGTAGTATACAAAGACAAAGGAGTAGTAACTAAAGAGATGTGGTATCCAGAGGCCGTAATCTTAGGATATTCAAAGTTCATTTCATCTGATTGGATTTTTCAGCAATCATTTACTGAGTATCAATAACCATAAATGCTGGAGATAATTCAATACACAATACATACTTCTTAATCTCACAGAATTTAATCTAGTTAGAGTTACACGCAAGTAAACAGACAATTACAATATGGCTTAAATAGAATTAAGTAGAGAGTACTGTGGTGCATATAGGGAAGAACATCTAAACCAGCCCTAAGTGATCAAGAAAGACTTTTCCAAGGAACCAAGAAGAGAACCTAAGATCTAAAACATAGGAATTAAACCAAGGCCTGAGAAGGAGAGGAAGCATCCACCGACATGTCTAGCATTTATACTATGAGCCAAGCAACACCTGCCCCTTTACTCCTCACAGCAGTGCTGTGGGGCAGATTATTGGTATCCTATTCAACAGATCTGATAAATGGAGCACAGAGTAGGTGTTTTCAAGCAGTGGAAATCTTATGAAGAAAGACCCTGAAGCAAAACTGACCGAAAGAAATAAAGGGTCTTGTGGATGATAGGCATGCATTAAAGGGTATTAAGCCTGGAGACGATCCACTGGGAAAGATTACTCTGGCATCAGTATGGAGAATAAATTGAGGCGGGAACAAAACTAATAGTGGGAAGACCACTTGGGAGCTCATAAGTAGTCTAAAAGAGACAGTGGCCTGAACCAAGGCAGTCACAAGTGATGGCAGCAATTGGGTGGATTCTAACAGTACTGGAGGTAGATTCTTACTGGCCGATTGGACATGGAAACAGGGTGGAGCCAAGAATGACAACTTCCGAGGTTTTTGGCATGGGTAAGGAGCAGATGGAGAGCCATTTACTGAGATATTGAGAGGAAGTGCTGTGGGAAGAGGTGGGTAGGGATTGGAGGATAATGAGAGGGCAAAAGACAGATTTAATCAAGATCTTAGGAACACCAGCACATAAGAATCTGAGTCTGTGACAAGTGGCAGCCAATCCCAATGGTATTTTGACCATCCACTATAAATCTTTCTAAGAGAAAGTTCTTGAGTTTTGGGGAGAAAAAGTGGGATATCCATGATCCTGGTCAGTTTAAATTATAAGTGGCTTAGTGAATATGAAAAACCCTTAGTAAATTATGAAAATATTAACTTTCATTATAATTGCTGCTATCATTACTTATGAGTATTTTCTCTCTGCTTTCATCAGGTTCAAACCACCTAAATGGTCTCTTTTACCTGCCCTTTTATGGAAACATTTTTCCTCTTCATTTTTTTTTAATCTCCTCATCCTCTAACTCAAGGTTCAATGTCAGGTAATTTGGGTGGAGTTAAGTGGTTTTTGTCTGCTCTGAATCAATGAACAAATATTTATTAAGAATATCCCAGAAGCTAAACTATGAAGACAGAAAAGCATAAAAGTGATAGAATGGACTTTGGGGACTGGGTTGGGGAAGGCTGGGAGAGAGGTGAGGGATAAAAGACTACATATTGGGTGCAGCGTGCCTCTGCTCGGGTGACAAATGCATTAAAATCTCAGAAATCACTACTAGAGGACTTACCTATATAACAAGACAACATATAACCACCTGTACCCCCAGAACTATTGAAATTATTTTTTAAAAAGTCTCCCATGTATGTGTAAATCACCACTAGATGACTTATCCATATAACAAGATAACATATAACCACCTGTACCCCCAAAACTATTGAAGTTATTATTTTTTTATTGCATTTTAGGTTTTGGGGTACATGTGAAGAACATGCAAGATTGTTGCATAGGTGCATACATGGCAGTGTGATTTGCTGCCTTCCTCCCCTTCACCTATATTTTTTAAAAAGTCTCCCATGTAAGTGTAAATCACCACTAGATGACTTATCCATATAACAAGATAACATATAAACACCTGAAATTAGTGAAAACTATTGAAATTAGTTTTTTAAAGTTTCCCATGTAACTATCCAAAGTTCTATGACTGGTGCTATAATCATGGGATCATGTTCTTTGGAGTCAGATAATTATGAATTTAAATCTTCCATCTGCATTTACCAGCCACAGCCCTTGGGTAAAAAATCTGCTCATGTCTCTGCTCAGTTTCCATTAAAAAAAAAAGATAATATTACAGAGTTCTGTGGTATCATATGAGATAGTAAATATAAAAGAAAGTAACACAGAGCTGAGTGCTCAATAAATGTAGTTCCTGTCCACCTCATAAGGCTGTTGCCCAGGATAAATGAGCTAATACTCAAAAGAGGGTTATGATTTCCTTGGAATAATTCTGCTATATAAGTTCAGTCATTTTTAATGAACTTTGCTGCTATTGTTCCTCTTATTATTTTTACTGGTACCAAGGGTTTGTGGTAACCATGTCTACAATCCTTTGAACAGCACTTGAACACATCTTTATTATTATTATTTTTGAATCTCCTTATTTCTTTGTTTCATCTGGGGAATCATTTCTTTCTTTGCTTCGTGCTGCTTTAGAGAAACAGCCAGATGTCTCCACAATTTGTCGTTTCTGGCCACATACTATATTATTTAGATACTCTGCTTTGTTCAGCCAAGATACTGTGTCTGTTAAAACTTTAGGAGTCTGAAGAAACTAATTGTGCTGCTCTTGGCAGGCAAAATGAAAGACACTGAGAGATAAAAAACTGGAGATGGTGGAGGGCTTTAATGTCACTGTAGGTCTTCAACCATTTTTTATATAAAAAGCAATAAACTTCAAAAAAAACTTTAGTTTTATATAAATTTCCCATTACCAGTATAACTGCTTTGATGAAAGATTATTAAAATGCTTAAAGCTGGCATAGCTAAAGGGATGAGATTTGGGGGTTTGTGAAGCAGTTAACATTCTACCCAGTTTAACAGCATTGTCCATAAGGATCGAATGGTGTGGCTTTTCTTTGTCTTACATTCCTAGACCAAAAGCAACAACCTCCAGCTTTTAACCCTACCATCCTGGCAAATTCAAATGCTTTATAATGTTATAGATAGCCAAAGAGGCATTTTCTAAGTTAAATTAACCAGATATCTTTGGTTTTCCCTGGGGCAGGTTTATTCAGAGCTGCTATGAGATTGTCACTTAGCACATAGTCTGAGACTGATTACAAAACAGAATGAGATTTCACTGTCTGCTAGGGAGCCTCATTAGAAACTTTTGACTTGGCCTCCTCATTTCTCAAAAATTCCAAGAGATTTCAGCTCAACAAGAGAAATATTGACTTTGTATATGTATTTATGTGTGTGTGTCTGTGCATGTGTGTGTATGCATGCACCATCTTATTTTGAACAAAAATTATAGCATTAGTATTCTAATTCTTAATAAGAATTTCCATTAAAAGTGATTTATACTTAAAAATACAGTTTTTCATAATTCAATTATACTATTTATGAGAACTGCATTTATTTCATTCTTTTTCTCTTTACAATGCATTGTAATAATCTGCCTCCTGAAGCTATTAATTATGCTTCATTTTTATACAATGCACAAACCTTCACAAAGTTCCATCCTACTGTTTTACTCAGTGCTCACATCATAAGAGCCCTGTGAGATAGACATTATTATAATTTTATGGATGAGGAAAACAAAAATTCAGAAATTTTTTATTATAAAACGAAACCAAAATGTCATCCAGGGTCTTTTGACTCCCAATCCAGTGGTTTTTCCACTTCACTATAAGTGGCTCACTCACATTAGTTGAGATCTTCAGTGAAAATACTAGTTCTTCTCAGTATTACAGTAGATAGGAAGGTACCTTGGAGTGCATACTGGGCCTTCCATAACCAGAAGGGGGCAGTGTAGGGAGCCAGGCCAGCCCTGCAAACAAAACACTGGAGAAATCAGGTCTCCTGATGAGAGAAAAACTTCAGTGGGCATATTTAAGGCATCTCAGGCACAGAGAAACTAGACTGGCAGTAGTATCTTATCCCACAGAACAAAACCTCTATTGTAATAACTGGGTTTATTATAAAGGAAGAGTTAGGTTTAATAGCCTAGTATATACCAGATGACGTGTGCACTGCAATTGGATGCTGATAGTTTTGTTGTCATAGTCTCCTAAATCTTGCACTACTTCCTCAATAGGCTTCACACTCTGTCATTGTTTTCTTCTTTTTCCTGTCTGCTAAACTTGAACAAATTAATCATGAGGTCGTTTTATAACTTCACTCACTCCTACATGCAAAAGCCTTCCAAGTTTTATTCTTGAGCCAAGCTATTATCCTTTGGTCCTGTAATTATTTATACAATGGCCATGACCCATGCCTACCCACCAGTGAAATGTGTATTGGGATTTTTTTCCCCTAAACTCCACATCCACCAAGATCAGAATCACTTCCTAGGAAGGTACCAGTAGGATCTAGAAGTCTTGAAGGAGACATAGGAAAGATATCCCAGGCCAGCAAGGAAGCTGATGATTGCACAGAGGTAAGAGAAAAGGCATATGGGGAACAGTGCAGGGGCCGACCTGACAAGCACAGAGGCTGGTGTGAGTGACTTAATAAGAGAGGGAGAAGCTGACTGTCCACACTGGGACCTCAGAAGGAAGGGCATAGACTTTTAAGAGGAAGAAATTGAGCTTGATCCAGTGAATAACCAAAAATAGATAAAGGAAAAAATAACTTCTATTAGGAAGATTAATTGTACTATACAGTGCCATAGAAAATGAACAAGGAGAGCATATCCAAATGTTAAGGGACAAGGGAGGCCCTAAGTGCCTGCACAGGACAAAGCAAGAAGAAATTAAGGAGAAATCATTTTTACTGATGTTGGCGACTGAAGATACAAAAGATGGTAGAAAACGATAAGCTTTATGACTTTGTTCTAGTTTGTTTTGTTTTGTTGTTGTTTTTTTTTTTTTTTTTGAGACGGAGTTTCGCTCTTGATACCCAGGCTGGAGCGCAATGGCGCGATCTCGGCTCACCGCAATCTCCGCCTCCTGGGTTCAGGCAATTCTCCTGCCTCAGCCTCCTGAGTAGCTGGGATTACAGGCACGCGCCACCGTGCCCAGCTAATTTTTTGTATTAGTAGAGACGGGGTTTCACCATGTTGACCAGGATGGTCTCGATCTCTTGACCTCGTGATCCACCCGCCTCGGCCTCCCAAAGTGCTGGGATTACAGGCTTGAGCCACCGCGCCCAGCCTGTTGTTGTTTTTTGAGACAGAGTCTTGCTCTGTTGCTCAGGCTGAAGTGGAGTAGTGTGATCTCAGCTCACTACAGCCTCCGCTTCCTGGCTTCAAGTGATTCTCCTGCCTCAGCCTCCTGAGCAGCTGGGATTACAGGCACCCGCCATCAGGCCCAGCTAATTTTTGTATTTTTGTAAAGACAGGGTTTCACCATGTTGGCCAGGCTGGTCTAACTCCTCACCTCAGGACATCCACCCACCTCGGCCTCCCAAAGTGTTGGGATTACAGGTGTGAGCCACCATGCCTGGCGTATTCTAGTTTCATAAATACAAGATTAATGCACACCTGTTGAATCAGAATATCTGAGGGTGGTAGCAAGTGTGTGTTTTTTTTTTGTTTGTTTGTTTGTTTTTTGTTTTGAGAAGGAGTTTCGCTCTTGTTACCCAGGCTGGAGTGCAATGGCACGATCTCGGCTCACTGCAACCTCCGCCTCCTGGGTTCAGGCAATTCTCCTGCCTCAGCCTCCTGAGTAGCTGGGATTACAGGCACGCGCCACCGTGCCCAGCTAATTTTTTGTATTTTTAATAGAGACGGGGTTTCACCGTGTTGACCAGGATGGTCTCGATCTCTTGACCTCGTGATCCACCCGCCTTGGCCTCCCAAAGTGCTGGGATTACAGGCGTGAGCCACCGCGCCCGGCCCAACAAGTGTGTGTTTTTTAAAGGTTCTGCAAACTTGCCATAAAGAATCATTGGTCTGTGTAGCAAAGCAGATTCTAGGCTTAGTACCTTTCTGTAAGCTTTCTAGTGCTTCTCAGTCAGTCAGTAGGTTTAGCCCATTGCTAGGAGATGGTGATAATACACACCAAAGAAGCAGCTAACACTAATCAAACGCTTTATGCACAATGAAATGCCTAACTGCGGTTCTGACTGTAAGAACAAGAGTTAGTGGAGGTGGGGGCAATCCTAGACTGGAAGCTGGAGAAGGCTTCCCGGAGGAACTGTGATATAGCCCAGACCCTAAAGAATGGGTGGACTGAACCTAAAAACAGACAGATGAACCAAGGACCTCATGAAAGTGGATGTAGCATTGTGCAGCATAGTTTTAAGCAGGAGGGTGTGGGAACTATATTTAAATAGCAGAGAAGGTAGATAACTTCCCTAGCTTCCCTCTGAATTGGTCTCCTGTTTTGAGGCTGGAGACACTTGTAAAGGCCATGAGGCAAGCACATTTTTCTTTTATTTTTTCCATCCCTTCCCTTTGCAGCTTAGCCACAGAGAAGCCGTATTCCCTCACATTACTCATTTGTGAATGCACACTAAATTCATTCATGCTAAGATACAAATGACACATAATCCTTTGCATTAGTCTGGCAAGCTAATACACCTTTATATAGCTGTGTCACTTATAGAAACATCATTTCATTCTGACTACAGCACTATGGAGTGGGGAGGCCAAAGGTGGTCCTCATATTGTAGATAAGAAAAGGAAACCCCAGAGAATCCAACCTCAAAACCATAAAGCTACTAAGGGGAGAATTAAATTGGGGGGCTTGAACAGTTTTCTTTCTGCCACCTTGTTCTGCAGCTTGCTGCAGTATTTGCATTTCAACAAGGATCAGAGCCCAAAGCACATGGATCTAACTGAGGACTTCAGACATCAACCTGTAGATAGGGTTCTTTCAATGAAGCTCTGAATCACATTACATAGGTAACTGTCTTTACCTTCACATTATCTGTCAGTTGTATGATCACAGGCAAGTTGGAGAAAATTGTGAGCTTCACTTGACCTATGAAATGCAAATAACTCCATCTACTTCATAGAGTTTTTGAGAATTTCCTGAAATACCACCTGGACAATGTCCTTGCTACACAGTAAGTCTCAAGAAACCTCGCTCTCCTCTTCCCCATTTTATCTACACACAAGGCAAGCCCTGCTACATCAAAACCACAGGCTCACCCAGCCCCCCTGCAAATATCTGTCTTTGCTCTCTCTTTGCTTTTGCTCTTAGCCTTTTCTCTCTTTCCCTCTGTCTTTGTCCAGCCACAACTGCCTTCCTTCACTTCTTTTTTTTTTTTTAAGCCTTCACTTCTAAAACAAGCTGCGCATTTCCCTCCTCGGTCCCTCATGCTCGCTCGTGTCTCCTTGCTCCTCCTCCAGGTGTCAGCCAAGTCTTATTTCTTCAGGAAGGACTAACTAGGTTCTTCCTGTTACTCTTTCTCATTAGATCCTGTAAACTTCTTTTGTCATACTTAATACAGTTTGTAAGTATGCATTAATCCTGTATGTAGGCTTGATACCTGTCTTCTCAGTAGACTGTGGACTCCAACAGGGAAGAACATGTCTGTTTAATTGGCCACTATTCTCCATAGTACCCAATACAGAATCTAGCACATAAGACATATTCCGTAAGAATTTGTCAACTGTGTGTTGGATGAATGCTGCTCTTATCTCTCCCTCTTAGGATGCCCTCCTATTTTCTCCTCACCAATTCATACACACACAAAAATATCTACCGTGCCCACATTCTCTGACCTTTTCCTTAATTTTTTTCCCCCAACACTTACTCATACATTATCATGAATTGAGTAACGTTCTTTGGTTGTTTCATGATTCCCTAATCACATTATCGGTTTTCTAAGGACTAAAACCCCTTGGAGATCTGTTTTGAAATCTCCTATAAACCTAGTATAATAGTTGAAAATGCTTTGGGTGCTCAGTGATTTCTTGATGAATGAATGAATCGATTAATCAATCAATCCTAGTATATCCCTTTTGCACAAAGAAAATCTTCCCATAGCCATACAAAGATACCGTTGCAGCAAAACAATTTCTAACCATGACTCATTGTTATAGATATAGATTCCTTCTTCATTACTATTTTGAGTTTCAATAAGAGACAAACAATCTTATCTTGAAAGGGGGATTGAATTTATTTTTAATAAGAAAGGCTGAATTGGGAGCTTACATTTTTCCCCAAAATTTAATAACAGTACTAGTAAAGCCCTATATTCCTCAGCTGGCCTTATTTCAGGTATAAGAGAACAGTGTTCCAGGTAAGCGTCTTTCATGATCTAAGAGTGAGACCAATGTCACCAAACCTGTCTAAATTCATTGACAGCCAGGGGAGGTCACGTAGCAAAAGCATCTAGTCTGAACATGTTTTGGAACCCAGGACTGGGCTGAGGACATGGAGGGAAACATCAGGTTCCCCAAGGCCATTGTCCTCAAGCATGTGAATCCTGATAGTTACCACTGATAACCTCAGTAAGTATCACTTTGATTTCACCCCCTTCTTCCGCTCACAACTAAAACAAAACAAAAAATATGTAATTAAAATATGTCATTGCTATGCTCAAAATGATAACTTACAAACTGGGATTTCAAATGCATCCTGTTATTCCGAAGCAGAGCCTTCAGTTTATGGTTGCCCTGCTGCGAAGCCTCAAGTTGCTCTTTTGTTGTTGTTTTGTTGTTGTTTTCTTTTTTGAGATAGGGTCTTACTCTGTCACCAGGCTGGAGTGCAGTGGTGCGATCTTGGCTCACTGCAACCTCTGCCTCCCAGGTTCAAGTGATTCCCCTGCCTCAGCCTCCCTAGTAGCTGGGAATACAGGTGCCCGCAATTGCACCAGGCTAATTTTTGCATTTTTAGTACAGATGGGGTTCACCATGTCAGCCAGACTGGTCTCAAATTCCTGACCTCAGGTGATCCACCCACCTCAGCCTTCCAAAGTACTGGGATTACAGGCATGAGCTACTGCGCCTGGCCAAGCAGCTCATTTTATCCATATTCTTTGAATCATTATGTGTATACACACACACACGCACACACATACACACACACACACACAATATGTTATATGCATTTTAATTTACTTTGACAATTATCTAACAGGTTCTGTCTAGTTAGTATCTTTCCCCCTAGAGTTGCTATTTGATCTTATAACATGGGCCAGGAAAAGAAAGGTAAGTTTTGCTAAATAGCTGTTACATCATGACAATTGTCAGAGTTGGTATGGGATCTGCTCTTTGTGCAATGTCACTTATCACCTGTCTTCCACCTCTGCTTAGCTCTGTGACAACCAACAGAGCTTCTAAGAGATGCCCGCTGATGAGTCCTTCTATCTCAGGCTGCAGCAGTCCTGAAGGTTGATGGAGGGCCATGCTATTCAAACAGCAGGCGTGGCTGAGACAGAAGCTCCTGGTGCTGGGAAGCCTTGCCGTTGGGAGTCTCCTGTATCTAGTTGCCAGAGTTGGGAGCTTGGATAGGTGGGTACTTAAATACATGCTTATACCCCTGTGACTGTAAGTCTTGATTTAAACTTGTTTAGGACATAATTTTAAGTCTATCCACTTGTTTTTCTCCCTCGAAATTCCCAGGAAACATGCTTTTCTGCAGTATTGATTTTGATTTATTGAGCCTTTAAAAGAAAGAGATCCAAGTTGCTCAAACCAAGGTGTTCTGTCAAGATCCATTTGTATTCCGTGTGCATTGACACTTGTTTTCAGGGAAGGAATAAAGCTGTGTACAGTAAAAAAAAGTCATTTACTAGAGCTCAGTGTAGTCTGCATGCATCTGGTGTTGACCTCTGGCTGTAGCAAAACAGTGATGATGTATCTATGTATCTTCATTTTGAAATTTATGAGTGGACACTTAATGTGCTACTAGGAGCATTAAAATTATGTATGAGCCTCTAAAGGAGCTCATCAAGTTTGCAATCTATTGCCCTGGAAAGATGGCTGCAGGCATGGGGAGTGTTAACTATGTTAATTAGCTCTGGTTTTCAGGGGCTCAACGTGTCAGACAAGAAGGCTGTTGCTCAGAATAACTACCCAGAAAGCAATGGGAAATCCATGAGAAAATTACAGTGCTAGGGTTTAGCTCTAAATAGGCAAACACTTGAGAGGTATTGGACTTGCAGAGGTCGCAGCAACATCAGCTGGCTTCACATTAAATGTTTCTGGTGTGTTCTATGTCTAGTCTAATGGGCAAGGACAGAGAAGTGAGAAGCTTCCTTTTTTTGCACTTAAAAAAAAATTTTTTTTGAGACAGAGTTTCCCTCTTATTGCCCAGGCTAGAGTGTAATGGTGCAATCTTGGCTCACTGTAATCTCCACCTCCCAGGTTCAAGTGATTCTCCTGCTTCAGCCTCCAAAGGAGCTGGGATTATAGGCATGCACCCACACACATGGCTAATTTTGTATTGTTAGTAGAGACAGCGTTTCACCATGTTGCCCAGGCTGGTTTCGAACTCCTCACCTCAGAAGATCCACCTGCCTCGGCCTCCCAAAGTGCTGGGATTACAGGCATGAGCCACTGTGCCCGGCCAGCCCTTTAAAATTAATTCCTGCACTGGAAAGACTGAAATGTGTTTTCCATGAGTTCAGTTCTCACAGTCAGTGAAAACGCATACAAACTTGAAAATGTCTTCTTTGCAGTTTTCTTTTCCTTCTGAAATTTAAGCTAATCTATAGACCTTATCGCTTAGATATTTAGAAATAACATAGCAGTGATCTTTGTTTTCCTTCACTTGGTGTCATCTTGACTGGTAAAGTGAACTCCTTTGATGCTTCTCAAATCAAAATTCCTCAGTAAATGTCCCATTCACTAACGTAATCAGAGCTTATCACTGACTTCCAGTAGTTTCCTAGAGTAGCACTTGATGGTTAATGAGAAGTCTTGAGGTGGTGCCATTGTTCTACCTTTTATATCCGGCTCTTCCCAGCTGACCTCTAGTTAGCTCCCATTTACCTTTTCTTAGTAATTGATCTAATGATCACTAATGCATTATTATTTAGTTGATGATTCTTTTCATTTTTTTTTTTTTTTTTTTTTTTTGAGACGGAATTTCGCTCGTTACCCAGGCTGGAGTGCAATGGCGCGATCTCGGCTCACCGCAACCTCCACCTCCTGGGTTCAGGCAATTCTCCTGCCTCAGCCTCCTGAGTAGCTGGGATTACAGGCACGCGCCACCATGCCCAGCTAATTTTTTGTGTTAGTAGAGACGGGGTTTCACCATGTTGACCAGGATGGTCTCGATCTCCTGACCTTGTGATCCACCCGCCTTGGTCTCCCAAAGTGCTGGGATTACAGGCTTGAGCCACCGCGCCTGGCCTGATTCTTTTCATTTTTTAACTCTGTCTCTAGTCTCTAAGGGGATAGCTTTTATTTGGAATTGAATTGTTTGGTGGGCTTTCTAAAAGCCTCTCACTTGAGACTTTGAGAAGATTATGTCTGAAGTTAACACAGGCTTATTTAGGCCCACCTTCCAGCAACTGAAGACCCTGCTTTTTGGGAGGAAGGCAGAAGTTACTTCTACCATCCCTTCTGATCCGAAACTTGTATGATATTCAGTCTGGGATCCATACTCAGAATCTACGCTTTTGGAAGTGGAAAAGAATGTGATATTTTCTCATATTTTCACATCGCATCTTGAGTTAGGGAGTCCAAAAGCGACTGTTCTGCAGGGTATGATCTCCCAGGGTGGAAGGTAGAAAGAGGAAGGAAGTAAAGAAGGAAAATGACCCTTTCTGTAAGTAGGGAAATTCCATTTTACCTCAAACAAAGCAGAGACTATCTTTGTCAGCCACTCTCAGCCTGGGTACTATGAGAGAATTACATCCTACAAAAGAGAATTTGAGTGACTATTTCTTCAATTCTTCCAAGGATGGTACTAGCATCATTCTAGTGGCTTAGGGCAGAAATCCATCAATGGATGCCTTACGGGATTAGAGCTTAATTCTCAACCATAACCCAAGAAGAACTGAAAGATGAATTTGTAATATCCCAATCAATGCCTCAATTAAAAGCATCTTTGCCTATGTATCTATTGATAATTTTATGTCTTCCATTTAAAGCCCTAGTACATTAATCTCATTAACAAATTTATTTTAAAAATTCATGTTTCTCTAAACTATAAACTGGGTTTAACCCTGTTTTTTAAAAGTTGTCTAGGCCAGGTGCAGTGGTTCAGGCCTGTAATCTCAGCGCTTGGTGAGGCTAAGGTGGGAGGATCACGAGGTTAAGAGTTCAAGACCAGTCTAGCCAACATGGTGAAACCCCGTCTCTACTAAAAATACAAAACTTAGCTGGGTGTGGTAGCGCATATCTGTAATCCCAGCTACTCAGGAAGCTGAGGCAGGAGAATCCCCACTTGATCTTAGCCAAAATGCCAAAAAATGATTGGCAGGAGAATCTCTTGAACCCAGGAAGCAGAGGTTGTAGTGAGCCAAGATTGCGCCACTGCACTCCAGCCTGGACGACAGAGCAAGACTCTGTCTCAAAAAAAAAAAGAAAAAAAAAGTTGTCTATATTTTCATACTTTCCACAATGAGCATGAATTCTTTTAAAAATCATAAAAAAGAAATTGTGAAAAGTAATATACATTTAAGCATTATGAAAAGTAATATACATTTCTCCTTAAGCATTATTATAGCTGTTTAAACAGAGCACAGACCAAGACCATGCTTTTCAATGTTGCAGAACAGGCTGGGTGTATCAGTCCATTTTCACACTGCTATAAAGACATACCTGAGACTGCGTAATTTATAAAGAAAAAAGGTTTAATTGACTCACAGTTCTGCATGGCTGGGGAAGCCTCAGAAAACTTACAATCACGGCAGAAGGAAAAGGAGAAGCAAGGCTCCTCTTACATGGTGGCAGGAGCGAGAGAGAGCTTGCAGAGGGAGGTGCCACACAGTTTTAAACCATTAAATATCGTGAGATCTCACTATCATGAAAACAATGGGGAAATCCACCCCCATAATCCAGTTACCTCCCACCAAGCAAGCCCCTCTTCCGACATGTGGGGATTACAATTCAGAATGAGATTTGAGTGCGGACACAGAGCCAACCATGTCACTTGGCATGATCTTGAGGTCGTTTCTCATCTCAGAAATCAAGAAAGATGCAATAATGTCTCTTAGGAAAAGCAAGCAACACCCTCTTTGCCACAGAGAGGGAGACGCAAACTCCAAATTATTAGGATAACTGAAAGCTTTCAGGTGTAAGAACTGGTTTAATAGCCTTTTTGACTGATACTATTTCCCTTTACCAAGAAGGCTAAAATGCCCTCACAGATCAACTTAGGGAAATTATAATGAACTTCAGTTCCATTTCAGACTATACCTAAAAGAAAACTCAATTTGCTAACCATATATGTTAGCCATAACAAATTAAACAGTCACCATAGTCTACTATCATTGTGACTGTTACCACATCTTTCTCCCTGAGAAAAGCAGAGATGGTTGTTCACTATTCAGGATAATATTGAAGTGGAAATCCTCCTTTCTGGTTATATCTATTGCATTCCTTCCTTTATGAGCTTGAGTTCCTGATTTTAACGGGCTTGGCAATGAGGGCTTGCAGTTTCTGGCCTTGTCAGGGTCTTGTTGACGCCTGGTCCCAGGTGTGGTAGGTGATATACAGCACTTGCTGATGGCAATTGGGTTTGATCCTATATTCAGCAAAGTGGAAACATAATCCTGACCTCTTTAGACAGAAAGAGAAAGAGAGGCAGAAGAAATATAGTATTCTTCTGGCTATCCTCGAGGCCAAGGGCAGAGAGTCTCAGAATGAAAAGCTCAGCACGTCCCAAGATTGGAATTTTGCAGGTTGATGATGCAAACAGTCCAGGGCAGAGACTGGGACCTCCTTTCAGATTATATCTCAAAGAGTTTCAAGAGCCATATGAGTGCTACCGAGCTTCAGGAAAATAATACCACAGGAAACGTGAAACACGTGGCCTCCCTGCTGCCCTTCCACCTCCCAGCCCAGTTGAAGATTATAATCTTCTGCCTTTCACTTTTTCTTAATGATTTTAACTGGCGAGCTATTAAAAAGCTATTAGTATGGCTGGTGTCACTTGTCTATCCTGTACTGAGAACAGAAGTACACGCCGTAGTCAATTAAGTGCTTGGTGAATAAAAAATTTTAAGGAGCACTAATAAAAAAATCTCATCAATTATGTGTGCTCCATTTAATACACGGTTGCTTAAAATAAAATTTCCCAAACATATGTTCATTATGGATTGTACCAGGCTGGGAACCAGTGGCTTTATTTGTGCATTTAAAGTCTTGGTCTGAATGGGGAACCAGAAAAATAAGAATTTAGTTGCAGTGAGCCTAAAGTGTCTCTGTCTTGCTTGCAGGCTACAACCCATTTGCCCCATTGAAGGTCGACTGGGTGGAGCCCGCAGTCAGGCTGAATTCCCACTCCGCGCCCTGCAGTTTAAGCGTGGCCTGCTGCATGAGTTCCGGAAGGGCAACGCTTCCAAGGATCAGCTTCGCCTCCATGACCTGGTCCAGCAGCTCCCCAAGGCCATTATCATTGGGGTGCGGAAAGGAGGCACAAGAGCCCTGCTTGAAATGCTGAACCTACATCCGGCAGTGGTCAAAGCCTCTCAAGAAATCCACTTTTTTGATAATGATGAGAATTATGGTAAGGGCATTGAGTGGTATAGGAAAAAGATGCCTTTTTCCTACCCACAGCAAATCACAATTGAAAAAAGCCCAGCATATTTTATCACAGAGGAGGTTCCAGAAAGGATTTACAAAATGAACTCATCCATCAAGTTGTTGATCATTGTCAGGGAGCCAACCACAAGAGCTATTTCTGATTATACTCAGGTGCTAGAGGGGAAGGAGAGGAAGAACAAAACTTATTACAAGTTTGAGAAGCTGGCCATAGACCCTAACACATGCGAAGTGAACACAAAATACAAGGCAGTAAGAACCAGTATCTACACCAAACATCTGGAAAGGTGGCTGAAATACTTTCCAATTGAGCAATTTCATGTCGTCGATGGAGATCGCCTCATCACGGAACCTCTGCCAGAACTTCAACTCGTGGAGAAGTTCCTAAATCTTCCTCCAAGGATAAGTCAATACAATTTATACTTCAATGCTACCAGAGGGTTTTACTGCTTGCGGTTTAACATTATCTTTAATAAGTGCCTGGCGGGCAGCAAGGGGCGCATTCATCCGGAGGTGGACCCCTCTGTCATTACCAAATTGCGCAAGTTCTTTCATCCTTTTAATCAAAAATTTTACCAGATCACTGGGAGGACATTGAACTGGCCCTAAAATAATATGTCATACAACACTATGTGTTGCACCTGGAGACACTCAATGTCTCCTGTAGATTAAAATATGCACTTTTCCTAGACAGAGCTATCCAAGTCATTTTTCCATGTATACTTGTACATATGCAGTGTGTGACCAAATATAAGATCAGTTCTTTTTCTACTGAAAATTTACAAAAAAAAAAAAATTGCTGTCTACATAGTTGCATCTTTTAAGCTATTTACAAAAAAGAAGAGGTGATGGTATTGGGAGAAAGTGACTTCTGTTCTCAAAGAGTTAGTCTTCCTTTGATTCAGCATTTGTCACCCACCATTTTCATAGATTTAAGCCAAAAGATAAATGTGTGAAAATGTACCAATGGCTGTGAAGTTTCAGGAAGTAGAGGATCCAGTGATGCATTTTTTCTTCCTAAGGGAAAGCTGGCTCTTTAATTCAGATGCTGAATTGGTGCCATGAAAACAGAAAATGCTATTTTCTTATTATTTAAAAGAATGTCTTATCTCATGAAATTAACATTGTTCCAAAGTTCCTGTGGTGATTTTGCACTATTGTTTCCTCGTAGGGACCATGGTGTCACTTGTAGCATGTCAATCACACATTGGAAAGTCAAGTCCTTTTACTTCCATGTTGTATGTCGACAGAGAGAAATGTCATGTACATAATGTATATTGTTGTAAATACTGGTTTCACACTAAGTAATTCTATTTTGTAAACTGAATATGGCTATTTAATTTATTGTGAAATTAAATTTATTGTGGTATTTAAAAACGGAATGGATTAAAATTACTCTATGTGCAATTTTTTTTTTTTTACCTATTTTGTTTTACATGCCCCCTGCTGGCTTCCAAAATGGAAGCTGTTTACATGCATATGAGAGCACTTGGAAAGATGTGCTTCTCTGCTGGATTTCTGTACCCTTGTGAAAATGTATTTATGAAGTGAGGTTGAGTATATTAAAAAAGAAAAACCTCAACCATCTGGAAGTCAAGTGTAATAGCCATCTCAAAGAGCCCTAGTGCTTCTCTGCTACAACTTTGTAACAATTAATTTTACTTGCAGTTGCTGCTGTGCAGGGAGAGAGACAAGGAATATTTTAACAGAATCAAGACATAGAAGAATCACAATTTTATTTGAACCTCTAATCAGAGTCAGACCAGTAGAGAAATAAAATAAAATAAGATTAGAAAACTTGTGTGGCCTCTACTGAAAGCTGCTGATGCTTCAAAAATGAATACAAGATCTCAGAACTCTCCCTGTTAGATGAAAATCTATCAGTTTGCTCAAAAATGCTTCAATTGCCTAGTGTTGCCATTACTAACATAAACATATGGCTCATATTTCCATCCAGAGAAATTAATGCTAAATTGGTGCCTCACTAACATTAGATACACTGTATTATGCTTAAATATATTCAGTAAAAAGCGGAAAGGGGTATTAACAACAACAAAAAGATGGATTTTTTTCTCACAGTCACAGTTGCTAATCCAGTAGGAGATATTTGAGAGTTTTGTTCAACATCACAGTGAGAGTGCCTAGAGAAATCAGCAAATTACAATGGATCTCCCTTTGATTGTAGTAAGTGTTGATTTTCTCCATGAGTTGTTTATCCTGTCCAGTGATTTGATGGTGAACTCTTCTAAATAAATCGCCCTTTCCCCTCCAGTGTTGGTATGTATTGCTTCTCAAGCCACCGCCTTGGTAATCATCTCTATTGTTTGAATTAGCAGTGATGCTGTTCTCTCAGCATGAAGCAGGCATGACACCAACGCATGCTGGCAGGCCAGCTCCTCCCTCACTGTGGGATGACTCTAGAGTGAGAGCCTCAGGTCTAAATGTCAGCCACTTCTCCCCTAAGCCATGAATGAAGTCAATATAAGGATCCTGCTGTCAGATTTCTCTGTGCCTCAACTCTCCACTAACTGTCAGTATAAACTCTTCGAATACAATGTTCAAGGACACAATCACTGTATTTTCATTAATTTCATAAAAGTATTCCGAGACAGCACTATATAGCCAATATGATTTTGTACCAGTCACTGTCAAGTTACGCTCCATTGGAACACTGATGTTTCAAAAACTCAGATCAGGTATGCCATCAGTAAAATAAAAATGGTCATCTTTTCCCAGATTCATAGAGGAACAAAAAAATAAGTTAAAAAATTTAAATTTCTCAGTAATCATCTTTTATGTTACCAGTTTTTCTTAGACTTTGCTACTGCTACCAATAGTGTATATCAGACTTTATTCTAAGATTCTATTTGACTTACGCCAACTTTTATCTTAATAAGCCAATGTTTCTTCATATTCGGGGGCAGGGGGAGGGAAGCACTGTGATTTCTAGTTGTTCCACTTCCTATGTAAGTTTGAGATTGTTTTAAATCTTTAAGCCTCCCCATGGAGATCTAAAGCAAGGGCCTATGTTGGGAGAATTTTTTGGGTGACAGGTTTCATTTCACTGAAAAAAACAGTCACAGCCGCTGCTGATCGAGCTAGGTAGAGAGAAAGAAAAATGCTATGATTTAATAGCACAGCTCTCGTGGAGATTTTAAACCTGCTTGTTTAGAAAACTGTTTCCTGTTGTTATCAGACGGACAACAGAGCTCTAGAGAAATCTTCACCTCATTACAATAGCGCCACTAGGGCCCTCTTTAATAAGTTACTTCTTTTATGTCATAAACACCTTGCATTTTTTCCAGAGGTACAGTGGAACCATACAACTTTGTGAAATAGTTCTAGCTACAAAGAGAAAAATTGTTTAAGCAATGGTGAAGATTCTGCTGGACCATAAAGCTGAAACTACACCATTTCTGGAAGCTAAGGAATTCCAGTTATTATACAAATAGCCCAAGAGACAGAGAGAGACTAGGGATCAGAGAGATTTTAGAACAGTAATATAAATAGATAGATAGCCTCAAAGTCCAAGTCTGTCTCCTACCCACCTGAAACCACTATCCATAAACACTTAATTAAGGTACTAAACTTTTCTTAATAATTGCAGTATTAAATAACAGAATCCCAAGACATTTTGGTTCTGAGTTAATGTGTGATCAAGCAAAGGCTTGTAAACTCCTCTGAGGTTTATAACCCCATCTGATCTTAGATTTGGTAACTCTTATGTTGATGGAGCAGTGAGAAGTCATTAATTGGCAGCCCAGTTCCTCCTCAGGAGTGTTTCATGGGCGTGCTTCCTGGAGTGCTGCCCCTGATATGAAGGCTCCTCTGGAAGACAAGCTTCAAGGCCTGTGGGGGGCATCACCTGGGACACTGCAGATGTGCTGCTGCTCAGGGAAGGTGAGAACCAGGGACAAGAGCAGTCCAAAGTCCAGCCCTGCTGATCGGCTTTTCCTTCATCCAATTAGCTATTTGCCAAATCAAATTGCATTTATAAGCCTAATTTGAGAATTTGCCAGCAATGGAGAATTTCAAATGATTGTAGTGTCTTCCTGCTGAAGTTTTTTATACTCTTTCCACACACTCAGCAGCCATTTTCCACTAAAAATAGTCTACAGTCTAGGATAAAAAGAAAAGCATTCCCCCTCAAAATTACTAAACATAGCAAAATATTAGCAATTTGGGCTAACACAGTGAAAATATAAAATATTTTTAAACAAATTCGTTGCAATTATTGCCAAGTAGACAGAGCATCAAACTGGGAGACCGAGGGGGGCGGATCACAAGGTCAGGAGTTTGAGACCAGCCTGACCAACATGGTAAAACTCCCTCTCCACTAAAAATACAAAAATTAGCCGGTCGTGGTGGCAGATTCCTGTAATCCCAGCTACTCAGGAGGCTGAGGCAGGAGAATCACTTGAACCCGAGAGGCAGAGGTTGCGGTGAGCTGAGATCGTGCCACTGCCCTCCTGCCTGGGCAGCAGAGCAACACTCTGTCTCAAAAAAAAAGCAAAAAAGAAAAATATCAATTGTGCCTGCTTTGCCAGGTCAAAGCCTCTTAATTGGCATATTGCATTTTTTTCCAAATTGATATTATTCAAGTATTTTAAAACAGTCTGTCCTCTTAAGTAGGTTATTCAAGCCCCCTAGCATCTGTTTATCAATTTTTATAGCACACCTTTCTGTTATAGCTTGTGTTAAGAGTGAAATTTAGGCCAAAATATGATCATTTGGTAAGGTTCTAATTAATGATGCCTTACTATACATCTTATGAAAATGATTTCTTTACATTTGAGCTTTCAAAAAATTCTTTTCAGTTACATTTTATTGCACCTTTTAGGAATAAGAGTGCTATTTCATAATGATTAGAAACAGATTGAGGAGTTGAAAGGCAGAACTGAACTGCTAGCAATATGTGGCTCCCATAGAAAGCACCTGATTGGTATTTCAAAATCAAGTGTCTGTTATTTAAAGCTGGTTCAGTTAAAAAGCAGTGCCCTTTCAGTCATATCAAGTAGGCAATAGCATGGTTGGTATTTGATCAGGCTAGATCCATTGATAAATTTATGAACCATATCAGTCTACCGGGTTTGCAGTAGGTGTGGGTGAAAGGCTTTATTGTTTCTAAAGATATGTGTCATCCTCTCTCAAAAATAGTCGGTCGAGAAGGTGAGTGTCTCCCAGTAGATGGGTAGCACCATTTCAAAGAGGTGGCTTACCTTACACATATCTAAAGACACATGTCTCTGCTTTGCATTTCCATTTCTTTGATGACACCAGAGAACATCCTTAAGACCAACTCTAAAACTGCCTGTTTCCTTGGTAAAGCCTCACTAAGACTCACCTAAAGGTTTGGGCATAAATTATAAAAGAAGTTGCAATTGCTACTGGTCAGGTAATCTAACACTAGGTCCTGTAAATAAACTTAATGCAACTCTTTAAAGGTGAGGCTTTCTGGCAATGCCAGATGACAGTATTGCCATACCAAGTAGAACAAGTGAGTCACAGTTCAGAAACTGTAGGAAAGATAAATAAACAGCTCAGTCTGGAAGAATCAGAGAAGGCTTCCATGAGGCCACATTTGAAGATCATGACATCCCACCAGGCAGACAAACAGGAAAAGCATCCTCCAGGATGTGGGAAATGGACAAAAGTACCACGTGTGAAAAAGACTAGCAACTCCGGTGGAGCTGGACAGTAGGTCATCAGAGAAGGTGGAATGTGAGAATGGAAACTGCAACAGAGCTTCCTACGCCCTGAGCGAGTCCTTCCACCACAGCCCTGAGGGGACGCTGCTAGATACCAGGCCAGGCCTACCACACTGAGTCTACACCCAGCTGATAGAAGAGATGGTAAAATTAATAAGCCAAGGTTTTCAAAGAGAAAAAAAATCAAATGATTGATGCCCATAGAATCATCATTTTCCTTCCTTTACTCTTCTCTTTGCTTCTCTCACTTCTCTCTATGGCCAGTAGCTGCAGCTGATGGGATCTTCCATATTTGGCTCATTTATCTCCTGAGATTGAGGAAAAAGTGTTTCTAGGGATATACTGACCATGGAAGAGTCATATTGTCTCCTTGCCACTGAGCTTCTTGCCAAAACTTCACCCATCCTGAGATTACATCAGGAGACATGGGAATGAAAAGAAAACCAAGCACAATATTCTCCTGCAAGATAGGCATAAGAGTCTTCTCAAAAAAAAAAAAGCAGGAAGCATACTCATTTTATTATAAATAAAGCAAATAAAGTCATGCATCACTTAATGACAAGGTATGTTCTAAGAAATGCATCATTAGGTAATTTTGTAATTATGTGAACAACATAGAGTGTACTTACACAAACCTAGATGATATAGCCTGCTAGACACCTAGGCTATATGGCATAGCCTATTGCTCCTAGGCTACAAACCTGTACAGCATGTCACTATTGAATTCTGCAGGAAATTGTAGCACAATGATAAAGATCTGTCTATCTAAACATCTAAACATCGAAAAGGAACAGTGCAAATGTGGTATAAAACATTTTACCCAGGCACAGTGGCTCACTCCTGTAATCCCAGCACTTTGGAAGGCTGAGGCAGGTGGATCATCTGAGGTCAGGAGTTCGAGACCAGCCTGGCCAACATAGTGAAACCCTGTCTCTTCTAAAAATACAAAAAATTAACTGGGCGTGGTTGTGGTTCCCTGTAATCCCAGCTACTAAGGAGGCTAAGGCAGGAGAATCACTTGAACCTGGGAGGTGAAGGTAGCAGTGAGCTGAGTTTGCACCATTGCACTCCAGCCTAGGCAACAAGAGCAAAACTTTATCTCAAAAAAAATTTTTTTAAACCCTACACCTGTATAATTAGGGCACTTATCATGAATGGAACTTGCAGAACTGGAAATTGTTCTGGGTGTCAATGAGTAAGAGGTGAGTAAATGTGAAGGCCTGGGACATTGCACCACTGTAGAGTTTATATATAAACACTGTACACTTAGGCTACACTAAATTTGTAAAAGAATATTTTCCTTTCTTCAATAATGAATTAACATTAGCTTACTGTAATTTTTACTTTATAACATTTTTAATTTTTTATTTTTGTCTTTTGTAATAACACCTACCTTAAAACACAAACAATACGTTGTACAGCTGTACAAAAATATTTTCTTTCTTTATATCCTTATTCTATAAGCTTTTTTCTACTTCTATATGTTTTCATTCTTTTACTTTTTGAACTTTATTTGTTAAAAACTAAGACACAACACATACATTCGCCTAGACAGGATGAGAATCATCGATATCACTGTCTTCCACCTCCGTATCTTGTTCCACAGGAAGGTCTTCAGGGACAGTGACAGGCATGGAGCTGTCATCTCTTGTGATAACAATGCCTTCTTCTGGAATACTCCTGAAGGACCTGCCTGAGGCTGTTTCCAGTTTTTTTTTTAAATAAGTAGAAGGAGAACACTCTAAAATAATGATAAAAAGTAAATACACAAACCAGCGACATAGTCATCTATTATCATTGTCAAGTACTATATACTGTACATAATTACATGTTCTATACTTTGATACACCCAGCAGCACAGTCGGTTTGTTTCTATCAGCATCACCACAAATGTAATGCATCGTGCCACAACATTACCATGGCTACGAGGTCACAAGGCAACAGGAATTTTTCAGCTCCACCTGTCACATATGTGGTCCATTGTATTTATATAAATGGTCCATTTATATTTAGCTTATACAGTGATGTGCCACATAAAGATACATTGACCCCAAAGTATCTTTATGTGGCACATCACTGTATAAGCTAAACTTTCAGGATGAAACAGGCAAGCCATTTTTTTCTTTTTGAGGTTCCCATTAAATAGGAGAATCAGAACAGGGAATTTTTACGCTCCTTCCTATGACATTATACCATTACATGAAAGTGATTATTGGAGCATTTCTTGTGACATTGAACATCCACAGAGTCAGGGCACAAAGGTGGAGAAGGAAGGAGGGGTCAGACTCAATGTACCTTCCTGTACTTGTGCAAACAATCTCTCCAAAAAAGCCTTGTCTATGATTTTGCCTTTAAGAGCTCTTGTTTGTCACCATTCCCTTGCAACTAAACTTTCTTTAATTCAACCTTATTCTCAACTTTGATTTCTAGTTTACCTATCCCTTCCCACATTAATTAACTTTTGCCACACATTCAACCATCCCCCCAAAATTTAATCTGGTTCATAATTCTGTTGTTCAGCTGGGCAATTCTTCTGGTCTGGCCCAGCTTGTCTTCCATCTGCTGGCCTCTTTCACATACCTGTGGTTTCTGTCGGGTCAGTTGCTGCCTGGATTATCTCAGGTGGCCTCATCTAAATGTCTGGTGGCTTGTGCTGCTTAGTGATTGGTGCTACCTCCCTGTATTAGCTATTGGCTTGGTGACAAAGGTACCTAGGTTACATGTATCTTCTCACTTAGTATATGCACCAGGCCTCTTCACGTGGTAGTCAGAAAGGGCTGAAGAGTACAAGAGAGGGCAAGTCCCAGTGTGAAAGCACTTTTCAAGTATCTGCTTCCATCACGTTTGCAATCGTCTCACTGGACAAAGTATGTCATATGGCCAAGCTTAGAGTCCACATGAGAGGAGATTCCATAACAGTGTTGATACAGGAAAGGAAATTATTATTTTTTAAATGTTTTGGCCAGGCATGGTGGCTCATGCCTGTAATCCCAGCACTGTGGGAGGCTGAGGCAGGTTGATCACATGAGCCCAGGAGTTCAAGACCAGCCTCAGCAAAAAAGTTTTTTTTTTTTTTTAAGAAAGAGAGAAAGAAAAAAAAAAGAATGAAGGAGAGGAAGAAAAAGGAAGAGAAAGAGAGAGAATGGGAGTATTGCTTTATTTCCTAGGCTAGAATGCAGTCTAAAAATGGGAATTGAAAACCTCTTTTATACCAATAATTGTGCTTAACAATGGAGACAGGAAGGAATAAGGGAAGAAAATAACAAACAAGCAGTCAACCAATATTTCATTTAAACCTATGAAATGCTATGCGATTATTGAGGAGTGATTTACTTCCAGTTATGTAGTCACTTTTAGAATAGATGTGATATGATACTGATAAGAATGTATGTTTTATGTATTTGAAGTGGAGCGTTCTATAAATGTTTATTAAGTTTACTTGTTCCGGGTCTGAGTTCAAGTCCTGGATATCCTTGTTAATTTTCTATCTCATTGATCTGTCTAGTATTGACAATGTGATGTTACAGTCTCCCACTATTATTGTGTGGGAGGCTAAGTCTCTTTATAAGTCATTAAGAACTTGTCTTATGTATCTGGGTGCTCCTGTATTGGGTGCATGTATATTTAGGATCGTTAGCTCTTCTTGTTGCATTGATCCTTTTACCATTATGTAATGTGCTTCTTTGCCTCTTTTGATCTTTGTTGCTTTAAAGTCTATTTTATCAGAGGTGAGAATTGCAACTCTTGCCTTTTGTTTATTTATTTATTTATTTTTGCTCTCCGTTTGGTTGAAAATTATTTATTTTTTTGCTCTCCGTTTGCTTGGAAAAAATATTTATTTTTGCTCTCCATTTTTTTTTTAATTAGCTAGGTGTGGTGGCGTGTACCTGTAGTCCCAGCTAGTCAGGAGGCTGAAATGGGAGGATCACCTGGGACTAGGAGGCAGAGCTTGCAGTGAGACAAGACCATGTCTCTGCACTCCAGCCTGGGCAACAGATTAAGATCCTGTTTTTAAAAAAACAAAATACAAAAAAATTTTTGAAGAGAGGGAATCTTAGTTGCCTAGGCTGGTCTTGAATTCCTTGCTTCAAGCAATCCTTCCCCCTACCTCATCATGAGCTGCCATGTCCAATAGGAAAGGAAATTATTGTGGCCATTTTTGCAAACATCTACTACACTTCAACTTCGATTTTATCATGATGAAAATTATAACATAGTAATAAGTTTTATGTTTCTTAATTTTTAAAGAAATACATAATCTAAATTAGAACAGTGGTAGGCAGAATATTGCCCCTCCCTCAAAGATCTCTACATCCTAATCTCGGGAACATGTGAATATGTTCCCTTACTTGGCAAGAGGGACTTTGCAGATAGGATGAAGTTAAGGGCCCTGAGATGAGGAGAGTATCGAGGATTATCTGAGTGGTCCTGATGTAACCACAAGGGTCCCTAAAGGCAGAAAAGTGAGGCATTAAGGGACAGTTAATGGAATGATAAGAATTGAAGAATGGGTTTACACTTCAAGGACCTTGAGGGAGATGCAACAGTGCTGGCTTTGAAGATGTAGAAAGGAGGCTATGAGCCAAGGAATGTGCGCAGCCTTCAGAAACTGGAAAAGGCAAGGGGAGAGATGCCCCCCAGGGGCCTCCAGCAGGAAACATAGCCCTGCCAATTTGATTTCAGCCTGGTGAGACCTGGGTTGGATTTCTAAACCTACAGAAATGCAAGATAACAAGTTCATGTTGTTCTAAGCCACTAAATGTGTGGTGATTTATTATGGCAGCCATAGAAAACTAATACAAGAAGCAAGAGGAAACGGAGGGCTCACAAAACGTCTGTTCAATCAGCTTATTCCCCTTCATTATGAATGAGTGATGCAGCAAGAGCCATCAATCACAAAGAACATTTCCAAACAATCCAAACAGAAGTCCTGAAGGACAGGAGAACCTTTGCAAATTCCCGAAGACTGAACAGGCCTAGTGAATGCAGGCAGAGTGACCCTGCAGGACACAATCCCCTGGTGATAGAAACACCAAGCAAGCAAGCCTCATTTCTTCTGGGACACCTTCACTGTAGCTCAAAGAGTAAAAAATTATTTTAATGGTAAATTTCAGATAAGTTTATGCAAGGTGCAGATTCCATGATTGTTTAATATCTTTAACATTATGGTTTCTATACTGAAAAAAGAACACTTTTTTTTCTTACAAATTTGTAGTATCTCACCTTGATCCAGAAAATCTGAAATCCCCAAAGTTCAGAGCCAGGAGCCTCTGTCATTTCCCATGTTCATCCCAAGATTTCCTCTAAATGGCATTGAAAATCATCCTGTGGGAAAAAGAAAGACCTGAAATGCTTTTTCCTGGACTTAATGAAATTCAAAGGTATTTATTGATCATCTAATATGTTTCTAGCTCCTGAAGAATCCATCAATTACTAAAAGTCACAAGGAAAATCAGAGTTAGGGGTGTGACCAGAATACAGCCCTCCAGAATTCCAGCCCAGGGCCACTTATTAAGAAAAGTCTCTAAGTGGTTCTATTTCTTATTTATACCTGCCTACTTCCTAAATGAATTTGAGGTGGCAATTTTCTAATTAAAATGTGTTTCTAATCTCTTTCTAGTCTTGTTTTATTGAGTACATTTTAATCCCTTGTACTTAACCTTGAATAGAAACATGTACTGAATCTGTATAAAAATATGAATTAGCCAGGTGCGGCGGCACATGCCTATAATCCCAACTACTTGGGAGGCTGAGGTGGGGGAATTGCTTGAACCCAGGAGTTCAAGACCGGCCTGAGCAACATAGCAAGACCTCATCTCAAATATATATATATATATATATATATATATATATATATGCACACACACACACACACACATATATAAATTAGCATTAAAATTAAGATGTACATGCATTTAATATACATATAATATATATGAACACATATATTTTTATTTATAAGCCTGTTAAAAGAAGCTAATGATAATGGTTCCTCCTGGAACCAATTCATACATTCTTTTGCTAACAATTACCTGTCAAATTTGCCCAGTTGCCTTTTTAAAAAGTATATTCCAAAGGCAAAATAGTCCAGACAAACAAAGTATAAGAGAAAAAAATAGAAAAACTCAATAAATTGATATTTCAAAAGCACATCAACCAATCTGGAAAGAAATACTTTGATAAAAGAGTATAGCTTGGTCGGGTGAAGTGGCTCATGGTTGTAATCCCAGCACTTTGGGAGGCCAAGGCGGGCAGATCACCTGAGGTCGGGACTTCAAGACCAACCTGACCAACATGGAGACTGATCATCTAATATGTTTCTAGCTCCTGAAGAATTACTAAAAATACAAAAATGCAAAAAATACAAAAATTAGCTGGATGTCGTGATGCATGCCTGTAATCCAAGCTAATCAGGAGGCTGAGGCAGGAGAATCATTTGAACCTGGGAGTCAGAGGTTGCAGTGAGCCGAGATTGTGCCTCTTCAGCCTGGGCAACAGGAGTGAAATTCCATCTTAATACATATATATATATGTGTATATATATATATATAGTGCCACTATATAGTGTAGGAAGTTTCAATGGTAAAAGGCAGATGTCTTCTAATCCGAGGATACTGAAAGTGCTATACGTGCAACATGAAAGTATTATACATACAACTGTTGTCTGTATGTGCATGTGATTTTCAGCAATTCTTTAACTGGTTCATTCCATTGTGATGATTACGTTACCTTTCATCCTGACCATCACTACAAGTCTTCAACCTTGAAACTGTATCAGCTTTCTCTGAAAGCACAATTATATTTAAAGATAAATTTAAGACAAAGTGTTTATTAGGTATTATTATCTGCTTATATTGCATTTGAGTTCTCCTTCATTAATATAAAGTGATAAATTAGTAAGAACACAAACTCAAGCCTGAAACTCTGAGAACAGAGTATTGATAATTTTCTCTGAGACCCTGAAATGTCCTTAGGAACTCTGAGCCAAAGATCCAACCAATTATTGAAAGCGAAAAGTGTTTGCGGTGAGGGATCAGAATCATAGAGACAAAAGAACCCCAACACAGACACCCACTGACACCCATTAGCAACTGTGTTTATGCTCGCAGACGAACCAGCCAAATCCAGCCACACAAGCCATTATTTTGGATGCAGTTTGTTAAGTTGGTCAAATTATTGGTTACATGATCATCCTAAAAAAGTTTTACTCCAAGTCTTTCTAGTATCTGTCTCAAATAATGTTTTTGAAATATCTGGAGAAAGAACTTAAGAATTCTTAGTGTGAAATTAATTCTTTGTCAATCTCTTTGGCTCCCTCATGCCCCACATGGGCCTCAGTCCCTGTAAATATACTCCCAAAGCATTTTCAGGAGTCCTCGGGCACTTCTAAGCTCTCCTGCACACAAGCCAGTCAGCACTACGCAGCATCTGTCAAGTGTGGTTGCCCTCCTTCTGTGTGCCTCAGTGTCTGTTCAGTACTACAGCCGATTCTGTTCAGGCAGTGTGACTTCCCTAGTCAGGCATTGCCACAGTCTCCAAATAACCAAAGACCAACGACAATGTGTGTGTGTTTGTGTGTGTGTGTGCGTGTGTGTGGATGGGGGCAGGTAATTATTTCTCCCCTATGTAATATTCCCTTTTAAAAAGTACCAAAGCTACACTATGGAGATATAACAGGAAAGCTGCTCTTTCAGTTCCTACATTCCGAATCTACCCCTGACCTTAATAGGGACAGGCTGCAGTGGAAGATAAATTGGGGTAATAGACACAATGTTAAACTCAGAAGCTCATGATAGGTGTTTAATAGACATTTATGGAGTGAGTGAATGAATCACTCTTTCATTATAATGACAAAGACATCACTAGTGGGTTAAACTTATCAGTCTCTTTCTTCCCTTCTATTGGGTTCTCTGTGAAGAGAACCTAAAATTCTTTATGCAAATAGATTTCTGGTGCCCAGTCCACCAAAGAGCAAGCCACATGCCCCTAGCAATGAACAGAGGAACTCAGCAGGATTTTGCTGAGTTCCTGAATGCCCATTATACTTTTCATGCATTGTAAGACTCAAACACAAAGAACCAAGGGCCAGCTTCAAACTCTGCTCTTCAAAGGGTTTCTCATGCCAGGTACCAGCATGACATTTCAAGTCACTTTGCTCCCTTATGCCTTGTGATTTACTTCAGTGAGGTGGTAGATGTCAACTCCTATTTATGTAAGAATCCTTGTCCCTCAATAACATGTATCCCTAAATTTTCTCTATTAAGCTGTTAAATTTTACATTTAATTAAGCATGAGTTAAAATTGTGAGTTTCCAAAACCATAACCCAAACAATAAATGAAGTGCCGCTTTCATCATATTAAATCAATGTTCTGAATATTCAGTGTTTAGGGTTTTATGATATTAAAAGTGAGCATCTTAGTTCACTAGAGGATGGAAGCTAGAGCTAGTTTTTGTTATTGTTGTTTTGAGATGGAGTCTCGCTCTGTTGCCAGGCTGGAGTGCAGTGGCGCGATTTCAGTTCACTGCAAACTCTACCTCCCGGGTTCAAGCGATTCTCCTGCCTTGGCCTCCCAAGTATATGGCACTACAGGCACATGCCACCACACCCAGCTAATTTTTGTATTTTTAGTAGAGACAGATGGTCTTGATCTCCTGACCTTGTGATCTGCCCGCCTCGGCCTCCCAAAGTCCTGGGATTACAGGCGTGAGCCACTGCGCCCTGCCACTGTTGTTTTAAATTACACTTGAATTCTATCTTTTTTTTTTTCATGTTAATGCATCTTAGCCTGCCAAAGTGCCAGACACAGTCCAGTGGACCCAGAGAGAAACAGGCAGTTCATAGGACACAATGCCTCCGGAGAGTAATAGGGATCTACACACACACAACTTCCTAGTCATAGATTAGGAGAAACACTTTTATTTACTTTGACATATTTAGGAAATCACTATTAGACCTTAATTAAAGAAGGATTAAGGCTAATTATTTGCACAAGGCTCTGTGTGTACAAATGAAATAATCAGACCATGGATGATCCACTTATTTCTATTCTCTAATGGTGGAAATAGCCGCAAATTGAAATTGTCATTCTCTGAGTCTAGTTATTATTGCATCTCAGTTGATTAGTTACATCATATAGACACAGGCAAATCTTTTAGGAATATACTTTAATGCATGAATAACTTTGAAAAATTCACCAAATGAAGAGGCAGCAGCTGTGAATACATGAAAAACTATTGGCTTTGATATCCACCTGAGTCAATGGAGATACTTCTGTCAAGGCACGATGGATAATAAGGTTACCATCTACCCTCCAAACTGCTTATTTCAGCATTTTACAGGCAATTCTGGCAGAGACTCCAAAGAAATGTTTATGTCAGTTCCCACCCTCATATGGCAGAGGAGAAAACTGGGATGCAGAAAGGTTCAATGACCTGCCTAAGCTCACACAACAGATAATGACAAAGCTGGGACCAGATCCCCCAGGATTCAGATTCCCACCACTCCAGGAACCCAGCTGTTCTTATCATATATTTGGTCCATTGTTATGATTACACTCAGGAAGAGTGGCTATTTTGTGGCAATTCATGATTTTAAAAAAAATTAAAAAGGTAGAGAGTAGGAAGAAGAGGCATATCCACATCTTGGAAGTACCAGGTAGAATTCTTCAAAATCTGGGATTACAGCACACAGGCAGGGAACAGGCTTCTCAAACGTTTTCATGCCACAGCATACATACATATATGTGATAATATTTGTTTGGCAACTTAGAGTCCACACCTATAGTACATACAAAGCTATTATTCCTGACCCTGAAGACTGGCTATCCAGACCCCATCCAGGTGCTCAGAGGGCATTAATTTATCCTCTGAGGACAACAATTTATCCTGTCACATATTTAACCCATTCACAATTCACCCAGATAACTTGGACCATAAATAGGAAACCTTGCCAGATTGTAATTATTCTTTTAATTATTAGAATTAAATGTAAAAACTGAAATGACTGTGGCTTCTTGGCTTTTATTGTTCTTTACTAAAGAGCATATCAAGTAAAAAAAAAGTTTAGAGAAGCTAAAAATATAAGGGGATACCTTGTTTACAAAAAATTGTCAAGAATCTCTGAAGTTCATTATTTGCTGAAAAATAGCTTCTGATGCAAAATAGCTCTCAAAGAGCACATGGATGGTGTTAGACATAGGCCTTTAGTGCAGAACCCGTCACAGGAGTGCAAGAAGGGCCATTTGTTCCAAGTCTCACATTGACAACAGTTCCAACTTTAGAGCAGTGACATTATACCTCCAAATAAGATTATACTGTTTTCTTTGAAAAACTCTGACACATACCACATATGTTGACTTTTTTTTTAATAGACGGAGTCTTGCTCTGCCACCAGGCTGGAGTGCAGTGGTGCGATCTCAACTCACTGCAACCTCCAACTCCCTGATTCAAGCAATTCTCCTGCCTCAGCCTCCTGAGTAGCTGGAATTACAAGCACAGGCCACCACGCCCAGGTAATTTTTGTATTTTTTGTAGAGACAGGGTTTCACCATGTTGGCCAGGATGGTCTCAATCTCCTGACCTCACGATCCGCCTGTCTCGGCCTCCCAAAGTGCTGTGATTACAGGTGTGAGCCACTGCACCCAGTCGACTTTTTTTTAAAGGTCCCTGGAATCACAAAAAACAGTAGTGGCCCCTGGACCTCTGAGAGTCAACAATCTCATACATATGGGACTTCATAACAGGATTGTCAATAGAGAAGGTGCCCTTTAGGTATTCACTTTGCTCACCCTTGTCAATTCGATTGAGGAACAAAAGCATGGGATCCACAGATCTGCAGGAGAATGTGCTTTTGAACAGATCAAGTGCAAATGGGAGAAAAGGTACAGGAACACTAATCCACATTCCCATAGAAATGCTCAGGTTTCAATATTCCTTTTGAAAAATGTAGTTTCTCTAGTAAGTTGGTCACACTCCAAGAGGAATTAAGCTTGAAAGATAAGCAGAACTTCAAAAGCCAAGTTGAAAAGACCAGACCTGAGGCAGTGAAGAGCATTCAGAAGAAAGAAGAGTTTTAACTCAGCTTTCAAAGCATGTTCTCCTTCCTCTTTGAAAGTTTCTGACACTTTCAGGGTTGCTGAAGATATTCCCACCCGTGACATCTTTCATCAGAAAAGCATGAAATAACAAAAATCTCTCTCCAGGTAGAATAGGGAGAAAATGTGAAAGTAAGTTAAAGTAAGTTGCTTCTTGTTCCGCTTCTTCTTGAGCTTAATGAGTCATCTCCAAGAAAATTGCTTGAGCCTGTCTCAATGCAAATTAGCAAGATGCAAATTCTACTATGTAGGGGAACTGAGGCCCCAAATAACTGGTCCCAAAAGGAAGCAGAGGCAGGCTGCCAGCCATGTGTTTCCATGACTCATTTTTCAGAAATGGCCAAAAAACAAAACAACCACAACAACAAAACTGTAGTAAAAAACCTAGAAGGTAACAATAAAAGGTGTACTTAAGACTCGATAATTACATCTGTGGCTTTTAAAGGCTACTTCCATTATCAGTAATCCCCTGTTGTCCTGAATTTACCTGCGTAAGCTCTGCTGATCCTCCAAGGCTCATCTGAGAATCATTCCAATTACTACTGGGTGCCAGGCCAAGAGCTGAGCACAAGGAACATGAGAATGATATGCATGGTGCAAGGTACCTCCCTTCAGGGAGCTGTTGCCAGACTCAGTGCTGGGTGCATGGGACATGATGATATACAAGACGAGCCCCAATGAGCTGAGAACAGGTTGACTGCTAGACACAAAATATGTGACACACGGAGACCCCATCTCTACAAAAAATAAAAAATAAATTAGCTGGATGTGGTGGATCATGCCTGTAGTTCTAGCTACTCAGGAGGCTGAGGCTGGGGGATTCCTTGAGCCCAGAAGTTCAAGGCTACAGTGAGCTAGGATCACACCACTGTACTCCAGCCTGGGTGACAGAGCAAGACCCTGTCTCTTTAAAAAAAGAGACAGAAATGTGACAATGTGCACAATACAAGATTGCTGCTCATAAAGAGATGTGTGCCAGGCTCAATATGAGCAAAATTATGGTACGCAGTGCAAGGGGCCACATCCCAAGGAGCTGCCTTCCCTGAACCCCTGGCCTAATCATTGCTTTCAGACCCCCATTTATACCCTGATGAACATCAGAATTTTTGAGTGAAATATTTTCGGTGCCTGTTTCCCCCACTGACCATAAGGATATTGAGGGCATTAATTATAACTTGTTTCTGCTTGTATCCCTGACACTAAACATAGTGGCTGCCAAAAAACAAAACAATCGCCACCAATTTCAACACAGATGTGTGTAGCACTGAACAAAATTACTCAATTTCTGCTCAAGAAAGGTCAATAAGGTTTTAAGGGAACAGCTTATCTGCTAACATCTGTGTAGTATTTTTACATCAATATTCATGAGTGATATTGGTCTGTGGTTTTCTTTGTACCCTCTTTATCTGACTTATACAGCAGTGTCATACTTGTTTCACAAAAGGAGTTAGATTTCTTTCCGTTTCAGTGCTCCAGAGCAGGTATCAGCACATTTTTCTTTATAATAGGTCAGACAGTAAATATTTTAGTCTTTGTGGTCCATATAGTCTCTGTTGTAACTACTCAACTTTGCCTGAAAGCAGCCATATACAATGAGGAAACAAATAGGGTGGTTGTGTTCCAATTAAACTTTATAAAAAATAAAACAGGTGGCTGGGGCTGAATTTGGTCAGTGGCTGATACCTGCTCTGGAATAATTTATACACTACTTGAATCATGTGGCCTTCAAAGGGTTGATAAATGCTATAGACTAAATGTTTATGTCCCTGTAAAATTCACATGTTAAAACCTAATCCCTAGTGTAATTCTGTTACAAGGTGGGGCCTTTGGGACATGATTAGTTCATGGGGGCAGAACCCTCACAAATGGAATTAGTGCCTTTGTAAAAGAGACTTCATGGTTTCAAGCTACCATTATGTAGTCGCTGAATACAGAGCTGAGAAGAAATATGCCTTGGAACACCATAATATGCCCTTTCTATCACACAGAAACAATCCACGTAAAAAAACCTCAGAGTAGGCCGGGCCTGCTGGCTCACCACCTGTAATCCCAGCACTTTGGGAGGCCGAGATGGGCAGATCACCTGAGGTTAGGAGTTCAAGACCAGTCTGACCAACATGCAGAAACCCCGTCTCTACTAAAAATACAAAATTAGCAGGGTGTGGTGGCGCATGCCTGTAATCCCAGCTACTGAGGAAGCTGAGGAAGGAGAATCACTTAAACCTGGGAGGCGGAGGTTGCAGTAAACCAAGATCACGCCATTTCACTCTAGCCTAGGCAACAAGAGTGAAACTCCATCTGAAAAAAAAAAAATCAGATTATAGATATTAGTTATAAGTAAGTGATAAGCTTTAAGTATTCGTTACATTTATTTTTAATTTAATTTTGCATAATGCCCATGTTTAACAATCGACTCTCAAAATTTCTAATTTATCAATCAGTTTTTGAGGGTTTATATAGGTCAGCTATAACATACCACTGACCATTACCTATTGTCTGCCAGTCACCATGATTGGCATTTTAGATACATTCTTTTATTAACCCTCACTGTCCCCTTCTGGAATAATTACTTTACAGATGGATAAAAGATCTCAGAAAGATTAAATAACTTGCCTGGATTCACATAGCTAAAGTCTGGTTGTATGACTTCCACCCTCTAAATCTCCATATTCAATTATATCACACAGTCACTCATATAACAGAAATTTGCTTTTAAATTATTTTATTCTTTATCTAAGAGAATAGATTGTGTTCCACATAAGCTGGAGTCCTCTGAATTCAGTGAGTTTCTGAACATTGATGTGCATTTGGGTTCATTGACACTGAGTAATCTGGTTACAGAAAATACCGTTAAGCTGGATTAGAAACCCAGTGTTAGGCAGGACCTAAACTGTATGGTGTTATGGAGGATGACCATGAGGAGCTGACTATGCCATACAGTCTTCTACCCAGAGACGCTAGAATCACTTCAAGCTGTCCTCTCATTTTCCTTTCTTTTCCTTAAGTTAACTCCAACTCAACAAAATGAATTCCTTTTTGAGCAAGTCTCTTTTCTTGCACAATGAACCTAAAGGTATACTATCCAATAACATTTCGACCACTATTTTCAACTAACTCATATTTGTTACTATTGTAATTTTTGTGCCAAAAAAATGTGTTAATGTTTTCTAAGTTTAGTTTCTTCTTACAACATAACATGATGGTATTTTTTTCATTATTTAGAGAATACTTTATTAATTTCTGTAATCAAACCCACGTAGATAAGACCTTACATATTTATTACAAGGGTTACCCCTGTGCAAATGGAAAAAAAATTAAGTTTAACATTTCTAGACAAATGTGGTAGTTAATTTATGTATGATGTCAATTCAATGTGATAAACTGGGATACTTTTTCCAAAGTTCACAGTAGAGCCAAAGTTTCCAAAAATTCAAATTTTATATATATGGACCAATAATAGCAGCATATTATGCATCAATAGCAGCAACAGCTTGTCCAGGTTCTGCAGTCAACTGAACAAAATTATAGAGACACCCAGCACACTCCATGTAAAGAAAAGGCAGAAAAAAGGGAAGAACCAAAATCCCAGAAAATTGCAAGTTCTGTTACTGTTTTGGTACCTGGCACCATTTTTAAAAATTAGTTTCTAGGCCAGGCACAGTGGCTCACACCTGTAATCCCAGCACTTTGGGAGGCTGAGGCAAGCAGATCACAAGATCAGGAGATCGAGACCATCCTGGCTAACAAGATGAAACCCCGTCTCTACTAAAAATACGAAAAAAAAATTAGCTGGGCATAGTGGCATGTGCCTGTAATCCCAGCTCCTCAGGAGGCTGAGGCTGGAGCATCACTTGAACCCAGGAGGCTGAGGTTGCAGTGAGCCAAGATCACGCCACTGCACTCAAACCTGGGCAACAGAGTGAGACTCTGTCTTCAAAAAAAAGAAAAATTAGTTTCTGAATTATTATCTGGAAAGAAAACATTCTAAAATAACATTATTGCAAACAACTTTGATAAAGCATGGTCACTACTACACATCATAAAGCAGGTACAAGACATTTTGCATTCACAGAGGTATGATATAGGACTGCCCCACATATATATTGCTAGAAGATACGATTAAAAAGGCATTATCTCAGACTCGATTCTACTTTTTCTAGCAGAGGGCCCAAAGGATGGTATGACACAGCTCTGTAAAGGAATGCTCCTTCTTAGGATTGCCTTCATTAGTGACACAGTTCTAGGTACTCACTGTTTTTCATGAACATCAACTAAAAACTGTTTTTTAAAAAAACAGATCACATTTTCTTTATCTGGTCTATCATTAATGGAAATTTAGGTGGATTGAATGTCTTTGTTATTGTGAATAGCGCTGCAATGAACATAGGTGCACACGTGTCTTTATAAAACACTAGTTTATATTCCTTTGGGTATATACCCAGTAATGGGATTGCTAGGTTAAATGGTATTTCTGTCTTTAAGTATTTGAGGAATTGCCAAACTATCTTCCATAATGGCTGAACTAATTGACACTGCCACCAAGGGTGTACAAGTGTTTCTTTTTCTCGGCAACCTTGTCAGCATCTGTTGTTTTTTTGACTTTTAATATTAGTCATTCTGACTGGTGTGAGATGGCATCTCATTGTGGTTTTGATTTGCATTTTTCTAATGATCAGTGATGTTGAGATTTTTTTCATATGATTGTTGACCACATGTATGTCTTCTTTAGAAAGTGTCTGTTTATGTCTCTTATCCACTTTTGTATGGGGTTGTTTTTTTCTTGTAAATTTGTGTAAGTTTCTTATAGATGTGGGCTATTAGACCTCTGTTAGATGCATAGTTTGCAAAAATTTACTCCCATTCTGTAAATCGTCTGTTTACTCTATTGATAGTTTATTTTGCTGGGCAGAAGCTTTTTAGTTTAATTAAATCCCATTTGTCAATTTTTGTTTTTTGGCAATTGCTTTTGGTGTCTTCATCATGAAATCTTTGCCCATGCTTATGTCCTGAGAATGGTATTGCCTAGGTTATCTTCCAGGGTTTTTATAGTTTTGGGTTTAACATTTAAGTCCTTAATCCATGTTGAGTTAATTTTTGTTTATGGTATAAGAAAGGAGTCTAGTTTCAATCTTCTGCATGTGGCTGGCCAGTTATCCCAACACCATTTATTGAATAGGGAATCCTTTCCCCATTGCTTGTTTTTGTCAGATTTGTTGAAGATCAGATAGTTGTAGGTGTGTGGTCTTATTTCTGGGTTCTCTATTCTGTTTCATTGGTCTGTGTATCTGTTCTTTTTTTTTTTTTGGATGCAGAGTTTCACTCTGTCATTCAGGCTGGAATGCAGTGGCATGATCTTGGCTCACTGCAACCTCCACCTCCCAGATTCAAGGGATTTTCATGCCTCAGCCTCCCAAAGTGCTAGGATTACAAGTGTGAGGCACCACACTGGCTTGTGTGTCTGTTCCTGTACCAGTACCATGCTGTTTTGGTTACTTCAGCCCTGTAGTATAGTTTGAAGTCAAGTAGCATAATGCCTCCAGCTTTGTTCTTGTTGCTTAGAATTGCCTTGGCTATTTGGGATTTTTTGGTTTCATATAAATTTTAAAATTGTTTTTACTAGTTCTGTGAAGAATGTCAGTGGTAGTTTAATAGGAAGAGCATTGAATCTATAAATTGCTTTGGGCAATATGGCCATTTTAAAAATATTTATTCTTCCTATCCATTAGCATGGAATGTTTTTCCATTTGTTTGTGTCACATGATGGTTTTTTTTTAAAATCTAATAAGCAGCATCACTGTAAAGTTAGAATAGAAGCCCCTGGGAACAAAATAATTTTTAAAAAATTAATAATGCATTTTCTATCAAATAGAAAGAGTTTCCAGAATAAACACACAATTTTTTAAAAAGTTAGTAGATACTTACTGGATAATATTTAAACCTTTATATTATCTGCCTGAAAGGTTAAAAGGCAATTGGTTGTAATCATGAGTGACCAGCCTTGCCAGAAAGAAGACAGATATTAAAATTGACTAGTATCATCTACTACATCTATTACATAAAAAATGTAGCAATACATTTTTTAAATACTGGTACTGCTCTGAAAAATAATTTTCTCTATCATTAATTGGTTAAATTATTCTCATATGCCTTTACTGTAAAGTCATGTTAGGTCTCGGGAAGAATGTAATATATTACTTTTAATTACAGCATCAATTCAGAATGTTGTTTTTCCCTTTTTATTTGCTTCAGGGACCACAAAGGAAGCTCTACAGAATGTGTGCAGCCTAGAAGCCTAACTTGATATTAAATGTGTTTCCTCTTATTTCATCATTCCTGCTTCTCTGTCCTCTGCCTTCAGTTATACCCCTCTTTTATTCTCTCTCTGATACTCTCATTTCCTCCTTGCTCTTCTCCATTTCTCTCCTGGCATTCAGTAAGGGAGTACATGGAAAACAAGAAAGAATGGATATGTGTCTTTGATCTCAGTGTGCCCAGAGCCTGGCACAGTACCTACCACATCAGGGGATCCCAAGAAATGAGTGACTGAAGGGATAGAGAGCACATTGAACAAGGGACAGAGAACTGTTATTCTGGTCCATATCTTTCATGATGCACATATATATATATATATATGGGTTTTTTTTTTGCATTGAAATAGAGGACATAATGAAGGGATGGAGTGAGGAAAGATATAAAATAGAGTAAAGAAGTTGACGTTATTGGGGCTATTGAGAAAAGAGTAAAATTTACTGAACCAGGTCATAACTCAGGACAAAAGGCGCTGATGATGAATAATGGAACGGGATCTTCCATTTTATTTAATATATTTGTTTTATTTAAAAGCTCTATAAAGATGAATTTAGCCATTTGAAGATGAAGTTTAGGAATGATTACCCAAGAAACATTTCCTGTACATTGCTGAATAAATTGGTTTCAGCATCTTCATAATGTTCCTTCCTACCAACGAATAAAAATAATACTAATAATAACTTAAAATAATAATTACTGACATTGAGCACTTATTATGTGACAAAAACTGTTCTAAAGACTATATGCATGATTTCTCACGTCTATGCAATATGAACTATTTTATTATTCTAACTTTATAGTTAACTGAAGAATGAAGAGATTACTAACTTGTGTAATAGTTTTGCATTATTCTAAAGATAAACTCCAGTACCTTAGGCTTTCAATCAGACCCTTCACAACCCACTCTTACGAATACTACCTTATAATTTCTCTTGACTTTTTGTCTTATATTATCATTTAAATGACCATATTGGATTTTTGTTTCTCCAACTAGCATGTTAATTTGGTATAAATCATGTCTCCATAATGTATCCACAGTGCCCAGCTAAGTTCTCAGTATGCATAGTTATCCTCAATGACTTTTTTGTTAAAGTAATGTATCGTATAGCATATACAGAAATTATGCATGTCATCAGAACATATTCTATTCTTCTTGGAGCCTCACTTCACATACCTTCAGAGTGAAGAATGTTCATAGGCCCAAAGATTATACCCATTCTGGTAAAAATAATTGATGATATTTATCTATTAATCAGAATATTTACTACCCCAACCCATATTTTATTGTATTTTCATATTCTATAAAAAAAACAGAATACTAAAAAAATTCCCACTTTAAGCGAACTGGCTATTTGAAAAATAATACTGAGAAAACTTGCAACTTAGGCAAGAAATAAGAAATTAAATAAATTTTCTTTTAATGATATACTAAACCAAGGGTCAGGCAATTGTAAGACAAGGGGTTTGCCATACTCTACTGGACTTTTTTTTTCCCCCTCAGGCTGGAGTCCAGTGGCAGGATCTCGGCTCACTGCAACCTTTGCCTTCCAGGTTCAAGTGATTCTCCTGCCTCAGTCTCCCAAGTAAGTAGTTGAGATTACAGGCACTCATCACCACTCCTGATAATTTTTGTATTTTTAGCAGAGATGGGGTTTCACCATGTTGCCCAGGCTGGTTTCGAACTCCAGATCTCAAGTGATCTGCCCTCCTCAACCTCCCAAAGTGCTGGGATTACAGGCATGAGCTACCGCTCCCGACTTACTGCACTCATTTTTAATAACCTTAAAGATCCCTGGAGAAGGAGAAGTAACAAACATCTAAATTTTAAAAAAAGAAAAGGCCAGGCACAGAGTTCAAGACCAGCCTGGCCAAGATGGTGAAACCCTGTCGCTACTAAAAATACAAAAATTAGCTGGGCGTGGTGGCAGGCACCTGTAATCCCCGCTGCTCAGGAGGCTGAGGCAGGAGAATTGCTTGAACCTTGGAGGCGGAGGCTGCAGGAGCCAAGACTGCACCACTGCACTCTAGCCTGGGCAACAGAGCAAGACTCCATCTCAAAAAAATAAAAATAAAAAATTAAGATTTTTTTATGGCAAGTGAATTAGGAAGTTTGGAAAACTTTCAGGACAGTAGTTCACAGCTTTCTCAACATATTTTAATGAGGTGGAAACTGACAAAATTGAATTATTTTGGAAAACTTGCCCAAGGCAGACAAGGAACAGATGGGAGAATTATGCCAAGGAACATATCACATGCTACTTAACTCATTTGGGGATGGACCGTTAGGCTAAAGATGAGAAAACAAACAAACAAACCAACCTTTAACTCCAAATGAAAGAAACGAGCTAGTTGCTTTTAATCTGCTCTGCGTGATTTTATTTCAAACTGCTCTTTAGGGATCAGAAGTACATTCGTTTCTTTGAAAAGGCAGTGAAAATCATCTCTGTGTCCCTCATAGGCTGATTTGCTCATAAAACAAGAGCATGAACAAGACTGCAGTGTCGACATTTACTGTCACATTATCAAAATTAGTGGTCATTTTAAAAGGTCCTGATTAAGCCGGGCAGCTCATGCCTGTAATCCCAACACTTTGGGAGGCCAAGGCAGGTGGATCACTTGATCCCCCAGGATTTCATTGAGACCAGCCTGGGCAACATGGCAAAACTCAATCTCTACCAAAAAAGATACTAAAATTAGTTGGGCCTGGTGTTGCACACCTATGGTCTCAGCCTCTCTGGAGGCTGAGATGGGAGGATTGCTTGAACTCAGTGTAAGGCTGGCTGCCTCACTGGGAGCCGAGTGGACACGCCCTTCTCTCTCCGTGCCTGAAAACGTCACCATTCTGAGCACATTACTCAGCATTTGCCCTCTCCACGCAGGCTCCCCGTACCCGTTTCCGCATTCCAATCTCAGCCCTGCACCCGCCAAAATTTTAAAAAAGCCTGCCAAAGACCTGCCCTATGGCAAGCTTGCCCCGTACATCCTCAACCAGCCCCTCGTCCATGCCCAGTCCCTTCATATCCAGTGAAATTACCTCCTCTTTGTTTCCCTGCAGTCAATCAGCTACCTCCACTCCCTATAAAACCCCACGCCCCAAGAAGAGAAGTGCGACTTCTCCGGCCCCTCCTGTCGGACCGTAGAACCTCGCCCAGGAGCTGATTAAATTTCTTTATTCCAATAACTGGCCTCAGTTGCCTCATTTAAATCTCAGTTGCTTCACTCAAACCTTACACCAGGGAGCAAAGGTGCAGTGAGCTGAGATTGCAGCACTGCACTCCAGCGTGGGTGACAGAGCGAGAGCCTGTCTCAAAAAAAAAAAAAAAAAAGTCCTGATTAGAAAAATTCCTAGCACAACACTTAAACACCAAGGTGATTTAATTGGAATAACATCAGCCAATGATTCAGGAAAAATTCTTGAGGAACTGAAATTAGGTAACAATAACAACAGACCAAGAATGCTCTAGCTTCAGAAAATTGTGGATGGGCTAGTTTAACTTCTGTCCTAAAGAAATTATTAGGCTTTATTTTTAGAAACCAATTGGGAATACTAATGGACAAAGATTCCCTTCATTAAGAAGAACTAGCCTGGTTGCAGGAAAAACACAGTCACTTTCACTAACAGGTGTAATAAGAGATGCCATTTAAAGATATTAGAATAGAGGCACACAAAAAAGAAAAGCCAACATCATAATTAGATTGCCATGAAGAGTATGAGAGCATTTCATGCTCAGAGTAAAATGTAAAGGCCAAAGTCAGGGAAATGCTACTAATGACACGCCAAGCACTCAATGTTAACACTCAGTGCAAGATAGAAAGATGCTGTAACCTCAGAATCTTAGAAAGTCTGCGTGGTAGTACCCTATGTGTGAAATTGTTATGTACCAAGGAGCAATTTTTATTAAATATAAATAGTAGCTTATAACTTGCCCAAAAAACATGTTCTAATATGATAGACAATATGATATGAAGAATGGTAACTTAATAAGGAAAATTCAATCCAACACAAAACTTGGTAAATCAGGGCTATTTCTCATCTGTACTGCTTTCTGAAGAAGGTGTAAGCAGACAGAAACATATCTAGAAACTTCTGAGCAAAAATAAATGTCCTACATTCCTTGTCACAGACTTTCACTCTAAAAATACACATTGGCTTTGAACAGAACAGCTGGCCGATTCAGTCCAAAGTTCCATCAATCATCAGAGTGCTCCCAGGCAGCTGGATTAATGACCTTTTTCATGTATTGACTCTCCATTTTGGTGTCCTGAGATTATTCAAGGGCATAAGTGACTTCTTAAGAAAGTCGGTCCTTTGATGGACATGTTAACTCTTTTATCTCCTAGACTTTGAAACAGCATATATAACTAGATTTTTCACCATCACCAAATGTTTACTAAGACAAAACCAGCATACGTAAGAATATATACTGAAAATGCTGGGTGCAGTGGCTCATGCCTATAATCCCTGCACTCTGGGAGCCCAAGGTGGGTGGATCACCTGAGGTCAGGAGTTTGAGACCTGCCTGGTTGATATGGTAAAACCCCATCTCTATGAAAAATACAAAAATTAGCTGGGCATGGTGGCACACACCTGTAATCCCAGCCACTAGGGAGGCTGAGGCAAGACAATCGCTTGAACCCCAGAGGCAGAGGTTGCAGCGAGCTGAGATCATGCCATTGCACTCCAGCCAGAGTGACAAGAGCAAAACTCTGTCTCAAAAAAAAAAAAAAAAAAAAAAGAAAAAGAAGAAGAAGAATGTGTATTGAAAATAGCTAAGAGTATAAACTACCTACCAAAAGAATGCTAAGGAAAACAAATGCTACCTAAAGAGGTAACATCTTGCTCTAGAGAGGTCAACGAAGAATTCGCAGAGAATGTAGACATGAAGTGAGTTTGAAAGTACTGGAAGCATTGGACAAATGAAGAAGAGGAACATAGGCAACCAGGGTAAGAAAAGCATGTCAGCAAAGGGCCAGAGATTGAAATTCATCTGGCTTGTCTAATTTGAATACAGTCAGGATTCCTGTAGCAGATGTAATGGAAAATACAAGTGAAAAGGTAATTAAGAGCAAAATGATGTAATGTCATGAGTGTCAGGCTTAGCAATTTGTACTTTATTCTGCAGATAAATGGACTGATGACTTAGGAAGATTAAGGTAATACCTGGGAACTAGATAGGTTAAAAGCATGAAGGTAGAAAAACCAGCATAAAAACTACTTCAATAATTCAAACCAATGAAACCAAATTCATACACTTTTGCTCATGGGCCCAATCTGGCCCATAGCCACTTTTATTTGGCCCAGATACTTTTTAAAAAAATCAAAATAAGTTGCCAATATTAAAAATATAATATTGCACATTCTAACCTGCATTTGCAACTTCTCCAGAAAAGCTGTTTCAAGGCCTTCAAAGTCTTTAAGGCCGAGACGCTGAGTTTGGAGGCCCAACTCCAAAGAAACCCCATGTTTAAATCAAACATCTCAAAGTGAACCCAAATACCACACTAAACATGATTTATATACAATGGTATAGAAGTTGACTAGCACTTAATTAGTTGATATTTTAGGTCTCACAGAAAACCTCACTCTACCTCCTTTTTTACTCAAAACGCTTAGTAGGAAAATGGAGTTCAGTAGTTATAATTAGTTTTAACAGCTCAGCTCTACTTCCTCAAATGTTGCACAATACCTAGACCAGACCACATGGACCCTGAACTTATCTGATGCAGAAAAAAATAATGATGCATTTCATTTAAGTAGAAAAATCAGAAAGAAAAAGGGAATAGAATAAATAATTTTAGATATGTTGAATTTCAGGTGTTAGCAGGAAAATCTATGTTAAAATATTCAACAGGCCACTGTGGACACACAATTAGACTTTGAAACAGATTAGGTTTGGAGATTTAAATTTTATACTCATTTACACAAAACTAACAATTGGGCAGAGTGCAGTGGCTCATGCCAGTAATCCCAGCACTTTGGGAGGCTGAGGCAGGTGGATCACCTGAGGTCAAGAGTTTGAGACCAGCCTGGCCAACATGGCAAAACTCTGTTTCTGCTAAAACTACAAAAAATTAGCCAGGCATGGTGACAGGCACCTGTAATCCCAGCTACTCGGGGGGCTGAGGCAGGAGAATCACTTGAACCCAGGAAGTGGAGGTTGCAGTGAGCTGAGATCACGTCATTGTGCTTCAGCCTGGTCAACAAGAATGAAACTCCATCTCAAAAAAAAAGTAACAATTGAAGTTATTCAAAATAAGCCTTGGAGAATATGAGGATTAGCAGACTGGAGGAAGTAGAGGAGTCAATGAAAAAGAGAGAAGAGCAAAAGAAACAGTATCTTCTAGGGGTTGGAAGCCAGGAGGATAATGAGTTTTAAGATGAGTCAAACTCTGAGTCCAAATCAGCTTGCACTCCCATATATATTTGCTTATTGAGTCCATGCAACAGTCCTTCAAGATGTGTCATTATACCCATTTGACAGATAATAATACCAAAAAACAGAAAGATTCCCTAAGTAATCTGATGGCACACAGCTAAGAAGTGATGTCTTAGCTATGGGTGTGTCTCAGTGTGTCTCAACTATGGGTGATTTTGCTCCACACAAGACATTTGGCAACATCTGGAGATATTTATGGCTGTTACAACTGGGAATGGAAGGGAGAAAAGAAGTGAGGAGAGAGGAGAGGAGAGAATTGCTATTAGCAACTAGTGGATAGAGGCCAGGGATGCTGTTAAATATCCTACAATGCCCAGGACAGAAGAATTAACCAAAGAATTATCTAACCCCAAATATCAATGTTGCTGATCTAGCACACACTCTTGCAAATGTGATGTCTAGTCTTGCCATAAGGCTGTTCTAGCCAAGCTTCAACCAGGTTTCTGCACTACTGCCAAAATTAGTCTAAAGGAGTCTTGACAGAGGTTTATAATTTTCTTTTAAAGAGACAGGATCTCGCTATGTTGCCCTTGCCAGAACCAAACTCCTGGGCTCAAGTGATTCTCCCACCTCAGCCTCCTGATTAGCTAGTATTATTGGTGCATGCCATCATGCCCAGCTCTGGAATATGTTTTTTGGGTAGCACAAAAAACTGAAAATCTGGAAGTGGGGCCCAGCAGTCTGTGTTTTTAAAAGCCTTCAAGGTAATTCTGGTACATTCCAAAGTTTGATAACCAGCAAACTTTAAAATAATAAGTCTGATGAATTTGGCAGTTTGAAAGCCATCATGGCTTGTTGAGTATGTACTTTTTGAGAAGGTGCATTGGGGAGAAGTACATGCTTCAGCTGGGCATGGTGGCTCACATCTTTAATCTCAGCACTTTGGGAGGCTGAGATGGGAGGATGGCTTGAGGCTAGGAGTTTGAGACCAGCCTGGGCAACATAGCAAGACCCCATCTTGAATAAAAAAGAGAGGAAGAAGAGGAAAAAGAAGAGAAAAAGGAGGAGGATGAGGAGGAGAAGAAGAAGAAAAAGAAAATACTGGAGGCAAAAAAAAAAAGAATGTTAATAAGGAAACATAATTCTATCTAGTTAGGCTCTAGTGGATAGAATCCTGCCTTGCGTTTACATAATAGTATCCCTTATTATTTCTCATATAGTATTGTAGCCTGATTACTCAAAGGCAGAAAACATATCTTACACATTTATAGATTTCCCTTGGTACTAAGCACAAAATACCATGTAGTCAGTATTTAATAAATATTTGATGAGTGAAATTAATCAAACTTTAAAAGTCCTGCTTTGTGTTTTGAGCAAGCTGGTGTTTACCTTTACCTTCACAAGGCCTAGAATATACTCATTCTCTCAGCCTGATTCTCTGACATATGGGTCAGAAGTAAAGCAATCAAGAAAATTCCCAAATAAATTTATTAGGATAAGAGAATTTGTAAATAAGGGAAAAAAAATTGTTTCTATGCGCTCATTGGGTTTCTTTTTAGCCCATACAGAATTATGCAAGATAATTTGGTTATTTCAGTATCATAGCTATTCATTCTCAAAGAATTGCATGTTTGCTTTGTTCTAGTTACAGTGCTAAGATCTAGCAATACAAAGACCAGTACTTTATGGACCTTGACCTCTAACAACCCAGTCACTTAGATTGAGAACAAACATGAAAACAAGAGTGTATAGCTGTTTGAGATCTAGATGGAGTGCAGTGGGGCACTAAAGGTACAGCTAGGTATGAGAAAGGGGATTATTAATACTCTAAAATGAAGCAAATAAAAATCCAGTGAAGTTAGCTGAAAAAAAAGTTAATGATTTAGGGGTGTCTGATGAATCCCAAATCCAGTGATGCTGCTGGACTTCAAAGACAGGGACCAAAAAGTAGGGCAAGAGTTGAGGACAAAGGCTTCTTACACAACATGGTTACTAAAATCCCACCACTGAAAGGAAAAACTTCATCATAAAGATTATTCACATGACTAGGTTGCAAAGAGGAGAAAGCATTTGTCCTGCAGAAGAGCTATAAGAGGGCCTCCTAGGCAAGAAAGCTAAATGAGCAAAAGTATGGAGACCTGTATCAGCATGGACCATGTTAGGGTAACAACAAGCAGCTTAGGGTGACTAGAGGACAGCCAGGGAAATGCTGGCAGGGGAGGGGCCAGTTCGGAGGGCAGAATTGAATAGATTGGCAGTATAGGCAGGAGGCGGATCATAGAGCTATCAAAAGAGGTCAGGGCGCTAAAGAGTTTCAAACATGAAAATACCGGAATTAGATACACATTTAAAAAATTGACTCGGTCAGCTGTCTGGAGGGTAGATTTAAGTAGGATATGAGGCTGGAAAAAAGTTGGGAGTATGCTATTATGTTCACGTTATCAGTGGTGTCCAAGGTGGGAAGAGTATACCCTAGGAGAGGTGCAAGCCTATCCATTTTAGTGGAAATCAAAACTTCAGAACTTTTTTCTTTTTTATTCTTTTCTTTTGAGACAGGGTCTTGCTTTGTCATCCAGGCTGGAGTGCAGTGGTACCATCATGACTCACTGCAGCCTCAAACTCCTGGGCTCAAGCGGTCCTCCCACCTCAGCCTCCCAGTAGCTGGGACTATGGGCTCCCTGCACCATAATGCCCAGCTAATTTTTAAATTCAGAACTTCTTTTGATATGTTATTTGTTATATTTATTGTTATCTAAAACATTAAAGTTTATTAGTAGTACATGAATTAATACTGAAACCTTTCCTTGGTCCATATGCGAGAGGGCCATGTGCTATTTACTCTGATGGTAGAGTGAAGAGAGCTCTATGGTGTAGAACCATTAACAGTGACACTCTCCATCTCACATACTTCAGAGTGCCTAGTTCAGCTAAGATGTGACCAGTGGATTTATGGCTCTATTATCTAATTTAAGCTAAACTAGCCCTCAAAAAATGAGCACATGATTTTTAAAAGATTCCTGCAAAGAGACATTAGATTGAAGATAATATGAATAATTCAAGCACAAGGAAATGGCAGAGCTGAAGCCTCTTCTGCTAGCTGAAGCTCTTTCTCAACCACATTGTTAAAAGCAGTGGCCACATAGATCTAACAAGAAATTGACCAAAACAGTCTAAATTATCTATAAGTCTATTTAAAATATTGTTTTACGTCCTTAAAGATAAATGTTACCCAAATTTTTTATTGTGCTTTGAGATGTCAGCTATTAGTTATTGGTACTACAAAGTCACCAGAATTAGTAGGATGTTTAAACAGTGAGGATGAAAATATATATTGCTACTCACAGCAAAATGAACGAATCTCAGAAACTTCACATTGAGTAAAAGAGGTCAGACACAAAAAAGGATTTGCCATTGATGAAATTTATATATAAAGTTCAAAACAAGTAAAACATAGCTGTGGCAGCAGAGGTCAGGCTAGTGGTTATCCTTGGTGATGGGGGAGGAGAATGAGTCACTGAAGAGGTCATGAGGGGAGCTTGTAGGTACCGGCAATATTCCATATCCTGGTCCTAATTTAAACTACATGCTCACATGCTGTGTCCACTTTATGAAAATTCATCCAGCTGCACATTCACAATGTATCACCTTTTCTACATATATGCTGTTGTTGAATAAAAGTTTATTTGAAATACAGTTTTAAAAGTAAGATGTTTAACTATTTTGGGTACCATATATTAAAAAAATTATATGGTATTTGTCCTTTTGTTACTAGCTTATTTCAATTGCATAATATCCTCCAGGTTAATCCATGTTGTCAAAAATAGGATTTCTTTCTTTTTAAAGGCTGAATAAAATTCCATTTTGCATTTTGCATGTGTGTGTGTGTGTGTATAAATACCACACTTTGTTAGTTTGTCTATTGATTCCACTGATATGAGGCACCTAAAATAGTCAAACTCATGACGCAGAGAATAGAATGGTGGTTACAGAAGCCGGGAGAGGAGAAAGAGCTGTTATTCAATGGTATAAAGTCACAGTTACACAAGATGAATTTGTTGTAGAGATCTACTACATGGCATAGAACCTATAGTCAACACAGTCAACAATACTGTATTATGCACTTAAAAATCCATTAAAAGGATAGATCTCATGTTAAATGTTCTTATCACACACACAAAAAAAGGATGCTAGGAAACTTTTGGAGGTGATGGATATGGATATGTCTATTACCTTGAGTATGGTGATGGACAAGTGGATGCACATGTCTACACTTCAAACTGTACGTACTTAATATGTTTAATTTTTTGTATATCAACTATATCTTAATAAGGCTGTCTAAAAAAATAGATTAAAAAATAAAATTTATTTTCTTCTAAAAAAGATGTTTAATAATTATCAAGAGCATTGACAAATTTCTATAATTTATGACATAACTGCATTTGTGCTGTTAATAAATACAATTTCTAAAACACTATTTCATTATCTCATCTTCTAAAATTTATATTTGTAATGTATAAAATATTAGACAAATAATACTTGTATTTAATCTCATCATTTCATCAAATATAATTTATTGGAGAGTTTGAACACGTCAGTTTACTGAAGAGGATGTGCCAAAAAAAGCCTACCCATCCAAACTAGAGCTGATAAGAGTTTGAACTATGTCAATAGTATTGGGAATGAGAAAAGAGGGATGGAGAGAAGAGATGACAAGAAGAAAAAAAATCTACAGGACCTGATAATTGATGTTTGGGATGAATAAAAGGAAAGAATCTCTGGTGGATCCAGGTTTCCATGTAGACTCTGAGAGTCTGGTAATGACCTTCACCAAGAGAGGAAATCCAGGAAGACAGTGGGGATGAGGAATTAGAATATGGAAACCACACATCTTTATTTAAATACACAGCAGTGACCCCTTGTTATATAGTCAGCCCTTAAAAATGATGAATTCATTATTTTCTAAAGACACACAAAGAAATGTCACTCCTAAGAGGAAATCTCAACTAATTAATGTTGTATACTTATGATTACACTATAAGTATAAGGTATAACAAGCAATGAAGTACATTTGCTTTTGAAAGAAGGTCTAGGAAAAATTATTCTAAAATCGAATGCTGTAATTATTTTCATAAGTATGGAAAAAATACAGTGTTTTATTATCAGGTCTATGAAAAAGGGCAGTGCAATTAATCATCAATTATATTCTTAAAATTAGACTTCTTTTAAAACATAAAAGTCAAAGAAATGCATTTATTTTTAATTGAGGCTCTAAGAATATTTTTTAAATTAGTATCATGAAAGTGTTATTAGGACAAAAATCATTGGCATTGCCCACAAAAGACCCCATTTTCAGTAATGTGCATCAAGTGTATTATCCATAATAAGACTTCGCCCTGGCTTGGCTTTTTTTTTTTTTTTAATTTAAAAAGCTTTAATTTCTTTACATATATTTATCCAGTGTCCCTGTGCCTCATGAGGCTACTTATCTGGGAAATTAAACCGCAAAAAGATGCCTGCCTTTCCCCCAAGTCACACGAGGCACAAGAATAAGAGACACCCCGAGGCGAGACTTCTTGGCATTCCATGTTGTTCTCTTTACTTCAGTAAAAAAAGATTCCACTAAGTTATGAAATTTAGATGGGAGCCCCTCACATGCTGGAGGCCAGAAAAAAATATCACTAAGAAGAAAGGGGCCAGGCACAGTGTCTCACACTTGTAATCCCAGCACTTTGCAGGCCACGGTGGGCAGATCACCTGAGGTCAGGAGTTCGAGCCCAGCCTTGGCCAACATGGTGAAACCCATCTGTACTAAAAATACAAAAATTAGCCGGGCATGGCGGTGGGCACCTGTAATCACAGCTACTCTGGAGGCTGAGACAGGAGCATCACTTGAACCTGGGAAGCGGAGGTTGCAGTGAGCCGAGATCGAGCCACTGCACTCCAGCCTGGGTGACAGAGTGAGACTCAGTCTAGAAAAAAAAGAAGAAGAAAGGATATTGGAGGAAGAAAGAAAAACCTGGCTCCAGCATTTAAAGGATCACTCTCTGCCATAATCTCTTACTCTTATTTGAAGTGTTTCCTTTCTATTACATTAATTCTTCATAACTAACAGAAGTTTCCTTTCCTTCCTTTTCTCTTCCTTTTCTTCTGTCCTTTCCTTTTCTTCCTTTCTTTTCCTTTCTTCTGCAGTCAGTACCCTGCGAGGTATTGGTGATGTCAGCATAACAAGAACACATTCACATCCTCAAGGAGCTCAGAGCTGAGTCAGGAACCTAAGATTTAGGGAAATACATGCCTTTTATTCACTGTTTTTTTTTTTAATTGACAGATAAAATGGTATATATTTATCATGTACAGCATGAGTTTTAAAGTATATATACATTGTGGAATGACTGAATTTAGCTAATTGACATACACGTTACCATACAGAGTTATCATTTTTGTGGTGAGAACACATAACATCCACTCTGTTAGCATTTTTCAAAAGTATAACATATCATTAACTATAGTCATGGTGTTGTACAGTAGATCCCTTGAACCTTTTCCTCCTGTCTAACTGAAGTTTTGGTTTTGCCCAACATCACCTCCCCACCACCTCCAAGAGCTCCAGCCTCAGAGAAACACCATTCTACTCTTTTCTTCTGAGTTCAACTTGTTTAGATTCAGTATTATCTTTCTGTGCCTTGCTTATTTTACTTAACATAATGTCCTCCAGTTTAATCCATATAGGAGAATTTCTTTGGTTTTATTTGTGACTGAATAGCATTCTATTGTGTATATGCACAGCATTTTCTTTATCCATTCATCTGTTGATGGCCACTCAGGTTGATTTCATAGCTTGCTACTGTGAGTAATGCTGCAACAAACATGGGGGTGCAGATATCTCTTCAACACATGGGTTTTATCTCCTTTGGATACATACCCAGTAGTGAAATTGTGAAGTATATAGTAGTTCTATTTTTAATTTTCTTAAGGAACATCCATATTGTTTTCTGTAATGACTGCATTAGTTTACATTCCTACCAACGGTGTGCAAGGTTTCCCTTTTTTACATATCTTCATCAACATTTACCTTTTGTCTTTTTTATAACAGCCATTCTAACAGGTGTGAGGTGGTATCTCATTGCGCTTTTAATTTGCATTTGTTCAATTCTTGGCCCAGGGAACATTTGCAATTTTTATTTTGACCAGAAAACTATGAATATTTTCACTTTTAAATCTTCAAATACTGATAGATTGGCATCTTAAAAGCAAATGCCGCTTAGAGGAGGCAGGCATGATGCTGCTTTGGCCCAGGGCCTCCCCGACGGGCCTGCGCCACGGCCTGGCCTCACCCTCAAGCAGCAGAGGCGCCTGGCTGCCAGGGCCAGCATGCCTGCACCAGGACCGGCACCCCTTCCTGCAGCTGTGCCTGCGCCTTGACTTCACGCCCGACATCTGGGCGCTACAGGACTAGAGCGCCTGCCTCACACCTTTCATGTGCGCAGCCACTCGTCACTCCCACACGGCCTCCTTACTGCGCTGCCTCTGCGAGCCGCTGCCCATTTACCCTGAGTTGGCCAGGGTGGTGGGCTGCCAGTGGTCATCTTCATCAGTTGCAGCTGAGAGTTTCTTATCAGGAGAAATGTGGCTGGCACCCCCACAGTTCTACGAAATAAGACTTGAAAACTTGGCCTCTCTCCCTGACTTGTACTAATTTAGTTTGGATGGTGCATTATAGAAGGATAGAAAAGATGGCTGCCGATCACCTTGTTAACTGCTGATGGGAGGCTCCACATTTTTCGAGGTGACGAGTTACACTTGGAAAATTCAGGCATTTTAGATAATCTTTTGTCTACTGAAAAAAAAAAAAAAAAAGACTGGGCTGGGAGCGGGGGCTCAGGCCCGTAATCCCAGCATTTTGTGAGGCCAAGACGGGAGGAAAACCTGAGGTCAGGAGTTCGAGACCAGCCTGGCCAACATGGTGAAACCCCTTCTCTACTAAAAATACAAAAATTAGCTGAGCGTGGTGGTGCACGCCTGTAGTCACAGCTACTCAGGAGGCTGAGACAGAATTGCTTGAACCCGGGAGGTGGAGGCTGTAGTGAGCAGAGATCGTGCCGCCACTGCACTCCAGCCTGGGTAACAGAGTGAGACTCTGTCTCAAAAAAAAAAAAAAAAAAAAAAAAAAAAAAAAAAAAAGACTGAAGAAATCATGAAGGCAGGCAACAAATTTTACCAAATAGTGATGTCCAATCGACATCTTTATGATATCTACATGACTGTTCAAAGTGTAAACACATTTATCGCGAGAACCCTTTCTCAAGAAAGAGCCAACTGTAGGGTCTTGGTGCTTGTTTGTAAACTGGCTTACTTGGAGTCCTTGTGAATAATGAGGTTTGAATTTCAATTTGCTTGAAACTTAAGAAACATTGTGCCTATGAAAGTTATAATAACGCGCTATTTCTCATTTCAAGTGTTTTAGGGAGCTCTCTTGCTTGTTTTACTCTTTAAACCTTGCAGTGTGCCATCATTTATAAATGATGTTTATAAAGTATTAGTGATCTTGTTAACCAAAATAAGAAAAATATTTCACAAGGTTCCCACTTCTGTATTGCTTTATTATCTTAAAAGTTTAAACAAGATGTTCTGTTGTTATTGTTTTTCTTGCCATCCACTATATTAGCACTTTCCCTCATGTGCCTTGGAGGTTGATCCATGAATTTCGCAGACATTTTGCTGGAATTACATTCAGGGTGTCTGATTAGATGGTGAAGAGGAGACTGAGGCAAACTAAAAATGACCAACCACGTCATTGTTTTCTTGCTATGTTTTTAGCTTGATGATTAAGATACTATTCCTTTTAAAACCAAGTGACATTTTATGTTTCCCAAATTAGAAATCTATTTTAGTTAATATTAAAAAAAAAAAGAAGCCATAACAAAAACTGTCATTGCTTTTACTGCAGAGTGTTAATGAATGTAGAGATTAGAGAGACGTAGTGTTTAATTAATGACGTTTATTTTTACTATATTTAGTAACTTTTTATTGTCTTTAAAGATAAAAAAATTTATTGATTAAAAGTGATAAATGATAGTTAAGACACCCATTGTGTCAAGATCTTTGACTGTATTATGCATTATACAATTGATTTCATTTTGAGGCAGGAAAATGGGGTCTGGAGGCAAGGGAATATAAGACTGATTCACACTTCGGTAGGACAGGAAATATCCTCTCCATAGGGCATACACTGAGTAAATGACTTTGTAACTTTACTTCATTTCTCCACTTACATAGGGCATACTCCCAAGTAACCTATGGAATCTTCTAGATCGTATTTAAATCCCCACAAATTCTGTAATGGCACCCTATGCTCAGGCCCACTCCCACATTGTGGAATGTACCTTTATTTTCAATAAATCTTTCATTACTTCCTTGCTTTGTGCATTTTGTTTAATTCTTTGTTCAAGATGTCGAGAACCTGGACACCTTCCACTGGTAACATATTTTGAGGAGCCAATCGGGAGAAATTTCAGGAGAAGGTAGGTCCAAAGTTAGGGATTTATTTTTCTCCATTCCCCTTTCTGCTCTTTACAGGGGAGTCTCCCTTTCTCTCTGTTCCTTTCCAACTCAGGACCCTTGGTGGGCAGCACTAAAATGAGGAAGCAACTGCAGGTTTCTAGCTATGGCCGGTGAAACTAAGGGGTTTCCATGTGAAGGTGCCTAACTGCCACCGCCCAGTTGGCTTAAGGGACCAGGGTCTTTTTCATGTTTTTCCTTTCTTTCTGTTTCAGTCTTTCAGTGGCTGTTTCCTAGAAGCTCCTTGGAAATTGAGGGCAATTGGCTGGCGTCACTCCCTAGTATTGCCAGAAGGCCTAGGAATGAATGGGAATAACTGCCCTGCCCAGGAGGGGGAAAGACAGTTTTTTAAAAATCTTTCCTGGGTGTGGTCCCTCATCCCTACTTGTAGCACAGCTCAGAGCAAACTCACGTTTCAGGTGACTTAAACCTTCTTTTCTTATGCTATATTCTTCCCTTCCCCTATTCAACTGGCTAAGGGCAAAAGAAGCCTACCCGGCCTCCAGTTCCTATCATTAAAGTTTGTAGAAAAGGAAGCATGGGAAAGTGTGGCCTTATCAAATTATAAGGATGCTAAAAGTCAGGGCACACCCAGGTCCCAAAGGAAAGCTCATAGTAGGCTCTGGAGGGAAAGCATGAAAAGTGGCACCGGTGCCCACCTAAGGTCAGCGACATCTGACACTCTAAGATTGCACCCCACAGGAGGACACTCTGGGGGATCCTGTGGACCTCAGCCTCCCCAAAGGGGACACTCTTGACAGAGATTCTGAGGTCTAGTCATAAGCCCTCCTTAGAATTTTCTCACAGTTGCAACGCTGCTTGGCCCCAAAATTGTTTAGAATGTGGAGTTTACTGTCTAATGAGAGAGTGGGATGGCGTTGCAGGTATGCAGGCTTTTGTGCTAAGCAGAGGGCCTGGTTAACTGACATTTGATGCTCTCATTTGGTGCTGTTTAGCTCCACTGTTCTTTGGAGTCTAGGGAGGTTTGGCCTTTAAGAATCAAACTGCTATCAAAACTTCTTTACCTGAAATTTTGGTTCACAGCCTCCATTGGATTATCTACTGGGGCAAACAAATTAAAACCAGTGAGCTTTTATTGCTATCTCATGACTAGGGTTCTAAGCTACTGGATCTTCATTTATGCCTGTGTATACATGCCTAGATGTGTTTATTTATATGTACACTTATTGTTATATCTAAAAGTTAGTTCAAATTACAGATTTGAAAAGGTTATTTATGAAACAATGTAGTAATGAATCATTAAGTAGGGGAGAAACGTGGAAAAAGTTTAAATAATAAAATATTCTTTAAAACCTGATAGAGAATTGGAGACAATTGGCTAATTAATATTTTCAAGCTCTTAGTCTTGATTAAAGTAAAATAAGAAGTATTGTAAAGAAATGACAGTTTACGCTCTAGCTATGACAGGGAATATCCTCTCCATAGGGTATATGTCGAGTAAATGACTTTGTAATTTCACTTCATCCTCTTCATTTACATAGGGTGTGCCCCAAGTAACCAATAGAATTCTTTAGAGGGCATTTAAACCTCCACAAATTCTGTAATGAAGCCCTTGAGCCCCTATGCTCGAACCACTCCCACTCTGTGGAATTTACCTTCATTTTCAATAAATGCCTTCATTCCTTCCTTGCTTTGTTTGTGCATTTTGTTCAATTATTTGTTCCAGATGCCAAGAAACTGTACACCCTTCACCGGTAACAATTTTCATGAAATGACTTAGTTATTCTGCCATAAAATAAAGACAATGGGCCTGACACAGTGGCTCAGGCCTGTAATCCCAGCACTTTGGGAGGCTGACTGGGGTGGATCACCTGAGGTCTGGAGTTTGAGACCAGCCTGACCAATATGGAGAAACCCCATCTCTACTAAAAATAGAAAATTAGCCGCGTGTGGTGGCGCATGCCTGTAATCCCAGTTACTCGGGAGGCTGAGGTAGGAGAATCACTTGAACCCAAAAAGCGGAGGTTGTGGTGAGCTAATGTGCTATAGCTGACCTAGAGCCAGAACCTGAGCAACGCCATTTTATAAGACAAAGCTGTGTCTCCAAAAATGAGTTGTAACTGCTGCCCCGTTTTCCTTGCAATAACTGCTGACCTTGGCTTCTGTGAATAAAAACAGCTAGCTTGCTGTAAAGTTGCTTGTCCTGCATCCCCTCACCCCCTTGGTCCTAAAACCAGGATGTGGTTTTTCAGTCTAAAAACCCTGCTCCCCCTGAGCTCGGGGCCACAGGTTGGAGAGACGTGAGTCCTCTGTGGTCGCCGGCATAATAAATGACCCAGCAATTTGGTATACTTTTGTCTTGGTAATAATTTTCTACGCTCGGTCCATTACAACACTAAGATCACACCATTGCGCTCCAGCCTGGGCAACAAAAGTGAAACTCCATCTCAAAAAATAATAATAATAAAGACGATTAATTTTTAAAAATGCCTACTTGGACTGGTCTTTTGTTAAATAAATGCCTTTTACAAAGAACTAAAAGGCAAGAAAAGTCTACTGTACCTGTGGATGGTGTCTTTCCATAGCTGGAAGTGACTTTTTTTAAATATAGTGATTTTTTAGTGATACTGATGCACACTGCAAACATTTCAGAGTGACACTCTAAAACCCCAGGCTTTATAGCTTTAAAAATTCAAGTTATTTATTCTCCTTTGCCCACATTTTTTGGTCATACTAAGACTATTTATTAAGCACAGGCACAGCAAGCATGCTTTCCTTCTAATAGGCACTGCAATTTTCCTGAACTGCGATTTCCCTCCTTATTCCTCAGCTCACTATTAAAGTTGAAAAACAGGGGCTTTCCTTACATGGGGCAGGGATTTTCTGGAACCTCACATTGGGTTCTGAAGTTGGTAACTGATGCTTTTTTTTTTTTCTTTTTCTTTTTGAGACAGTCTGGCTCTGTCTCCAGGCTGGAGAGCAGTGGTGCGATCTCAGCTCACTACAACCTCTGCCTCCCAGGTTCAAGCTATTCTCTCCTGCCTTAGCCTCCCAAGTAGCTGGGACTACAGGAGTGCACCACCACACCCAACTAATTTTTGTATTTTTAGTAGAGGGGGGGTTTCACCATGTTGGCCAGGATGGTCTCAATTTATTGATCTCATGATCCACCTGCCTCAGCCTCCCAAAGTGCTGGGATTACAGGCATGAGCCACCACTCCTAGGCAACTGATGGATTTTTAATGCAGCAACCACCCCATTGTTTTCAGGACTTAGGGTTGATGTTGAATATAATGAGATGAATAAGTAAACATTAGCCAGTACACTTAAGCATCCTCCCTTAAGGCTCTGTGGTGTAGAAGTGCTTTCATGTGGTGGGAGAATGAGACACCCCCATGGGCTGCTTCTGCTCCCCAGCATGGAGTAAGCGTCTTCCAGTGACATAGTAAAATGAAAAGGAACCACAATCGTTGTGCAGATGAAGCAGATTTTTGGGTAGTGACCTGTTGTAAAATGTAATCAGAGCTTTCCTTTAATGGACTGAAAATCCAAACCAATTAAAATACTCTCTGACCCAAACCATAGTTCAGATCAGACTGTGAGAGGCTATTGTCTTTAATGTACTTCACCTCTCCTCTGAAACAAGCCCTGCTTCTTTTGAAAAGGTTAAAATTATGTCCATGCAGCAAAACTGTAAATGGCCTGCCTTAAAAGGAGTAAGCATCCGAAAGATATCCTGAATCCTCACTCTTAGCAGGATGAAAGAGCAGACACTAGAGAAGAATGCCTGCTTATATTTCAGACAAAGGATGTGAAATAGGGAAAGAAAAATTTTACTAAGTTGACATTTATTCAAATCATAACGGGAGGAGTTTTAGATGTTTTTCATTGTGTTATTCAGAAAGTCAGCCCATATCACTGCATGTCCATACACACAGGGAAGAATTCTCCACTTTCCAACAAGAGATGCATGGATATCATGGGACCATCCATGAATTCAAACTGAAGGGCCTGGAAAATCAAACTGAATGTCAGGGTGCATGAACAACAGAGATAATGCCTCCATGATCCTCTCTTCAAACGTATGATAAGACTGAGAAGGAATTCATTTTGAAAAAAAAAAATAAAGGTAGACAAAAGAAGCCAAAATATTGTTTTCTCCAGCTGAATCATCTGCCACTCCATCTGGTTCCATGAAAGTCCTGAGCAGACTGGCAAGAAAAAAACTCAAGTATTGCCTCAAGAGCTTATGGACCAACATGGCTGAAGCAGAATGAATGAGGGAACTAATTCTAACCAATGAGGTCAAAAAGGAGCGAAGAGAACAACTGTGAAACAGAAAGCCCTTATCCCAGTGCCTAAGACTTGCTCCTTAAATGCTACCTACAGCAGCCGCCTGTGGGACTGTGAGCTCCTAACAGAGACAGAAGCCCTCAGAGCAGGAATCCATCCTCTTTGCTTTCATATTTCCAGCACCTATGGTAGTTCCCAGCACAAAGAAAGGGCTGAATGAATGAGGAACAAATTATTTACTCTAATTACAGTCACGAGACTGTTATGTGAGGTCAGAACATGAAGTTACTAATTTATAACATGTGATACACCTCTCTAACGTACTAATTATGTCAGGTGGCTATCCAGGGCACTTTCTACCAGATATCAAAGTAGTTAAGTAGCCTAATTAATCAAAAGGAAACTGCTTAATAAGCATGGAATAAGGTCAAAGAAAGCTGGATTGTCTTAAGAGATGTTACTTGCAATCTTGTCTTCTTTGCCCTGGCAATTTTACATATCAGAAGACGGATCTGGCTAATAAATTGGGTCAAAACAGGAAATAGAACAAACACACCAGAAGGACTCTGTTGATTAACTATCTAAGGCTCACCCCCTCTTCCTGTCCCCTAGTTGGTAGCTAACAGATTCCAGGGGGGACCTACTTCAGAGGGGGCTGGGCCCTGCCTCAGCCCCAGGGTGTGAATCACAGTTGATCTGGTCTAATCACAGTAACCCCCTTCCCTTTGATAGGGATTATTTAGGCAAAAGCATGGGATATAATTTTGACTAATAAGACATATGGAGATAACTACTGGGGAGCTTCTGGGAAAGATTTCTTCACTCTTAAACAAATTTTCATGAGAAGCTGACTTTTCTGCTTGATACAGCTGCATGAGGAAGTAGCCCTTGGATTAGAATTCTGCTTAATACAGCACTCTTGCTTCCAGGTATGGACAAACCCTAGGTTAAAAGTCAACATTCTAAGGATGGCAGAGCAGAAAGATAGAAAGAGCCTGGGTCTTCATTTACATTATCCAGCTGTTATTTAATCAATCATGAAAATATCTTTTCAATGTTATATGAGATGATAAATTTGCTTATTTTTTAGCAATTTTGTGTGGGTCTTGTACTAGTCAGGTCAGGCTGCCAACACAAAATACCACATACTGGGTAGCTTAAATAACAGATATTTATTTTCTGACAGTCCTGGTGACTAGAAGCCCAAGATCAAGGCATCAACAGGTTCGGTTTCTCCTGAGGCTTCTCTGCTTGGCTTGTAGACAGCTATGTTCTCACTGTGTTCTCATATGGCCTTTTCTCTGTGTGCAGGCATCTCTGTGTCTCTTCCTCTTCTTCTAAGGACACAAGTACTATTGGATTAAGACTCCACTCTTATGACCTCATTTAACTTTAATTACCTCTTGGCCGGGCACGGTGGCTCATGTCTGTAATCCCAGCACTTTGGGAGTCCAAGGTCAGGGGATCACCTGAGTTCAGGAGTTTGATACCAGCCTGGCCAACATTTTGTGAAACCCTGCCCATCTCTACTAAAAATACAAAAATTAACTGAGCCTGGTGGCATGAGCCTGTAGTCCCAGCTATTCAGGAGACTGAGGCAGGAGAATCACTTGAACCCAGGTGGCAGAATTGCAGTGAGCCAAGATTGCACCACCGCACTCCAACCTGGGCGACAGAGCTAGACTCTGTCTAAAAACAAAACAAAACAAAACAAAAAACTTTAATTACCTCTTTAAAAACTCTATCTCCAAATTACTCGAATGTCCAAATATCTCCTGCCTCCTTAAAGGCCCTATCACATTTAGGGTTAGAATTTCAACATGAATTTGAGAGAGACACAATTCAGCCCATAACAGCTTGCCTCTTACTAATAACATACTGTTTATTTAGTCATTGTGATAATAATTTCAGAGAGTCAGTGTAAGCCCACTATCACAACATCTAATGCACAACAGCGATTATAGGTTGTACATCAAATTTTTAATTTGGATAACATAAGCAGGAGATTAGACTAGATGACCTTTAAGGTCCCTCCCAACTCTGAGACTCCATGGGTACATCTGTTAACTGCTAATATTTTTAAAATTATGATTGTTTATTTGATACCAGTTGAATTATGTTTAGGTACAAGGATCAGAAAAATCTAGAGAAATGCATCTAACAGTGACTTAAGCTGCATTATGTAAAAAGCATTCCAGGAGTAAAGAAGTTCCAGATTAGTTAATAAAGTTGCTTAACAAATCATCAGAGCCAGGGTTCTTTCCATCTTTCCAGCCTTCCAGTCATCAATGTGCCAGCAGTTTCCCCATGGTCACAAAATGACTGCATGAGCTCCAGGTATCACATCATTACAAAGCCTCCACAGGCAATACAAAGAAAAAGTGAAACATCTTTGCTTCTTTCCATTTTTTTAAGAATAAAGAAAGCATTTCATAAAACTCCCCATTGGGCTTCTCATTGGTCAGATTTTTTCACCTATGTACTATAATTGGTTTAAATCAGCAGCCATCCCCTCATTTCTCATTGCTAGAACTAAGTAACATATAGTACGCACCAAATCAATAGGGAATGAAGAAGAGACCACTTTCCTTTGGAGCATCTGTAGGTCAGCCAGGCAGTGTGACTGACATCTCCAGTTAAACAATTAAATCAGGGGAACTCAGTCAGAAGACATGCCAGTAGATAGCTTCATTATCTGGTTTGGAGATCTTCAGTGAGTCAATAAATTGACAATTGTTTCATATTTGCTTTATATAATATGATCATAGCCTATATTTCTTTTAATTTGTAAGTAAATGTTAGTAATTATGAGAGACACTTTTCAAGCACACTGGAGTTCTGATGCAATTAGCTTCTTGAGTGAAAACAACTCCAATAGATAGAAATACCTAGGAATCCACCATCTTCCCTCCCATAAAATAAACTCCCTTTAGAATCCATGAATCATGACCGTCCAGCCCATTTTTAATAGCTTCTGTTGGAGACATTTCAAAATAAAGGGCAGTTATTATTTATTGTTTGTAATGAAGCCTATTCAGCCCAGAGAGACATTATGAGGATCACTGTCAGATTTTGGAAAATGCCTTTGGCTTTTCAATGGAAAGGTACTATATATGTTAATAAAAGGAATAGCAGGCCGGGCGCGGTGGCTCAAGCCTGTAATCCCAGCACTTTGGGAGGCCGAGGCGGGTGGATCACGAGGTCAAGAGATCGAGACCATCCTGGTCAACATGGTGAAACCCCGTCTCTACCAATACAAAAAATTAGCTGGGCATGGTGGTGCGTGCCTGTAATCCCAGCTACTCAGGAGGCTGAGGCAGGAGAATTGCCTGAACCCAGGAGGCGGAGGTTGCGGTGAGCCAAGATCGCGCCATTGCACTCCAGCCTGGGTAACAAGAGCGAAACTTCGTCTCAAAAAAAAAAAAAAAAAAAAAAAGGAATAGCAATAATATTCTTGCACAATCTTGACACTGAGTTCATCTTTGTCTTAAAAAATGAGTTCATTTTTAGGCCTTATGGGGATTACTGAATTCAATTTGTCCTAAGAATGCTGAGGCTGGTGAAAAAAAAGATGCTCATTATAAAAGCACTTTCTCCATTTTCTGCTCCGTTCAATATACATTGTTCTTAACTTTTGTGTATATGCAAGAGTTGACTATTTCTTGTAAGTGTACAATGGTACCAGGTTGATGCAAAAGTTACGGCAAAAACTGCCATGGCAAAAATTGGTGGGTTTTTGCCATTACTTTTGCACCAACCTAATAATTGAAATTTGAACTCTATAAAAATTATAGAATGGCATAGAAAGAAATTTTTAGGTGAAACTTTGCAAATGTTTCCCAGACTCACATACATGTACTCACATGCTCAGGCATTTCTATGCATACACATGAGAAAGAGACAAAAATAAGAAAAGGAGATGTGAAGTGAGAATTTTAAGAAAAATATTATATTCATAGCTATATATAGATTGTGTTTATATAGTCTTACAAAGCACTTCTGTACACATTATTTCATTTGATTCTCACTATAAACTTTGGAGCTAGGTGGGAAGGTGAGACTTGCCTAGCTCTTTTGCCCTGGGCACTGTAAAATTCAAAGGCAGATTTTCCAGAGAACAGGGCTGCCCGACGTTTCATGCTGGACAGAAAGGGAAAGACTCTGTGGAAGCACAGAAAGCCAACGAACCCAGACATCATTGCTCTCCATCAGGTCTCAATGTAGATTTCCAACTGCTTTTCCTTTAACCTTGCCAACGGTGAGGAGAAGGATGCATTGTGAGGCAGAGACAGTTGAAGGGGTTACATCACTTGGATTATTCATTTCTTGTCAATTTTCGGGAAGCAACTGAGACCAAGATACTTAGTGCAAGCCACAGAGCTTAAAGTAAGGCAACCTGAGGAGGCCAGGAGAGAGAGATCGTTTCAAATCTGAGCTTTATGCACAGGCTCCTGTGGTCAGTTCTCTATGACTTTAAGTCTGACTCACATATTTGATGTGCAGTTAATTCTCTATAAACAAACAAGCTATTTGATATGGTTTGGCTGTGTCCCCACCCCAATCTCATTTTGAATTGAAGCTCCCAAAATTCCCATGTATCATGGGAGGGACCTGGTGGGAGATAATTGAATCATGGGGGCAGGTCTTTCCTGTGCTGTTCTCATGATAGTGAATAAATCTCACTAGATCTGATGGTTTTATAAAGTGGAGTTTTCCTGCACAAGTTCTTTCTTGCCTGCCATCATGTAAGATGTGTCTTTCACCTTCGGCCATGATTGTGAGGCCACCCCAGCCATGTGGAACTGTGAGTCCATTAAACCTTTTTATCTTTATAAATTACCCAGTCTCAGGTACGTCTTTATCTGCAGCGTGAAAACGGACTAATGCTGTTTTGACCAAATCACAACAAATAATGAAGTAACTGCCCCCAGAGAAGTTGCCCAAGGCTTTTGCTTCTGCAGGTACCCCTACCATCAACTCCTGCCTCTTGTGAATGATCACACTGCTCGAGTTTTTTTAATTCCCACTTTTCAAAAATTCCAGGCTGTCTCAAACGAGGCAACCTAGCAACTTTCTCCCTATAGAAAACTTCACCTTGTCATTCTGCCACTTCTAAATCTAATTCAGAATTGCTTTTCTGGTTTTTACAACTCTTCATTGGTTTGCTCCTCTCTGCTTTTCCAAATTCATTTCTTTTTGTCTGCATCAATCTGTCACCTTCAACACCACCTCGTCACTCCACTTCTTGGCTTTTCAGGCAGTTACTGTTTGAATAAGAAGATTGAAAATCTCATTTCTCACTTTTCAGAACTCTTACAGGAACATATTGCAAAGCCTCCCTCACACCCGAGAGAGAGGAAGAGAGAGAGCATGACACCTCAAAAAGAATGTCTAAAGTGGGAGTAGCCCTAAAATAGAGCACAATAAAAATGTGCTGCTATGTTTTCTTTAAAAAAACAAAAACAAAGCAAAATCTCATAATGGAACTTTCCCGCAGTAGATGAGCTATTATCAAAGTATTCTAGAAAAATTCCATAAATTGCTAAATTCTCTTTTAAAAAAACCAAAAACCCATGCCGTTCTAACCACCGCAACAAGCCACAAGGGAAAAAAGGCTGCAAAGACAAAGCCCATTCTCACTTGGTACCAGCGCTACCCTGGTATATGTTACACCACTGAGAAGACTTGTCAATTCAAGCAACTGTTCTAAGGCACACTTCACCATCAGAACTGGTACTCCATTCATATTCCTTCCTTCCACAGGCTTGACAGATGGATGAATTCCTAATGGCCCCAGATTACATTCAAATAGTTGCAATAACCACCTCCTCCTTAGTGAACACTGCTTTCCCCCCAGGCAATAAAATGGAGATAATGGTAGAGGGGTATAAAATAACATAAATTGGGAATCTAGGCTCAAAATCCAACATTTTCCCTGCTGGCAGGAACACCAGACGGTGGTGTCTTGATCCTGCCATGTACATATTCCATGAGTGACAACAGGCAATGAGATGTGAAGGAAAAGAGAAAGACGTGCCCACCAGGTCCCTCCCTAAGGGCAGCCAAGTGTTTTGTCTGAACTACCTTGTGGCTTATTGGAGTCAGAACCGCATGTTTCGTAGAAAGCTGTCTGCCACCATGTTAGGATCTTTACTGATTATCACCAAAGGTCTTTTGTCTTCGGAATGCAATGAAAAATAACTCCTGTAAAGGAAGGTGGTATAAGCTGGGAAATGCAGGCTACTATGTCAGAGTCATGTGGATAGATGTGTTCTGCTCACAGGCTTCCATTTTACTCTATAACAGAAAAGAAAGATAAAATTTCCAGGAAAAAGAAATTAAAACTGCTGCCAGTGAAAAGAATTTCTACCAGCAAGTCAAGTAAGCTGGGGTCTCCACTTACAGATGATTACCATAGACTGTGGATTAAACCATGTCCGCATATCCACATCAGAAGTCTCTATTTGGTCTTTCCCCTCATAGTCTTTCTTATATTATAATCTTCCAGTTTTGATTTTTGCTCTAAGTTGGCATGAGATTCACATTTCTAGGGACGTCAGGTTGTAAGTATAGAAATGAATTTCATTCTAATTTCTTTTTGTGTATGAAAGTAAATGTAGAATGCAGATGTATACACTATGATTAAAAGAGGCTGTGAAGAATATCTTCTAGTGAAGAATTTGCTTCCTGTAGTTTTGTGGCCTCTGGTGTTATAATAGAGGGTAATCCATTTATATATTTTGATTAAAATTTATTCATAGTCTTGTCATATCTCTTTCCATAATGTGCCAATATTCTTGTCCTATCCACTATCAAAATGAACTTAAAACATGTATTTTTTAAAAGGTTGCATGGTATTGAGTTTCCATGTTTTCTATTGATATATTTGTCCTCTGCACCTTCTTTTCCCCTCTTGTCAACTGCTATTCCTAGTCACATTTGGCTTTGCATTACATTTCCCCAATTTTAACATTCCCATTTGTTTTCATTATACTCTGATTTCTTTACTAATTCCCTGGAGAGAAAGAAATTCTATTGTTGTTATTTTCTTTTTTCTTCTAAAGATTGGAGAATAGAGCTGAAATATTTGTGAAATGACTAGTTCCATAAATATCAAGAAGGGTGTAATAAGTGGAAACTGTTCTTGGAATCCCAACTCCTAGGGTGTGGTCTATTTTTAGTAGACCACATAATAAATGGGTGGACACAAAAATCCAAGTGCCTCTAATATTGGGGGTGAGCTGAAATCAAATCAGATTTCTTGATGGTAATTGATCATAAAGTAATTTCACCCACAATGACAACAAATTGATGAGTCAATTTGAGAAATACATTAACTTATTTTTATAATTAAGAATCTCTCAACAGATTTCTGTAAATACTACAAAAACAAAACTCTAAAAAACAAAAGTAGTTTAATTTTGTTAATAAGATAGAGCTTTCATTTTTAAATTTTTCTTTCTTTCTTTTTTTTTCTGAGATGGAGTCTAACTCTGTTGTCCAGGCTGGAGTGCAGTGGGATGATCTTGGCTCACTGCAGCCTCCACCTCCTGGGTTCAAGTGATTTTCCTGCCTCAGTCTCCCAAGTAGCTGGGATTACAGGTGCCTGTCACCACACTAGGCTATTTTTTTTTTGTATTTTTAGTAGAGTTGGGGTTTTGCCATGCTGGCCAGGCTAGTCTCGAACTCCTGACTTCAAGTGATCTGCCCTCCTCAGCCTCCCAAAGTGCTGGGGTTACAGGCGTGAGCCATCACACCTGGCCTCATTTTTTTTTAAGATAAAATTGGCCTCTTAGCTAAGTGATTATCTTTCAGCGTGGTAACTGAGGACTCAGCTGCTGCTGACCATTTTATGTTATCAGTGGACCAAAAGGTTGCTTAAAACCTGCTTTGATGCCAGGTGTGGTGGCTCACACTGCAATCCCAGCACTTTGCGAGGCTGAGGCGGGCGGATCACTTGAGGTCAGGAGTTTGAGGCCAGCCTGACCAACATAGTAAAACTCCACCTCTACTAAAAATACAAAAATCAGCTGAGTGTGGTGGTGGGCGCCTGTAATCCCAGCTACTCAGGAGGCTCAGATAGGAGAACCGCTTGAACCTGGGAGGCAGAGGTTGCAGTGAGCTGAGATGACACCACTGCACTCCAGCCTGGGTGCCAGAACAAGACTCCATCTCAAAAAAAAAAAAAAAAGAACCAAAAACTCCACCTGATTTGATACAGTTTCATGATGATTTTTGTTTTGTTTACTGCGGAGATTTAAAATGGTTGCTTACTTTAAGAGAAACAGAGTGTGGTTGTAAAATGTAACTGTAGGAGCAAAGCATGGACCCAAGGGAGCGGAGGGTGAGCACACAGGAGGCCACAGCTACTCTCTGCTGTGTTATAGGGGAGGGTAGAGCCAGCTGGCAGACAGCAGGCTGGAAGCCAGCAGTTAGAAGTAGCAGCTGAGGGTGACCTCGGCTGGGAGAAATGAGAAGGATCCCTGGAGTGGAGAGATGTGACGGCAATGCTCATAAAACGATTGTTGCCTTTACTGAAACAGTAGAGGTCAGGTGTCCTCAGACATTAGAGCACAGAAAAGTCACGTAAGCAGCTTAAAAATTCAAATTCCTTGTCCTATTTGAGTCTTGGGACCCGAAAATCTTTATGTTAAATCATCAACACAGTGACTCTGATCCAGCTCTTCTAGGAACTACACTTTAAAAATCCATGGACTAAGGTGCAGCATCTGTGAAAATAAAACACAAAGATCTATGACAATTTTGCAGGTGATAAGACTACATATTTCTCCTTAGGGATTTGGCTTTTGTTTAACCTTTTTTAAAAGCCTCACTTACCCATAATATTGAATTACTTCAGGGTTGTTTAATTAAGTAAGACACTTCCATTTTGATATTCTGACCTCTTGTCAGACAATGTGTCCCCATTTGGAGTGTTCTAAATAGAATCCTCATTTTAGAAGAAACTGCGCTTTTTGCTGTTACAGCAGTTGTTTATATTTGTTGCTGTTTTATTCTTTAAAAATAAAACCATATGGAGATACATGCACAATTCCTGCTTCTCTCAGTTACCTACCCAGAAATAAAATAATTCTAGCTATAATTGAGTCTAAGCTATGCCAAGCCTATCTGGTAGCCACTGTTTGAAACGCCTGCACAAAGCCTTGAAGGAGTCTATTTTTCTTCAAAGTGCCAGCTGTACATACTGCCATTTCCTGCATGGCTTCTGCCACTCAGGAGTGCTGCACCCTGGTGGTTCTTTAGTGGTGTCCTTTTTCTCCATTGCTTCATTGTGGGGTGCAGAGTGTCTGTCTGAAGATGCTCCACCACAGCTCAAGAGCACCATCTTGGGATGCTCATTTTTGCAACAGATAGAGGATTTGAGTGGCATAGAATTCGATAACTGCTAGAGGCAAGTTCAGTAAACCTAGAACAAAAAATCAAAAGAAAGAAAGAAAAGGGGTGCTGGGGCAGTTGCTTTAACCATGTGCATTAGCTTGGAACACCTCTTAGAGTTGTTCTTGGTAGGAGATGCAGACTTCATCTGAGACAGACAGTGCTGCTGCCTTCCAAAAAATTTACATTTTGTGGCTGGGTGTGGTGGTTCACACTTGTAATCTCAGCACATTGGGAGGCCGAGGCGGGTGGATAACCTGAAGTCAGGAGTTCGGGACCAGCCTGACCAACATGGAGAAACTCCATCACTACTAAAAATACAAAATTAGCCGGGCGTGATGGCACAAGCCTGTAATCCCAGCTACTTGGGAGGCTGAGGCAGGAGAATCACTTGAACCTGGGAGGTGGAGGTTGCAGTGAGCCAAGATCACGCCATTGCACTCCAGCCTGGGCAACAAGAACAATACTTCATCTCAAAAAAAAAATTATATTTTGCTATTGTTGTATGCAGGTCTAAGTCACAGTCAGCCTTGAAAGAATCCACTATAAATCTAATCAGTGGCAAAGAAACTTAGAGGGCTTTATGGAAAAGTAAGTTCTTTCCAGATAGCCTGCAAAAATGTGCTGCCCCTAAATCACCAATTACACTGTAATATTTGAGATATGCAAGCAAACCACTGAATTGGGGGAACATTCCCAGAAAAACAAAAATATAAAAGTACTTCGATTTTCAAACCTCTAAAGAGAATCGTCACTGATTTATCACATAATCTAAGGGTCTGACAAACTGGAGCATTGCACTTTGAATGCATATGTTTAGAAATTCTGCGATGGAGTCTCATTTGGCCTTTGGTTTTTTTTGGCTAGGGTTTTCAGCACCGATGTCTTATGCTGGCTCTCCCTCAGCTGCCCACACATCTTATGGGAATGGAACAGATGAGACAGTTGGTGGATGCAGGAAAGAAAAGTGAGACTAATAAGAGGGATCAGACTGGGAGGAAATTCATGCTTTTCCTCGTGGTAATTAGAGAGCTTGATGCATACGCAAATCCATATACATTTCTTTAGGTTGCCATAGACAATATTCAACATTCAATATTCCCTTTCATCCTCAAATTCTCTCCCTCAGCACAGGCAAACTATATAACAACGCCAATGCCAATCTGTGTGCAGAACACCAACTAGAAAAAAACGTTGGATGGCATTAATTTCACATGTGAAGTGATCTGAAGAAAGCAACTAGGAGTAAGCCACTACTGGCTGGGCACAGTGGCTTACACCCAGTATTTTGGGAGGCCCAGACAGATGGATCGCCTGAGGTCAGCAGTTTGAGACTAGCCTGGCCAACATGTTGAAACCCCATTTCTACTAAATATACAAAAATTAGCTGGGTGTGGTGCACACCTGTAATCCTAGCTACTTGGGAGGAGGCTGAGACAAAAGTCACTTGAGCCCAGGAGGCTGAAGTTGTAGTGAGCCAAGATCGTGCCACTGCACTCCAGCTTGGGCTTGGGTGACAGAGCAAGACAGCATCTCAAAAAAAAAAAAAAAAAAAAAGAAAAAAGAAAAGGAAAGGAAAGGAAAAAGAAGATACCAATACTATCTCCCAGCCCCCTTGGTATCTAGGCTGCTCTGGAAGAATGAGCAGCCTGTCTTCCAGAAGCTTGAGAGGAACTGGACTCCTCGGGGAGAAGCAGGAGACGAAATTTAATGCAAGAAGTTTGAGGATGTAAGGAAATTGATTAGGTATCAGTTAGGGTAATGCTAGACAAATGCTAACGAATAAGCCCCCACATTTCAGTGGTTGCATCACACCCAGGTTAAGAATCCAATGCAGGTGTTCTTCATTGGCTACAGCTTTTCCCCATGGACTAATTCAGAGATCCAAGCTCCTTCCATCTTGTGGCTTCCATCCTGTGGCTCTGAATCCTTTCTATTCAGACAGGATAAGAGAGTAGGAGAAACAATGATACTTTTTAAAAATCCCATCTGGGAGGTGACATAAATCTCTTTCTCATTTCATTGATGAAAACTAGTCACATGGCATCATCTGGATACAGGAAAGGCTGGAAGATGTGGTCTCTGGCTGGGCAGCCAAATTGAACTGACATCGCTACACTGTGAAAGGGGATGTTAAATTTTAGGGGACAGCTGGCCATCTCTACCATGCAAAGTTTTGATAAGGCATAGTGGACAGGACTGAGAAGGAAACCAGCAGAAGAACACACAGAATATTATGGGAACTGGACAAGACAGTTAACTAAAAGGAATTGCATTTGCTAGTGGCCTGACATAACAAAGATGAGACATGATTGAAGCAATTATCTTTGAAATTTGGGGGTAAGGCAGTCTAAGAATTCAGGCATGATGAGATTAGGAGGCTTTGCTCAGTGTTCAAAGAGGATATAATCAAGAACCCGGCTGGGTGTGGTGGTTCACGCCTGTAATCCCAGCACTTTGGGAGGCTCAGGTGGGCAGATTGTCAGGCCTCCAAGTCCAAGCCTGGCCTTATAGCCTTGGTAACCCACAAGTACACCTCTGGATGGTCCCCAGGAGTCAGGAAGTCTGAAGTGACCACAAATAACCAGGTGACCACAGAAAGAAGTATAACAACTTGTTCCTGCCTCAACTAATTGCTCCCCCACTGCAACCTGCAACCATTGTTCCTGTTCAGTCTTGTGAAAATTTCACCCTAGGACATTGGGTTTCTCAAGATCCCCACCCCTGAACTATGTAATTTACTGCACCCTCCCCTCTGCTTGCAACTGATACCCCCACAACCCTTACGATCATGCCTGTTTGTAATAAATGACATCTACCCTTGTGATCATGTAGCGCATGACGCCCTTCCCCTCCCCAAAATAGATTACCAACCCCTACCCTTGTAATCATGCATCCCATGATGCCCTTCCCCTCCCTAAGATAGATTACCACCTTTAACTGATCATTTGCCCCAACCTATATAACCAATTCCCTTTCCTACCCCCTTTGCCTAACTCCTTTTTTGGACTTGGCCTGCTTGCACCTGAGTGCGAAATAAACGACCTTGTTGCCCACACAAAGCCTGCCTGGTGGTCTCTTCATGCATGATGAGATTAGGAGGCTTTGCTCAGTGTTCAAATGGGATATAATTAACAACTAGGCTGGGTGTGGTGGCTCATACCTGTAATCCCAGCACTATGGAAGGCTGAGGTGGGCAGATCACTTGAGGTCAGGAGTCCAAGGTCAGCCTGGCCAACATGGCAGAACCCCATCCCTACTAAAAATACAAAAATTAGTGGAGCGTGGTAGTGCACACCTGTAGTCCTAGCTACTTGGGAGGCTGAGGTATGAGAATCCTTTTGAGACCAGGTTCCAGGACTTGGAGGAGGCTCAGCTCCCCTGCTTGGATGTGTTCTTCCAGGCTCTTGGTCCATCACTCACCCAAGAATGGGAGAGAGGACCCTGCTGGGTGTCGTGCGCTTCTAAGTAAATATTGGGCCCCAAAGAGTTTTGCAGAAAGTGATTTATTTAGGCAGAAAGAGAAAAAGAAGAAAGAAATACATAGAGAGCAGCTCCCACGAGGTCATGGAAGGGGGTCCAGTAATGGAGTCCGCCCGCATGTGGGAGAAGGGGACTTTTAACCTGGGAGTAATTCCTGCCCCATTCAATTTTTCTGTCCTATGAAAGGAGTTCCTTTAAACTTCTGCTAGAGTGATTGATCTCTGACTTCTTCCCAGGGGTGCGAAAGTTAAACAAAGAACTCTTAAGATCCCGGATGGAGACATAGGTGGAGGTATGGCGCTGGGAAGTTCTTGGCCCTGAAACTACACCCCCTTGTGGACCTGGGAAGAGAATACATTCCCTCACTTTGAACCTGGGAGGCGGAGGTTGCAGTGTGCCAAGATCACACCACTGCACTCCAGCCTGGGCAACAGAGCAAGACCCTGTCTCAAAAAAAAAAAAAAAAAAAAAAAAAAGAACCAGCTCCAGGGCCTCCAAAAAATTTTTTTCCAGGTTATTGGAGGACAAAGTGAGATGTTTTCTAGTTGTTTATGTCCCAAAGAAATGTACTGTTTCTGTAGCTGGAACACTTGGACTTTTGCTGGTAGAACCAAAAGTAACTTTAGAGGAGAGGTGTCCACTATGTCTGCAATGAGGGAAATGTTCTGTATCTTTACTGTATCTACATCAATACAGTAGCCACTAGCCACATGTGGCTACTGAGCACTTGAGAGGAGGGTAATGTGTCTAAGGAAATTTTAAGGAATTTACATTTACAATTATATAACTACATGTGGCCAGTGCCTACCATTTTAGACAGCTCAACTCTAGAGGGATGTAATGGGCACCTCTTATGTCGTCTGCCCAGGCCTCCCCTTTCTCTGTAAACCTGACCCCTTCCCCTGCAAGCTTACTCAGGTGGCTCTGGACAGCCAGGCTGATAATGTTTTTCCTTTTCACCAGCATGGTTGCTTAATCCTCGGGTGATCAATATACCAACATTTAAGCCAGTTAGTCTCTTCACAGACACTGGGGGAATAACAGAGTAGTCAATCTCCCTGCAGGTGGATTCAGAAGCTGTTGGTAGCCATTTTTTTTGCATGGGGATTCAAGAAGCAGAGGATGCCAATCTGCAGAGAGATGAATGAAGCAGGCATGAAGAGAACAATGAGATGAGAGAGAAAGCCAGAATCCTGGCTGCTGTTCTAGCCTCTGATTCTAAACTATTTCTAAAACAGGGCTGCAGCTGGCCCTCAGGGAATGATGGCATGTCCCTATAGCCCCAACTACTTGGGAGGATAAAGTGGGAGAATCTCTTGCACCCAGGAGTTTGAGGCTGCAGTGAGCCATGATCATACCATTGCTTTGTGGTGTGGATGACGGAGTGAGATCCTGTCTCTAAAATTAAAACAACAAAAACAAAAAAATCGTTAACTCAGTTTGGAATGTCTGACTGCCATCTCTACTTATCAAAATCCTACCAATATTTCAAGGCCCATTTCAAAGGACTTCTCCTCCTCTATCCTCTTTTTTCTTTTATTTTACTTTTTGACTACTTTGAGCACATGGCCTTCATTGTTTTATAATTGCTTATAGATGGTTTGTAGGTGCAATACTCCAAAACCTTCTCAAGAAATTTTTATTAATGAAGTCTAAAATGGCATTCAATTTTCCGGTAGCTACTTCACATTTTCATCTCATATTGAGTTTTGTGGCCAATCAAGACCCTCAATGTCATAATTATTGAGCAGTGAGGCCAGAGCATGCTAGGACCTCATTGGCAGGCTGACAAGAAAGTAGAGGGAGGGAGAAGAGGAGCACAGTACAGGGAACTTGGTATTAATCTGGAAGTACTAACATGGGATTGACATCTGCTAATGGTCTGTGAAAGATTTAACACTTTATGTAGTGGTATTCTATTCTTTTTTTTCTGAGATGAAATCTCGCTCTGTCACCTAGGCTAGAGTGCAGTGGCATGATTTCGACTCCCTGCAACCTCCACCTCCCAGGTTCAAGTGATTCTCCTGCCTCAGCCTCCAGAGTAGTTGGGACTACAGGCATGCACTACTATGCCCGGCTAATTTTTGTATTTTTAGTAGAGATGGGGTTTCACTATATTGGCCAGGCTGGTCTTGAACTCCTGACCTCATGATCTGCCCACCTTGGTCTCCCAAAGTGTTGGGATTACAGACTTGAGCCACCACACCTGGCCAGTAGTGGTATTCTTCACACCTTGATTAATTTTTCATGATGTATACATTTCTAACAATGCATAATTATAGAATCACTTTTTTTTTTAGTTTAAAATAACAAAAACAAACACTGGATTGATTTAAGTGAGTGGGAAACAGCAGCAGGTAATTCTGGACAGCCACAACATCTGGAGTCACTCGGCTAACCATTCTGTGGTCCAAGGTCCATTAGAGTTGGACAAAAATCTAGCCAACAGACAATGGGGTTTGGGAAAAAGCTCCAGGCCTGGACCTGAGAAAGGTGGTTAAAGACAGGATGGGCCCTTTGGGGCTCAGCATACAGGTAAGTTAGGTAGGAGAATCATTAGTTGCAGGGCCAGACTGACTAAGATTTTTGTCCTGGGTGGGACTTGGAAGAAGTCACGTCACTTCTCTAAGCCTGTTGTCTTATCTGTAAAATTAGGAAAAAATGTCTTTTGTGGGATTGGGTGAGATTACTTGAAGGGGAAAATATATACCTGCTCCAGAGTAGACACTGAATATATAACAGGTAAGGACTTGGTGGGTTGTATGTTTTGAGCTAGGCTGGATTTCAGGCAGAACCATGCTCAGTAGAGGAATCAGAGATCAGATATATATATACTTTAAGTTCTGGGGAACATGTGCAGATCGTGCAGGTTTACTACATAGGTATACACGTGCCATGGTGGTTGTTTGCTGCATCCATCACCCCGTCATCTACATTAGGTATTTCTCCTAATGCTATCCCTCCCCAATCCCCCTACCTCCTACTATTCCTCCCCTAGCCCCTCACATCCCAGGCCCCGGTGTGTGATGTTCCCCTCCCTGTGTCCATGTGTTCTCATTATGTAACACTCACTTATGAGTGAGAACATGCGGTGTTTGGTTTTCTGTTCTTGTGTCAGTTTACTGAGAATGATGGCTTCCATTTTCATCCATGTCCCTGCAAAGGACATGAACTCATCCTTTTTTTATGGCTGTGTAGTGTTCCATGGTGTATATGTGACACATTTTCTTTATCCAATCTATCATTGATGGGCATTTGGGTTGATTCCAAGTCTCTGTTATTGTGAACAGTGCTACGATAAACATACATGGGCATGTGTCTTTGTAACAGAACGATTTATAATCCTTCGGGTATATATCCAGTAATGGGATTGCTGGGTCAAATGGTATTTTGCTGAAGCAGAACCCACAACCGCCCCTTTTCCCAGGTGCTCTGTCCCAGGAAAGTTGAGGCTTTGTAAGTCCTGATGGGCTGCTGTCTTTTTTTTTCTGAGATGCCCTGCCCAGCAAGAAGGGAATCTACTTGACAGGCTGACCGCAGAGGCCTTCCTGAGCTGCAGTGCTGGGCTCTGCCCAGCTGCTGTGTAAGCTTTGGCTTTGTTTACACAGACAATGTTGAAGCCGCCTACTGGAACCTCAGCAATGACGGGCACCTCTTCCCCCACCAAGCTGGACCATCCCAGGTCGAGCTCAGACTGCTGTGATGGCTGCAAGAATTTCAAGCCAGTGTATTTTAGCTTGCCGGTCTCTGTGGGGGTGGGACCCGCCAAGCCAGCTCGCTTGATTCCCTGGCTTCAGCCCCTTTTTTCAGGGGAATAGGCAGTTCTGTCTCGCTGGTGTTCCAGGTGCCACTCGGCTAAAACGGGCACCCAGTTTTGTGCTGGAAATCCCGGGCGCTGGCACGGTAGGCGCCAGAGGGAATCTCCTGGTCTGTGGGTTGTGTAGACCATGGGAAACGTGAAGTATCTGAGCCGGAGTGTTGGAAAAGTCCCTAATGTCTTCCCATGGCTGGGAGTGAGGGTACGGCCCCTTGCGCCTCCCGGGTGAGGCAGTGCGCCACCCTGCTTCAGGTTTCCCACCTTGGGCTGTTCACTGTCTAACCAGTCCCAATGAGATGAACCTAGTACCTCAGTTGGAAATGTGGCGATCACTTGTCTTCTCGCTGGGAACTGCAGACCGGAGCTATTACTATTCGCCATCTTGGTGGAAGTTTTACTGTTCTTTTTTAAAACAAATTTTTTTTTATTTTACTTTTTCTGGGTACATGTGTAGAATATGCAGGTTTGTTACATAGGTACACATGTGCCATGGTGGTTTGCTGCACCTATCAACCCGTCTTCTAGGTTTTAAGCCCTGCATGCATTAGGTATTTGTCCTAATGCTCTCCCTCCCTTGTCGCCCAGCCCCTGACAGGGCCCAGTTTGTGATGTTCCCCTCCCTGTGTCCATGTGTTCCATTGTTCAATACCCACTCGTAGTATGAGTGAGAACATGTTTGGTTTTCTGTTCCTGTGTTAGTTTGCTGAGAATGATGGCTTCCAGCTTCATCCATGTCCCTGCAAAGGACATGACCTCATTATTTTTTATGACTGCATAGTATTCCATGGTATGTATGTGTCACATTTTCTTTATCCAGTTTAACATTGATGGGCATTTGGGTTGGTTCCAAGTCTTTGCTATTGTATATAGTGCTGCAGTAAACATATATGTGCATTTGTCTTTATAGTAGAATGATTTATAATCCTTTGGGTATATACCCAGTAATGAGATTGCTGGGTCAAATGGTGTTTCTGGTTCTAGATCTTCGAGGAATCGCCACACTGTCTTCCACAATAATCAAACTAATTTACAATCCCACCAACAGTGTAAAAGCGTTCCTATTTCTTCACGTCCTCACCAGTATCTTTTCTTTCCTGACTTTTTAATGATCAACATTCTAACTGGTGTGAGATGGTATCTTATTGTGGTTTTGATTTGCATTTCTCTAATGACCAGTGATAATGAGCTTTTTTTCTATGCTTGTTGGATGCATAAATGTCTTCTTTTGAGAAGTGTCTGTTCATATCCTTTGCCCACCTTTTTATGGTTTTTTTTTCTTGTAAATTTAAGTTCCTTGTAGATTCTGGATATTAGATCTTTGTCAGATGGATAGATTGCAAAAGTTTTCTCCCATTCTGTAAGTTGCCTGTTCACTCTGAAGCTTGTATCTTTCGCTGTGAAGAAGCTCTTTAGTTTATTTAGATCTCATTTGTCAATTTTGGCTTTTGTTGCAATTGCTTTGGGTGTTTTAGTCATGAAGTCTTTGCCCATGCCTGTGTCCTGAATGGTATTGCCTAGCTTTTCTTCTAGGGTTTTTATGATTTAGGTTTTATGTTTAAGTCTTTCATCCATCTTGAGTTAATTTTTGTATAAGGCATTAAGAAGGGGTCCAGTTTCTGTTTTCTACATATGGCTAGCCAGTTTCCCCCACACCATTTATTAAATAGGGAATCCTTTCTCTATTGCTTGTTTGTGTAAGCTTTGTTGAAGATCAAATGGTTGTAGGTGTGTGGTGTTATTTCTGAGGACTCCGTTCTGTTCCATTGGTCTATATCTCTGTTTTGGTACCAGTATCATGCTATTTTGGTTACTGTAGCCTTGCGGTATAGTTTGAAGACAGGTAGCATAAAGCCTCCAGCTTTATTCCTTTTGCTTAGGACTGTCTTGACTATGCGGGCTCTCTTCTGGTTCCATATGAAATTTAAAGTATTTTTTTTCTAATTCTGTGAAGAAGTCACTGGTAGCTTGATGAGGATAGCATTGAATCTGTAAATTACTTTGGGAAGTATGGCCATTTTCACCATATTGATTCTTCCTATCTGTGAGCATGGAATTTTTTTCCATTTGTTTGTACTGGTCCTGTAATAGGGAATAAGTCCCATGAGATCTGATGGTTTTATAAAGGGCAATTCCCCTGCATACTTCCCTGCTACCATGTAAGAGGTGCCTTCGCTCCTCCTTCACCTTCCACCATGATTGTGAGGACTTTCCAACCATGTGGAACTGCAAGTCCATTAAACCTCTTTTTCTTTATAAATTACCCAGTCTCAGGCATGTCTTTATTAGTAGCATGAGAACAGACTAATACACTGTTGAATCATAAATACTGATCCAACAAACAATTTTCAGCACCTCTGATATGTGATCACTCTGCTGCAGCTGACACCAGCTACATCTCCAACTCCTCTTGGCTTCTGTGCCTCCATTGACACCATGCTTCCACATGGCCTCCTCCTACTCTAATGCTCCCACAGTCTCCTCTCCAGCAGGAAGTTCTTCATCTCCTCTTATAAATACTGCTGTTCCTTGCAGTTCTGTTCCGGGCCTCTTGTCTTCCGATTTCACACATTCTTCCCCAGTGATCTCATCCACATACCTTTGATTGATTTTCCGCTATTTGCTACTGACTCCCAGATCTTACTTCCAGTTAATTACTCATAACTCGAAACCCCTCAAAGTTCTCTTGGAATCTTTGCATTGTGGTGTTATTTCTGAGGCCTCTGTTCTGTTCCATTGGCCTATATATCTGTTATGCCTTTAATCTTCGGCCTGCCACCTCCTTGTTTTTCCTGAACTAGAGCTCTGGTTCAAAAATAACAACTGCTATGGTTTGAAGTTTCTCCCCTAACCCTCCTAATTCATATGTTAACCCCTAAGGTGATGGTATCAGGAGGTGGGGCCATTGGGAGGTGATTAGGTTATGAGAGTGAAGCCCTCATTAATGGGATCAGTACTCTTATAAAGAGGATCCCAGAGAGCTCCCTCTCCTTTTGACTATGTGAGGACACAGAAGTTGGCTGTCTATGAACCAAGAACAGGCCCTCACCAGTGTCTGGTGCCTTCATCTTGGACTGCCCAAGCCTCCAAAACTGTGAGACAAAATGTCTGTTCTTAATAAGCTATTTAGTTTATGGTATTTTGTCACAGCAGCCCAAACAGACTAAAACAACCACTGAGCAGCTAAGTCATCACCATAATCGCTGTAATCAATCCTATTATATCCCAGGGTTTTAAAAACTGTTTATCATGACCCATTACTAGTCCTAGAATTAATTTTGTGGGCCATAACCAACTTTTTAAAGAATAGAACAAATAATAAAATGGAATGGAATAGAAATAGCAGAATGCTTTCCTCCCTAGTAAGTATTGTTTTAAGATTTTTTAGTGTGTGTGCATTAGGTTATAATAAAAATTATATTTTTTTATTGTGGCTTATTAAAAAAAGTTTAGTACCCACTGGATTAGACCACTGTGTCTTTCAGAGCATCCTGAATCAAATTACAAGAAAAAAATTTGGGAACTAAATTTTCCAGGCTCAGTCACAGGGTTCTGGTGCTTACTTGCTGTGTTTTCTTAGGCAAATGACTTAACCTCTCTATTTCTCAATTTTCTCATCTGGAAAATGGATTTAAAAATTGTATCTCCTCATGGACCTACAGCAAAGATTAAATGAATTAATATAGTTCTTGCCTGACACGGATGAATGCTTTCTAAGTATCATCTACTCTAAAACAATAAAATATCTAAATACTTTATTAAAGATATTAAAGTCATGAAAGTACATGAGAGATATTGAAACATAAACATATTATATGTAATATGAAAAGAAAAAATTCATCAGATTGCTTTACCTAAAACAATCACACTTTGAAAGACTTTGTATTCATTCAGTGTCCTTTCTTGGCTTGGGAATCTTCTTCACCATTTTAAAGATTTTTTAATCACTTCTTTTGAGGAAATTTTGACTTAATTTTTATAGGTCTAATAAATGATGATCAGATTTGAATTTTATTTATATCCTGTAGGCATGGAGGTTATTTATGCATCATCCATGCCTCCTTCTTCCTTCTTACCCTGATATTAGTAAAAAATACACTTCCTGATATTAGTAAGAGATATGCTTCTGTTCTACACATCCCCATGCTTCTAGGAAGGGACTGTATTCATCACCTAAGGCAATGCTTCCAGCTTTTTTTTTTGTAAGTGACAAATTAAAAACAAAAACAAACAACAACAACAAAACAGTGCTTTTATAGCAGTGTAGGATAAAAGGAAGAGGCCACTATGCTTGGAGATGACTGGCCAGATGTGACAGTGGCTTTGGGGCAAGAACAAATGGCAGCCCCAAGGCCTGAAGGGATCGATATCTCTACACGTGTAACCCATTCTCAGCATAAGGTGGAAACCTCTGGACTCTAAACCAAGAAGTGCATGTCTTTCCGACTGTCACAATTACCAGTTCAGCATGGGCCTGTGATCAAGGCTGGCCAAGGAAACTGACAAGAAGAACTTAGACCCCATCATATCTTCCTCTGTCTTACTAGATGAGAAGGAGGATGACCATTGCCCTAATTGATGCCAACCTTAGGATGACACTAACTCTGTGGATGGTAGAAAAAGTCATCTAAGGAACCTGGCTCTGACAAAGCTGCAGAGCTGCTGCATCAGTCAACCTTGAAACCTACCCTATTCCAGATTCCCTGTTAAGGAGATAATAAATGTCTTTATTGTTTAAGCCATTTTGAATTATGATTTCAGTTACATTCAGCCCAAAACATTTTAGCTGATTCAATGGCTTGTTCTATTTTATAGATTTTTCAACAGTATAATTCACAGAATTATACTGTACTGTGAAATATAAAGTATTACACACAACTTTGATAATTAGTGTTATGGATCACAGAGCACAGATAATCACAAGTGTTTAAATTTGGGATTTTAGTTTCTTCTCAGACCCCCATTAACCCTTCCTTGGAAAAGGTTACTGCTAACTAGAGGTTTTTTGCTCCATCTACACCTCATTTACATTCTTCAGCTTTTTGGTGGAATCAAAAAGCACTTCCCTAAGTCTGGGTAATTTCTGCATGTAAGCTGCTGGAAGCCACAATGACACCTATCTGAGTAACTGCTTTTTTTGGTAGTCCATAGGGCACTCTGGCTTAGCAATTTCATATTTACTATAAAAATATTTAAGTTCATAAAACCAATAACTGTGGGCATTAGTCCATTTTCATACTGCTATAAGAACTGCCTGAGACTGGGTAATGTATAAAGGAAAGGTTTAGTTGACCTATAATTCAGCATGGCTGGGAGGCCTCAGGAAACATACAACCATGGTAGAAGATGAAGAGGAAGCAAGCACCTTCTTCACAAGGCAGCAGGAAGGAGAAGTGCTGAGCTAAGTGGGGAAGAGACTCATGAGAACTCAGTCTATCACAAAAATGGCATGGGGGAACCACCCCCATGATCTGATTACCTCCACCTGGTCTCTCCCTTGACAAGTGGGGATTATGGGGATTATAATTCAAGATGAGATCTGGGTGGGGATACAAAGCCTAACCATATCGACATGTAAGCGCTTTGCCCTCAAAATGGCCCATGATCAATTGTGCTGGCTCTCATGGTACGGCTATCTTGAATGTGTCAAAACTCTACAACTGCCACAAGTAGGAAAATGCCAGGGCAAGCACCATGGGAGCTTTTTTGTATGTCGGCCATTGCTCTCCCAGCTCTTCTTCAGGCTGCTACCTGGCATCATCCTCCAAATGTATTGGCACACATAGATGCACCCATGGAGCAGACAGCCTGGGAACTCACAAAAACATCCTATATGGCCACCATTTCAAAGCCCCCCCTCACTGACAGAGAATGGGTAATGGGTTCCAGCTCCTGCTTGTGTCTCAGCAGGCGAGCGTATGCTAAAGGAGAGGAGGGGACTTAGTTTCCACAGCCCTAAACAGTGGTTGGGACAGTAACAAAGCAGCTCTGAAGGTCCCAACCACACAGTTGCCCCTACATTTTCAGGCAGCTTTGGATGACAAATGGTAGCAAACTCACATCTTTGGCTTTGCAATCGCTGCAGAGGAACTTCCTCCTTCTCTGCCACTGAAATTCATCTAGAAGAAGCACATCTAGATATGAGTAGGGGTCACTGAATTGGCTAGCTTATTCTTAACAAACTCCCAGACTACTTTTTGTGTGTGTATCTAATATTAGAAATATTAAGGAGCTGAAGAGCCTTGGCTGCTCTGACCCCTAAACTTCCCTTATGCATTAGGATAGCCTCCACTCCTAACTCGGCTGTTTGAATTTAACATCCACAGAGCCACTACCCCCAGGGAAGGATGACTGAGATGGGACAGGTTTTGGGGTTCCCTTCATGAGAACCTCTGTATTCCCATCACTTGAAGATACAGAGAGGCCAGTCATCTACCTATCCCAAGGCCAGTTCCAAGTTCTTGTCCCCAGGGTGCGTGATGCTTCTTTGAGGAAAACGTAATATACATATTTGTTTCAACCAGGGAATGCCCTTCTGCACAGTTAATGGCAGTTTCAGCAGTTGGACTTGATGCCCTTCATTCTTAAAAAATGTTATGAAATTATTTATAAAAGTAAAGTAAGTAACCATTCATTGTCCTCAGAGATTAGTTTGAGGTCACTTAAATCTAAGGCAGATGCTAAAGCCTAGGATTTTAAAGATTTTGGAGAACAATAAACATCGATTAAATGCAGATTTAGACCCTTCCCTGATAAAACAAACAAACAAACAAAGAAAACAGAAGAAAAGATTTTCAATAGAGGAAAACTTAGGTGGTGGCCCTCTTATGAAATTATTTATTATTGAAGACCTACATTTTGAGAATTATACTATCATTTACAGCACTGCTTTTCTAGGCCATAATGTCCTTGACTATTTATATGGAGCAAATAATTTATATTGAGTGAAAAGAAATAGACTATGTATATTCTTGGATATAAATTGAGAAGACAGCACCTGTTCTGGGCAGAACATGTGGCCGATGCCAGGGCCCTTCCTTTCCTGGCACCTTGAAGACCCCCTGATGGGACCAGCAACAGCAGCAGCAAATGGTTGCTTCAGGGGACCATTAGATTTCCTGACAATGTAACTATGGCCTTTTTAGACAAAGCACCTCAGTATTCTTAAATGTATCACTGAGGAGATCCTGAAGAGATCAAAGGATAGATAGAATGGGAGTCTCTAAGAAATAAATATGACTTCATTTTTATCCCCCAACCTGTGAATTGAAATATTCATATTATAAGAATGTGTAATGGATATATACTCAGTACTCTTTATTTTTTGTTTAATTAAGGTGTAACTGATGTGCAACATGCTGCACTGTACACATTTAAAATATACAATTTGATGTTTTGACCTGTATATACACCTATGAAATCACCCTCACAATCGCAATAATGAATATATCCATAAATTCCAAAAATCTCCTCTTGCCTCTTTGTAATCCTTCCCTTTCTGCTCCTCCCACTGCTCCTCCCATCTCCAAGCAACCACTGATTTACTATCACTACAGTTTGCATTTTCTAGAATTTAATATAAATGAAATTATACGGAATGTATTTATTTTTGTCCAGCTTCTTTTACTCAGCATGATTGAGACTCAGCTATGTTGCTTCATGTATCAACAGTTCATTTTTTAATGCAGAATAGTATTCTGTTGCATGGCTATATCGCAGTTTAGCCATTCACTTGTTAATAGGCAGGTTGTTGGGGTTTTTTTTCAAGTCTTTTGCTATTATAAATTAAGCCCCTATGAACATTCATGTACAAATCTTTATATGCTTGTATCCTCTTATTTCTGTTAAATAAATACTTAGGTATGGAATAGCTGGATCACAAGATAGATGTTTAACTTTAAAAAAAAATTAGAGACAAATTTTGCCCTAGCTGGCCTGAAAATCGGGGGCTCAAGCAATACTCCTGCATAAGGTTCCCGAAAAGCTGAGACTATAGGCACATGCCACTGTGCCTGGTTGTCAAATGTTTAACTTTTAAAAGAAATGGTCAAATTGTTTTCCATAGTGGTTGTGTCATTTTACATTCTCACCAGTGGTGTGTAAGAGTTCAAATTTTTTTTTGTCTTTGTTAACACTTGAGGTGATTACTTGAGGTTCTAACTCTGGCCACTGTAACAGGTGTATAGTGGCATCTCATTGTGGTTTTGATGTGCACTTCCCCAGTTGACTGAGGTTGAGCACCTTTTAAAAAACTTGACATCTGTAAATCTTTGATGAAGTGTCCTTTCAAATTTTTTGCCAATTTGTAGTGTACATATATTTACAATATTCTTTCATAAAAACATTTATTTTTGGCTACCTCATACTAGATTAATATGATGAAGCAAATTACTACCTTTACCAACCTCTTATCCTCACAGCTGCTAAATACACTTTACAAGTAGAAAATTTGCAAAGTCTCATCCCATTCAAGGAGTAGAACATAGAGTTCTATTCTATGTTTGAAACACAGAGTTCCAAAAGTTTCCACTGCCTCGGTAATCATATACATAACGGGAATTTAGATGGTCTTGGGGCAGAGGGTGGGAAAAGTCAATTGCGAGTTATGCATATAGATCCTAGGACCAGTGTGTACAAGTGGCATCCAAAGAGAACTGAAAATCAAGGAGGTTAGAAAGTCAACTGCTGGACTGGGCATGGTGGCTCATGCCTGTAATCCCAGCACTCTGGGAAGCCAAAGTGGGTGAATCATAAGGCCAGGTCAGGAGCTCAATACTGGCCTGGACAACATGGTGAAACCCTGTCTCTACTAAAAATACAAAAAATTAGCTGGGCATGGTGGAGGATACCTGTAATCCCAGCTACTGGAGAGGCTGAGGCTGGAGAATTGCTTGAACCTGGGAGGCAGAGGTTGCAGTGAGCCGAGATCATGCCACTGCACTCCAGCCTGGGGCGACAGTGCAAGACTCTGTCTCAAAAAAAAAAAAAAAAGAAAAAAAGAAAAAGAAAAAGAAAAAAAAACTCAACTGCTGTTTTTAAGTGGCTCTGGGTTAAAGGGCAAAAATAGGGTCTTTTTTATTTGCCTTTGTTCTCTTTTCTAACATGACTCACAGGAGGGTGCCACCCCTCATCTTCTGCTTCACTGCATGGTGGCAGCAAGAGGCACATGAGATGACTGGGCGCCAACAAATTCACTGAATGTTAATCCCAGGGCTCTCTTGAAAATGACAATCTTAAGAGGGTTCACAGAGGCCTAAACTTAAACAGACTGGACACGCAGAGTGGGAGGGGTGGTACTGCTGGGAGTAAGTGGCTATGGTTCAGTAGGTATGATACTGCCCAGTGTGGCCAACAGAGTATTTCAAAGATGGCTGCAATAATCCTTTCAATCCATAATGTTTTTCTGAAATGTGGCCTTGACATTGGAGTAGTGGGCTCTATGTCACCCCACCTTAAATTCGGGTGCACCTTTGTGACTGCTTCATCCAAGAAAGTGCTGTAGAGGTGAAGTTACATGACTTCTGAGGCAAGATCATAAAAATGCCATCTTCTTCAACTTTACTGGTACATCCATTCTTAGAACTCATCTAACCACTCTGTGAGAAACAGTGAGGAACCACATGGGGAGTCTTAAAGTCTATTCCCACAAATAACTTTGCAAAGGGAAAAATGAAAACTACACAGTGGAGAAACCTGGTAGATACCACCTTGACCTAGTTATCAAAGTTAACAAGACCAATAGATAAGGAAAATAGATAAATGTGTCTCCTGTTACGATCACTAAGGAAACAGTATCACTCCTGTGATATTTCTGCAGATATCACAGCTAAATGTAATACATGATCTTGGATTGGACGTGAAATTAGCAGAAAAAATAGCAGTAAAAAAACTATTGGGATAGTTTGTAGAAATTTTAGTACAAACCCTGAATTAGATAACAGTTTTATATAGATTTCCTAATTTTGATGACTCTGATTATGTAAGGGAATGTCTTAGTTCTTAGGAAATACACATAGAAATGTTTCCAACCTGCTTCTAAGTGGTTTAGAAAAAAAAAATGTGTATGTGAATAATTGGTGAATCCGAGGAAATGGTATACAGAAGTTTCTCATACTATTCTTGCAATTATTCTGAAAGTTTAAAATTATATCAAAATTGAAAGCTCTCCCCAACCCTCTAAAAGAAGGTAAGGACTTAAGCGTTCATGGGATAGGGCTGGTTTGGACATGGGCAACACTTACTCCTAGATGCTTCCCTGGATCCAGCAATGCTCTCAGGCTGGCTGTGTTTTAGAAAATAACAGATGATCCTCAGGGAATGGGAATAGACTAGAGAGTGATGTCATGGATATTCAGACAGGGGTTTAGACCAACAAGGATCTCCCTACAGCAGAGGGTGGCCAGTCTGTGCAAGCTCTTCCTTCTGTGACACCTTGTGGCAATAAAGAGGTATTGCGGACTTCAGTGCCCTCTGTTCCCCAGGACTGACCTCTTTTTAATTCTGTCATTTAGAGTTCTTCCACAGTTTGAGAGGAAAGATGTTTAGGAAGAGATACAATGCTTTCAGTTTGTATATGGCATGTGAAACTTCAAACTAGACATGGGAAAAATAACAGATGTAACAGTGTTTGCGTCCTTAGTTTATAAATAATGCCAATCACACTTCCATAGCTTTATATGCTCCTGTACAACAACTGTGTCAAAAACCATGCAAGTACTAAGAGATATGACAAAAGTATAATTGAACAGTTCTCTCAAATGGGAAAAGTGCAACTGCAAAGCAAAGTTACGTAATACTGTCCTTTGCATTTTAATGTGTTCTTGAAAAGCTATGAGTGAACTGAACTTTTATAACTGCAACCATATCTTCACTACACCTTGAGAAGAATTTAAAACAATAGTATACAATAACATTTTGAAATGTAAAGCCATAGAAACTTATCTAAATACTCAGTCTTTGAAAAAATGTTTTGCTAAAGTGCAGTATTCATACAAAGTTAGATAGTTACATAGTTAAAAGTCAGTGATAAAGCACATAAGCTTAAACACTTACATGTTTTATAACTGTGGACCACATACTAGGAAATTAGTTTGTATAGTTATTAAAATAATTTATTGATAAGAAGGGTGAATTTTTGTATTTTATTTTGAATTTGCATTATATGTTAATGAGAGCTGTTTTGGTTATAAATAAGAGAGATCCACACCAACTGGTTAAAGCAAAAAATGGGAATTTATTGGCCCATATAACTGGGGAGTTTAGAGGTAGTGCTACCTTTCAGGCATGGCTTGATCCTGGGGCTCCAGTGTTTTCTTTCTAGCTAGCTAACTGGCTACCTCTTCTTCTATCTATCATTTATATCTCTTTGCTTCCCTTTGTATTTTTCTCAGTTCCTCTTTGTACAAACAGGCTTCTCCTTAAGGTCAGGGAAGATAGCCAAAAGCAAATAGAGTAAGCTTCTCCAGTGTGCTCTATCAGCAATGTCTGGGGAAAATATTCTGGCCAAATTTGGATCACAAGCACATGCCTGGGCTGGGAGGAGGGAGCCCATGTACATTACAACCCTACCAGGATCCTGGCCCAGGATGAGTGGCAGAGCAGGATGTTAGGAGTTATGGTTCACCTATAAGAACCATAAAGATGAGAAAAAAAAAAAAGGTAGTAAAGATGAAAAAAAAACGTAGTAAACAGACAAAAGCTATAGTTACAACTGTCCCCTATGCTTCATTAATGTACACTTTTATAATTCTAATGGACATAAGTATAGATAACTATGTATCAAAAGCTTTTTAAGCTAAATATTGGACAAATGCATGAACACGTATTTTAAGAGATTCAAAGAAAGTACTATTTGTAAGAGCCAAAAATGTTTTTTTTTTTTTGAGATGGAGTTTCACTCTTGTTACCCAGGCTGGAGTGCAATGGCGCAATCTCGGCTCACTGCAACCTCCGCCTCCTGGGTTCAAGCAATTCTCCTGCCTCAGCCTCCTGAGTAGCTGGGACTACAGGCGCGCGCCACCATGCCCAGTTAATTTTTGTATTTTTAGTAGAGACAGGGTTTCACCATGTAGACCGGGATGGTCTCGATCTCTTGACCTCGTGATCCACCTGCCTCGGCCTCCCAAAGTGCTGGGATTATAGGCGTGAACCACCGCGCCCAGCCAAAAATGTTTTAATCTAATAGGGTTTAGTTAAATCTTAATTTATTCTCGAAATGTTTTTGCATGTATTTATACAGAGATGTATTATTGAGAAAGGAAAGGCAAATTTAATACATTATGTATTTATAAGACAGTATATAAACAGTAAGTCCCAATTTTTGTTTCACAACATATATCCTCACCTGCTTACATAGACATATGCATTTCAAAAGTAAGTAAGTACGTGCAGCAAAATGATATTAAGGGCTGGGAAGAGATGCATGATAGATTTGTTTCCTTTTTGTATTTTCTTATTTTCTATTAAATAACATATAAAACAAAACTCAAATTCTATATAACTCAAAGTTTTATGCATTCAACCCTAGTTACAAATACTAATCCATTCCCGGCCAAGTGCAGTGGCTCATGCCTGTAATCCCAGCACTTTGGGAGGTTGAGGCAGGTGGATCACCTGAGGTCAGGAGTTTGGGACCAGCCCGGCCAACACGGTAAAAATCTGTCTCTACTAAAAATACAAAAATTAGCCGGGCATGGTGGCACATGCCTGTAATCCCAGCTACTTGGGAGGCTAAGGCAGGAGAATCGTTTGAATATGGGAGGCAGGGGTTGTGGTGAGCTGAGACCGCGCCACTGCACTCCAACCTGGGTGACAGCACAAGACTCCATCTCAAATAATAATAATAATAATAATAAATAATAAAAATAAAAAGCAAACACTAATCCATTCCAAACTATCAGTGCCTAGTGGCAAAAGTCAGAAGTCAGGTCCCACTAATTTACCCAGTTAACATGAGCTAAATGATTCAATTTATAAGAAAAGTTTGGCTAAACACCTAAGTGGGCTGCACTGACCTGCAGAAAATGTTTGGATACCAAGCATTAGTAATGTTTAGATACCATGCATTTGTTAGTAAGTGGATCTTGGCTCATCTATATCAAAATCACTTTGAGAAGCTTGTTAAAATGCAGACACAGCCGGGCACGGTGGCTCACACCTGTAATCTCAGCACTTTGGGAAGCCAGGGCGGGCAGATCACCCGAGGGTGGGAATTCGAGACCAGCCTGACCAACACCGAGAAACTCCATCTCTGCTAAAAATACAAAATTAGACAGGCATCATGGCACACGACTGTAATCCCTGCTACTTGGGAGGCTGAGGCAGGAGAATCACTTGTTCCTAGGAGGTGGAGGTTGCAGTGAGCCCAGATCGTGCCATTGCATTCCAAAACTCTGTCTCAAAAAAAAAAAAAAAAAAAAAAAAAATGCAGACTCCCCGGGTCTCAGTCCAGATCTTCCAATTCAGAAATATAGAAGGTAGGCCAAGGAACTGGCATTTTCAATCCATTCCCAGGGGATTTTTATATACACTGAAGCATGAAAACTGTTTCAGAAATGATAAGGTAGGAACAGTATAAAAGGGAAGTGATCAGTCTGCCAAGACAGACTTCCCCACATCCTTTATGTTACAATTGTTATTAATAGCACAGTTCTTTTGTATAACATTTTGACTATGAAACATTAATCAGAAAAGTGTAAAGTTGCCATTAAACATTTGAAAAATACAGTAATTTTATTACATATAGGTCTCAACATTTTTTTCCCAGTAAAATATACTTCAAATTTTTAGGGATTAAAATTCATAAAAATCAGAAAATTCTTACTAAAATAACCATTCTAGGATCACATCTATGTTGTTAACAAAACAGTCTTGAAAATATTACAGTTCTTGAAAAAAAAAAAAAAAGGAATGTAAGGAAGAAGGGAGGAAAGAAAGAAAAACTTGTCAGAATTTTGCTGGGCACCAAAAAAGAACTTAGGGCAAGTACTTTTACAGTGATAAAATTCCATCAAGGGTAGTCTCTAAATGATTCAAAATATAATTTTAATATACCAAATTTCAATTTATAAATTAACTTATGAGGACTCTACAATTTTAGAGAATACCTATTATCCTAAAATTTTACGATAATAAAATGAAGAAATAATAAAATTATCCAATTAACCTTGCGCTTCAACCCTTTACCTAGCCAATGGGCATTTGCAAGTATATTGTAATGGAAAGCAGTGAGTAATAAAGGAAACAAACGGAAAATTTTTGTTTAATAGAGTAAAATGAGTTAAGCTAAATTCTGGTAAATCTTTATTATAAAGATACTGAATAATTTTCTATTGGAAAGAGCAAAAATCTTTCTTGCCTGTACTTGGAAATATATTAAAGGAAAACTCAGCAAAATACAAAAATTATGTGAACTTTTCAGTTATTTCCTTCTTTAGTTTCTATAGTGTCCTAATAAAGAAAAATTTTAAGGTGGGAGAACTGCAGTGTACCAGATTGCAATTATGCATCACACAGCTTATTCTTAAATGACATAGTACCAATTCTTTTACTATGATTGCATTAGTAGAGTTCTCCAGAGAAACAGGACCAATAGAATATATATATTTGTATATTCTCACTATATAAATATAGTGAGAGAGAAAGAGATTACTTTAAGGAATTGACTGTTGTGATGATGGAGGCTGGTACATCCAAAATCTATGGGGTGGACTGGCAAGCTAGAGACCCAGGAAAGAGCCAACGGTGCAGTTTTCCGTCCAAAAGCCATCTGCTGGCAATTTCCTCTAAGTAGGAGGGGGTAAATCTTTGGTTCTAGTCAAGACTACAACTGATTGGATGAGGCCCTCTCACATTATGAAGGACAGTCTGCTTTACTCAGTCTACAAATGTTAATCACATCCAGAAACAGCCTCATGGACACACCCAAAATAATCTTTCACCAAATATCTGGGCACCCCATGGCCCAGTTAAGTTCACACATAAAACTACAGATCACACAGAAACATCCAAAATAATGTTTGACTACGTATCTAGGCATTGTGGCCCAATCAAGCTGACTTATACAATTAATCATCACAATAAATTGGATCTGACATTTATCCATATTTTTTTTACTTTATTCATAAATAGTTCCTTTTCCAGTTGAAAATTTTATAATAGGAATTAAGGTTTTCAAGTTATTTTATAAAAAGAAAGATGAGTCTTTCAATATGATAGGACAGAGAAAACCATTAGAGTTAGTCATATCAGCCATTTGAATCAAGAGACTGGACATTTTTGGGCAGTCCACTATCTCGGCCCTCTTATGTTTGCATCTCCCACCAAAAAGTCAGGCACCCACTCCAGTTGATTCCTGACAGAACTTTTATTTTGAAGTGAATGACATAGAGAAGGGAGGAAGTTTAGAACTTATCCTGGTGATGACAATGGCAGCTGACTCCAGAGCCTGGCACTGGTGGTAATGTTGTTATCAATGGCAGTTTTCAGTGCGCACTATGGAAGCGTCATTGTAACCAGACTTCTCGCATGAAGATATTTGGCTGTGGTTCTGCCTGTCTTGCATCATTTGATTCCCATCAATTATCCAGCCAATCCTGTTCCTTGGGCCTTCCTATCAGTATTGTGAGCTACCTATACCTTTCTAGTATATTCCTTTCACTTATGGTAGCTAGAATTGACAACCACAAATCCTGACTAGTGGAATACTCATGTCTAGAAAGGTTCAAGAAAAGTCATTGTGACATATTTTATAAAGTAATTATAGAATAAGTGGAGCCATTATGATATGTCACATAGCCTGGATTAATCTCAGAATATACTGACTTGTACACATTTATAGTCATCCCAAATCTGAAGACAAGTAAGTTTCCCTGATGCTATGGGTTAAACTGTGCCCTCCTTAAAATTCTTATGTTGAAGTATTAACCCCCAATACTTCAGAACATGACTCTCTTTGGAGATAGGGCCCTTAAGGAGAAAGTTACATTAAAATGGGGTTATTAGAGTGGGCTGTAATCCAATATGACTAGTGTTTTTATAAGAAGAGGATATGAAGACACAACACCACAGAGAGAGAGATGATTACACGATTATCAGTGAAAAAGCAGCAATCTGTAAGCCAAGGAAAGACGCCTCAGAAAATAAAACACAAAAAAATCTGCTCACATCTTGATATTGGACTTCTAGCCTCCAGGATTGTGGGAAAATTTCTGTTGTTTAAATCATCCATCTATGGTATTTTGTTATGGCAGCCCTAGTAAAGTAATACACCTGACTTGAAGGATCTCACAGTTTTGTAAAGGGAGATATTTATATGTGAACAAATATGATAAGTTGCATAAAGGATAGTAGAGGACAAATGCAGAGATTTAGGAAAGAGGTTAGAAAATGCTATATAATTTAGATATTGTTCATGTCTTATTTATAAGCAAGACCTTTTCTTGAACCTAATATAAATACTGCTTGTTTAAGCTTAAGAAAAAATGAAAATGTGTTTGGCTAATTAATCTACCATCATGAATGAAAAGGAGGTTTTTGGGAGGCTGAGGTGGGAGGATCGCTTGAGTCCAGGAGTTCAACACCAGTCTGCCCAACATAGTGAGACATTGTCTCTACAAACATTTTTTTTTTAAATTAGCCAAGGCTGGTGGTGCACACCTTTAGTCCCAGCTACTCGGGAGGATGAGGTGGGAGGATTGCTTGAGCCGGGATGGCTGAGGCTACAATAAGCCGAGGCCACGCCACTGCACTCCAGCCTGGGCAACAGAGTGAGCCCCTGTGTCAAAAATTTAAAAAGACAAGTAAGTTTTCATGCATCATAAAAGTAAACTATCAAGCAACTAAAGGAGGAGAAAAAATAAGCCTCAACATCTTATTTTTAATGTTGTGTTTGAAAGACACTTTCTAACATATTAATATACTAACAGATGTAAAATAAACATTTATTATGTCGATAGATAGAAAATAAAACTAGCATCAAACTCTCCCCACAAAGCAAGGTGGCCAGATTATTATTATTATTATTATTATTTTTTGAGATGGAGTTTCGCTCTTGTTACCCAGGCTGGAGTGCAATGGTGCGATCTCGGCTCACTGCAACCTCTGCCTCCTGGGTTCAGGCAATTCTCCTGCCTCAGCCTCCTGAGTAGCTGGGATTACAGGCATGTGCCACTATGCCCAGCTAATTTTTTGTATTTTTAGTAGAGGCGGGGTTTCACCATGTTGACCAGGATGGTCTTGATCTCTTGACCCCATGATCCACCCGCCTCGGCCTCCCAAAGTGCTGGATTACAGGCTTGAGCCACCGCGCCTGGCAAGGTGGCCAGATTATGATGATCCTAGGCCCTCACACTGAAGAACCTATGAAGAAAGATTGTTACCAGCACAACCAAGGCCAGAGTCCATAGTGAAAAGTTCAATGCCTTAGAAAATGTGAAATTTTATTTTAGTCAAGAGTTAGCAGCATCAAAGAAAACAGAGTCTCTATGATTGTGCACACCCAGGTAGAAGTTATTGTTTTATTAAGGAAGGTATAGTAATTTCTTGGGACACAGTAATATAAAATTTGAGTGAAAAGGAAAGCAAGGTCAATTAGAAAAGGGAGAAGGATTGCAAACAACTCTATGCACATAAATTAGAAAACCTGGAAGAAATGGATAAATTCCTGGACAGTAGCCTCCTCCCATGCCTAAACCAGGAAGAAGTCGAAACCCTGAACAGACCAATAACAAGGTCTGAAGTCGAGGCAGCAATTAAGAGCCTACCACCCAAAAAAAGCCCAGGCCCAGATGGGTTCACAGCCGAATTCTACCAGACATACAAAGAGGAACTGGTACCATTCCTACTGAAACTATTCCAAATAATCCAAAAAGAGGGAATCTTTCCCAAATCATTTTATGAGACCAACATCATCCTAATACCAAAACCAGGCAGGGACTCAACAAAAAAAGAAAATTACAGGCCAATATCCATGATGAACATAGATGCAAAAATCTTCAATAAAATACTGGCAAGCCGATCACAACAGCACATCAAAAAGCTTATCCACCATGATCAAGTAGGATTCATCCCGGGGATGCAAGGCTGGTTCAATATACGCAAGTCTATAAATGTAATTCACCACATAAACAGAACCAAAAACAAAAACCACATGATTATCTCAATTGATGCAGAGAAGGCCTTTGACAAAATTCAACAGCCCTTTATGCTAAAAACTCTCAATAAACTAGGTATTGACGGAACGTATCTCAAAATAATAAAAGCTATTTATGACAAACCGACAGCCAATATCATACTGAATGGGCAAAAACTGGAAGCATTTCCTTTGAAATCTGGCACTAGACAAGGATGCCCTCTCTCACCACTCCTATTCAATATAGTACTAGAAGTTCTAGACAGAGCAATCAGGCAAGAAAAAGAAATAAAGGGTATTCAATTAGGAAAGGAGGAAGTCAAATTGTCTCTATTTGCAGACGACATGATTGTACATCTAGAAGACCCTATCATCTCAGCCCAAAATCTCCTGAAACTGATAAGCAACTTCAGCAAAGTCTCAGGATACAAAATCAATGTGCAAAAATCACAAGCATTCCTATACACTAATAACAGACTTAAAGAGAGCCAAATCAAGAACGAACTGCCATTCACAATTGCTACAAAGAGAATAAAATACCTAGGAATACAACTAACAAGGAACGTAAAGGACCTCTTCAAGGAGAACTACAAATCACTGCTCAACGAAATAAGAGAGGACACAAACAGATGGAGAAACATTCCATGTTCATGGTTAGGAAGAATTAATATCGTGAAAATGGCCATACTGCCCAAAGTAATTTACAGATTCAACGCTATCCCCATCAAGCTACTAATGACCTTCCTCACAGAACTGGAAAAAACCACCTTAAACTTCATATGGAACCAAAAGAGAGCCCACATAGCCAAGTCAATTCTAAGCAAAAAGAACAAAGTGGGAGGCATCACACTACCGGACATCAAACTCTACTACAAGGCTACAGTAATCAAAACAGCATGGTACTGGTACCAAAACAGAGATATAGACCAATGGAACAGAACAGAGGCGTCGGAGGCGACACAACATATCTACAACCACCCGATCTTTGACAAACCTGAAAAAAACAAGCAATGGGGAAAGGATTCCCTGTTCAATAAGTGGTGTTGGGAAAACTGGCTAGCCATATGCAGAAAGCAGAAACTGGACCCCTTCCTGACACCTTACACTAAAATTGACTCCAGATGGATTAAAGACTTAAACATAAGACCTAACACCATAAAAATCCTAGAAGGAAACCTAGGCAAAACCATTCAGGACATAGACGTAGGCAAGGACTTTATGACCAAAACACCAAAAGCATTGGCAACAAAAGCCAAAATAGACAAATGGGACCTAATCAAACTCCACAGCTTCTGCACGGCAAAAGAAACAGTCAATAGAGTGAATCGGCAACCAACACAATGGGAAAAAATTTTTGCAGCCTACCCGTCTGACAAAGGGCTGATATCTAGAATTTACAACGAGCTAAAAAAGATTTACAAGAAAAAAACAAACAAGCCCATTCAAAAATGGGCGAAGGATGTGAACAGATACTTTACAAAAGAAGACATACATGAGGCCAACAAACATATGAAAAAATGCTCATCATCACTGGTCATTAGAGAAATGCAAAAACTACATTGAGATACCATCTCACGCCAGTTAGAATGGCGATCATTAAAAAATCTGGAGAAAACAGATGCTGAAGAGGATGTGGAGAAATAGGAACACTTTTACACTGTTGGTGGGAGTGTAAATTAGTTCAACCACTGTGGAAGACAGTGTGGCGATTCCTCAAGGACCTAGAAATAGAAATTCCATTTGACCCAGCAATCTCATTACTGGGCATATATCCAAAGGATTATAAATCGCTCTACTATAAGGACACATGCACACGAATGTTCATTGCAGCACAGTTTACAATAGCAAAGACCTGGAACCAACCCAAATGCCCATCGATGATAGACTGGACAGGAAAAATGTGGCACATATACACCATGGAATATTATGCAGCCATTAAAAACGAGGAGTTCACGTCCTTTGTAGGGACATGGATGAACCTGGAAACCATCATTCTCAGCAAACTGACACAAGAACACAAAATCAAACACCACATGTTCTCACTCATAGGCGGGTATTGAACAAGGAGAACACATGGACACAGGGAGGGGAGCACTATACACGGGGGTCTGCTGGGGGGGAGGAGGGGACGGGGGGGGTGGGGAGTTGGGCAGGGATAGCATGGGGAGAAATGCCAGATATAGGTGAAGGGGAGGGAGGCAGCAAATCACACTGCCACGTATGCACCTATTCAACAACCTTGCATGTTTTTCACATGTACCCCAAAACCTAAAATGCAATTAAAAAAAAAAAAAAAAGAAAGAAAAGGGAGAAGGTAGGAAAAGGTCAGTTGGTATAATCTAACCTGGTAATATTACTGCTGCTCAATAATATCACTTCTAGATTATCAGCATTCCCTGTTCATGTTCCTATAAAAAAGACAAATCTTCGATAGTGTATGATTCTATTCAAATGCTTTCCTTTAAAAACTTTTTAATATTAACATTAGCACAAACAGCATTATCAATTTTTCTGTTCTATCAATCTGATGGAGGTTTCCAATTAAACCTATCCAAAACTTACATAAAGTTTCCTAGGAATTTTCTGTTTTCCACCTATGATCAGAAAGAAGAATCTAGGCATCATTCTTATTTGGATGAATAAAATATCCAAATTAGGATGACTCCTAGATTCTGTGCGTTTATAGTATAAGAAAATTCTCATTGCTTACAATGCTTTGGCATTACAGCTGACCCTTGAACAAAACAGGTTTGAACCATGTTGTATTCCTGTTCAACCAAAAGGAGCATTCCATGGATATAAAACCCATGTATATGGCGGGTCAACTTTTTTTATACTTGGGTTCCGCAAGACCAACAGTGGGACTTGAATATGAATGGATTTTGATATATGCAGGAGGTTCTAGAACCAATCTTCAGGTATACTGAGGGAGAGATGACTGCATTTTGTCATGAACTGTAAAGCATTTAAGATTTCCCCCTTCTTGGAAGCTAATAAATTAATCTGCTGGTTTCATGGACGCTGGCAGAAGTCACAAAAATCCTGGTTAGGAGACAAAGTACTTTATTGCTTACAGCACAGAAAGCAGCATGAGCATCAGTGTATGTGTCAGTTCCTCTTGCCCCCAATGCCATTGTACGGTTACCCTGACCCACTTAGTTGTCTGTGTGTCTAGCTACAAAATTGCTCAGTCTCAGGAGACAGATAAGACTTGCAATCTGACATACTTAGCAAGGACACTCAGGACCAAGACAGATCTTCCTCTTCTAACCATCCACCCTTATACGTTCTTGGCAGAACTCAAAATTTCACATGAATATGTGACTCCACTGACCACTGTGATTAATCTGACTTATAGAGGCTTAATTCCATTTGTCTTATATAGCACTTAATTAAGGTACTATCAACAATACCCAAGCAACAGGACGGAGTATTGACTTTAATCATGACCCCCAGAGTTCTGAATACCATAAACCAACAGGGTCTACCTTGGAAAGTCAGTGGCTTTCTCCTTAAGGCTTAAATTTGATCTTTCTATTTGGTTTGTGGCATTTATCTACTGGATGTTTTAGGGATGGTTCGGAATCTGACACCTGTTGCAATTCTATCTATAACAATTCTGGTCAGTGAGTTGAGTAGGAGCTGACTGCCTTCTAAAGCCCGAGTGATATTATTGATCACTTCAGCTGAACTCAGGAACAATTTTTTTTTTGAGACAGAGTCTCACTCTGTTGCCAGGCTGGAGTGCAGTGGCACAATCTTGGCTCACTGCAACCTCTGCCTCCCCGGTTCAAGAGATTCTCCTGCCTCAGCCTCCCAAGTACCTGGAACTACAGGCACGCGCCACTATGCCTGGCTAATTTTTTGCATTTTAGTAGAGACGGTGTTTCACCATATTGGCCAGGATGGTCTCCATCTCCTGACCTTGTGATCCACCCACCTCAGCTTCCCAAAGTGTTGGGATTACAGGCATGAGCCACCACGCCCAGCCTCAGGAACAAATTCTTACCACCTTTTCTAATTATCTGACTCCCAGCATTGGGACAACCAACCACAAAGTACATATATATGAGTTTGCTTTCCCTCTGGAAAGTTCCTCCAAGTAACTAAAGGTGGCCCTATTTCAGAGAGATCCCCACAGTCATCTGAGGACTATGTAATCTATTCCAGGTTCCTTAAGCAATCAAAAGCCTTATATGACCATACCTAGGGTACAAGTTACTATGATCTTGGAAGAAAAAAAATTAGTGCTTCGTTTCCACACAAGATGTACAGTCCTTGGGGTGAAAAGATGTCCCTAGAAAGCGTTGATTAACGGCCGGGCATAGGGGCTCATGCCTGTAATCCCAGCACTTTGGGAGGCTAAGGTGGGTGGATCACCTGAGGTCAGGAGTCTGAGATCAGCCTGACCAACATGGAGAAACCCCGTTTCTACTAAATATACAAAATTAGCCAGGCATGATGGTGCATGCCTGTAATCCCAGCTACCCTGCAGACTGAGGCAGGAGAATCTCTTGAACCTGGGAGGGAGAGGTTGTGGTGAGCCAAGATTGCTCCACTACACTCCAGCCTGGGCAACAAGAGCAAAACTCCATCTCCAAAAAAAAGTGTTGATTACAATAGTTGGGGGCTCCCTGGTGGGATCAACATAACCGAGAACACAGGTTCAGTGCCTCCAACATGATGAGAAAGTCTCCCCATCCAGAAAAAAGTTACACCAATCAGGATGCTGTCTTTAAGTCTACTTTCTGGTATTTAGCCTTCAAAGTCATTCCCCCAACCCCAATTCCTTACTATTAGCAGGTAATAAATCGGAGGACCATTTATTTTCCAGTTGTCCATACAATTTGTTTGGTATGTTTACTACCAAATCCTGCGGACTTTCCTCAAATTCTGCTAGTTGGCTAACAAACCCCTTACGCTTCCTTTTTCAGACAGCTATGTCTCTGTCGGCATCTTTTCATCATCACCAAAAACTGCTAAGGAATGTAAACTCTGAAATTTTACCCTATTTGCAAGCTAACAAGCTAGCTAGCCACAGTTTCGCCATGCTAGCATCAGACCCAAGACTCCTGTGTTAAGGGATAATTTATTATTCATGGCAACAGCAGTGACCAGAGCAACAGTATTAATTTTTGTGCTGCTGTTCTGAACCCCAATTCCCATATGCCAACATGAAGATGCCACATAATACTTGGACTGGCAATGAACTGTATTATAGTACAGGAACCCTAAACTTAGAGAATCTGACTCTTTTATAATGGTTAGTAATCATGCTTGTTCTTTGTTCCAGAGGGAGTCATTTTCTCTATCCTGGAATGCCATTCACTACAAGAACATCACTGAAAAGATAGTTTCAGACAAAGCCAGTACCTCTGTTCTCAAGATATGCAGAAACCCAGAGAAATGCCTCCCAAGGGAAGCCTGTAGTTAGTAGAAATTACCAGAAACCACTAACTTCTAATTCAGATTTTGCATGAGTAGGATGATAATTCAGCCACTTATAACAAAATCCCAATTACAGTGGTTTACCTAAATGTGTTTTGTTTGTTTCATTTTTCTTCCTGCATGTAACCAGAGTCCAGAGGTGGACTGTCCAGGTCTGAAACAGCTACAAATGAGGTCATCAAGGACCCAGGTCCCATCCTTCTGCTCCACTATTCTCGTCATGTGGCTTTCCACCCCACGGTCACAACATGCATACGCCACCTCCATCTGTATGGTTCTGGTGCTAGGTGGAGAAGAATGATGACTGGATTTTAAAGAATGTTAAAAATGTTAAGATAGGAAACAGGAAGAATTCAGATACACAAGTAAGGTGACCAGGAGACATTAACAAGCTGATTTTCCCAGATGCAGTGTGGGTATAAAAATTAGAAAATGTGGCCGGGCGCAGTGGCTCATGCCTGTAATCCCAGCACTTTGGGAGGCCGAGGCAGGTGGATCACGAGGTCAAGAGATCGAGACCATCCTGGTCAACATGGTGAAACCCCGTCTCTACTAAAAATACAAAAAATTAGCTGGGCATGGTGGCGTGTGCCTGTATTCCCAGCTACTCAGGAGGCTGAGGCAGGAGAATTGCCTGAATCCAGGAGGTGGAGGTTGCGGTGAGCCAAGATCGCGCCATTGCACTCCAGCCTGGGTAACAAGAGTGAAACTCCGTCTCAAAAAAAAAAAAAAAAAAAGAAAATGTGAGCAAGTAGATGGGTTAGATCAAAGTGATACTGTGTTTTGAAGGTCATGGGCAAAGCATTAATCAATTAACAAGGTGACAGGAATGACTTGAAAGGTTTAATGTAATAGTAATTTAGTAGATAAGCTATAGTTCAAAAGTATATTTTTAATGTAAGCGGATAATCTGAAATATTGTTACACAAATGCACAGTTCAAAAGTACTATAATCTCTCATTGTTAGAGACTGATACTCAGATTTATGAGTTACAGTTTGTAGTACTGTGTAAAGATAGGTACTTGCTTACAAGATCAGAATTCAGCTTGAGGCTGTTTTAGTTTATGACAACACTTCAGTGTACCACTGTACTTTTCTGTCTTCTGTATCACAGTATGGAATTGCTACACAAAATTAGCACTAAGAAATCTAAATTTCCTTAGATTAGAAATAAGCTTATATTAATAATTCTCTTATAGGAATCACAAATTAAACTATCTGCTGCAGTTGTCAGCAGGGTTTAGTTTTTAGCATAAGCTGTGGCCATCAATTTCTTAACAGTCCTGTTCTTAAATAATCATTTTTAAGAGATCATTTTACTGAACAATTTTAAAGCACTAAATATCTTCAAGATTGAAAAATTAACTATCTATAGATGGAGCAGAAACTAAAGAAAACCAGTTAAAGGAAAAAGGCAATCCTTAACTATGCATGCATCTTATGAATTATCCATGCTTTCAGCTTGTTTCCTTTTACTGCATACTGTCTAAAACTCCATAATTAAAAAGGTTTGATAAAGAGTTAGAATGTGGTCAATGAAATTCGAACCTTGTCAATGGGTTTCAATAACTGATGTCACTCTTAGCTCTGCTAACCTAAATTTCATTATAGAGATTAGGGACAGAATTCTCTTGGCTAACTCCTATAACTGGATAAAACTCTTTCTCCAACACCAGTTTCTAAAGGCAATATAATTTGCTTCTATTGGTTTAAAATTATTAAATAAGTTTCTCTCAGCCAATCAAAAGCTATGTCCAGGCTCTTCTCACAAGTTCAGTGGTAGGTGCTGTGGATACAAACAGTAATTTAGTAACTGTCACTGTTATTATAGTAATTGTAAAATCCCTTATTCATATAGTTCATTTTCAAAAAGCGTTCCATATTTTCTTATTTGAGATTCTCAATATTCATGAGAAATTACTCTCCAAGTAATACTGCCCCATTTTACAGAAAAGGCAATTCAAAAAAAGTTTAAGTGACTTGCTCTAAGTCACTTAATAGAGAAACTACTATATGCAAGACAAACCTGGTCCCTTCACTTACAACACTCTGTTGATAGTGGGACATTCAGACAAGTTGTGGGCAACTGCAACAGGGTTAAGTGTTGAGCTACAGCATACAAGGTACATGGCATGGAGAAGAGTCCTGTGGGGAGAGGGGTCAGGGAAGCCTTCCCAAAGGAAACAAAGTCTCATTTCAGACTTCAGTGTGTTGGCCCTGGGGAAGAACATTCACTGCTACTAAATTAAGTTATTCTGTTCTCAGAATCTTCCAAGTTGATTTTGAACTTGATAGAGCACAACTTAGAAGGTCAATTAACTTTACCTTTAGGCCAGTGTTTTACTCACCCTAATTTCTGTACCAACTAAACTACATCAGTCACCTGGGGTCTTGTTAAAAATACAGAAGAGGGGGTGGAGGGAGGGCAGGGGCCACCACAGACTTCCTTTTTCTAAATCTCTTGGGGGTGAGGTTGAGGAAAATTGCTGCTTTAAGTATGAACACTTTCGGGATTTTGAAGTTAAACAGCAAATTTAAAGAGTACTTTTGGTAGTAACTCCAAATGGTTCCAGCATCAATACAGATTTTTTTTTTTTTTTTTTTTTTTAATGGGGGTATAGAAGAGAGCACGCATTTGAGGCGGGGGAATCGTAAATGATACAATTGGAATGGGTGCTATAATACAGGCTGTTAGCCTCTAGCCCTCACCTGCAAGGTGGCTGCTTAAGGTAGGTGCTTGATAAATGCAGATTTATTGAACACAGGAACACACGTATTCATAACTTTCAAGAGTTTCAGAAGTCTTTCTTTTAGCTCTCTGCTCCAATCTTCCAGTTTCTAGCCAGTAGCATCGCTGGTAGAGTGGAACAGCTAGGATGTGTGGTTTTCAGAATGAGTTCAAACCTCTGGACATATCAGTTAGCAGTAAGAGCAAGTTCCTCAATCTGCCTCCATCTCTAAAGGAGTACAATTACTACTTACCTCCTAGAGTTGTTGTAAGAGCCTTAAATGAGATTAAGTATTATAGATTATCAATGAAATATATTTTAAATGCAAGTGCTTAGAACTGTACCTTATAAATGAGCTCCACAAATGCTTATTAAAACCCAAGCGGTATCCTCCACCCTTAACATCTGTAATAGATCCCCTTAATAGATCAGTACCTCGTATCCATTACGAGGAAAAAAAAAAAAAAAAAAAGAATAAACGAACAAACAACAAACAAGTAAACTGGGCTACCAGGCACTGGGACTATAGGCAGCAGACCAGCCGGCTCGTGGGCCTGGAAAGGTTGCGGGAGTGGGCTCTCCCCGCCGGGCTTGCGGCACGTGGTCGGCTTGGGCGGGAGCTTCGCGACAGTGGGGGAGGGGTGCAGCGTGGGACGCCGAGGAGGGGTCCAGACCGCCAAGGCTACGAGGCGCCGACTGCGCAGGCTCGGGGACAGCCGCAACCATTGCCCGCAGACCCGAGGGGGAGAACGTCCAACGGGTAGCACGCTCCCCGGATCTACTTGCGCAGCGAAAGCTTGTCATCTTCCTCATTTTAAGAATGTGTATGGCGCCACCGTGCGCAGGCTTTTCGCCCTCATAGGGCCTCTAATCCCGAGCGTGAGGCAGCTTCCTTCTCCAGCCGTGCTTCTTCCTCCCCCGTGGAGGTCGTAGTGGATGCGCCCACCTCCCTGCGGCCTCCGGTGGTGGTTTGGCGGCCCCCTCCCCTCCCCAGCGTCGCGAGTTGGTGCCGCTGCCACCCCCCGCTTCGAGCTTTCGGCTTCTCAGCCGGGCGGTATCAAGCTTTCCAAGAGCCCTCTCCTCTCCTCCCTCCGACCTGCCTTTCCCCGCGGGACTACCGCCCCCACCTTTCCCTCAGCCCTTTCCTCTCCCGGCCGAGTCGAGGCGGCAGCGGCAGCAGCAGGAGGAGGAGCCCGGAGGCGGCGGTGGCCGGGGAGCCCATGGCGTACAGTCAAGGAGGCGGCAAAAAAAAAGTCTGCTACTACTACGACGGTGAGCGGCCGGGTCGGTGGCGGGGTGGGCGCGCGGGTCCAGGACTCCGGGTTCCGCAGCCGCCGTCGCGAGTGGGCGCCGGGGCTGAGGGGTGGGAAGGAGGAGGGACCGACGTTTGGCTGCATCTTAACCCGTTCCCGGCCCGGCGCGGTTAGCGCGAGACCCTTTTCCTCGCGCAGCCCCCGCGCCTTCTGCGGGCGGGAATCCCGGGGCCGCCCACCTTGTTTCCTATTTCTTTACCTTCGGCCTTGCAGTCTGTAGCCCCAAAGGTAGCCGCTGCAGGGACGGCGCCGGCCTACCCCGCCTTGGTAGTGGCGGCGGCGAAGGGACGGCCCATTCTCTCCCCTCTCCCGCCCACCATTCCTGGCAGGGCAGGTTTGGGGTGCCCTGCGTTGGCTTCCTACCTCCTCGGCCCGCCTTCCCCGAGGCAAAATTTCTACCCCGGCCCTGACTCTACACAAAGCCCCGCGGCCGCGAGAGCTCCGCCCCTCCTGTCCCCTTCCCCCTCCTCGCCTGCTCGGCTCGCCTCCCCTCCCCTGCGTTCGGTCTGGCTGAGCGTCTTCTTCCTCGGCTTCCACCCTTTCCCCGGACCCCTCCTCCCGGGTGGGCTCTGGAGAGTAATTACTGAGGGTGGGGGCTCAAGTCCGGTGTGTGGCTTTATCACACCCATGTTTTGCGTGGGCTCCAATCCTCTCCTTTGTTCGCGGGGTCTTTGAGCGCCTCTTTCTCTGGTTTCAAATGGAAGGGCGTCACTTTCTCAGTAACAACAATTCGAGTTTTCCAGTTTGAGACAGGTAGCCTTCGCAGGAAATAAGAGGAGGTGGTAGGGAGATGTGGAACTGTTAAACTGCTTGTGTTGTAGATCAGACTCGATGGGTCCTGGCTTGCCTCCGAGAGAGGTGGTTACCACCCACTTCTTTGTTGCTCTTTGTTCGATCAGGAAATATACCCTGCTATGGGGATTTAGAGAGCTTTGGTATCTTGGCGAAGGCTGTTCCTAGGTGGTGGGAATCCTGATGTGGGAAAACTTTGAGGAGAGGTGCAGAAATACTAAATAGTCTAATGAGGTAAATTTGAGCTCATCGTGAATTATGAAAGTTAGATAATTTAAGCATTCTCTAATTTGGAGTATGTGCAGTAAAATTAAATCTCTGAATCCTGTTTCCTGTGTTTCCTGTGCTCAACGGGAGTAGTAACCTGTTCCACAGATTTCACAGTCTTGGTAAATAGTTTCTAATAGGTTGCTCTTGAGAGAAGGGATTCCAAAATTTAACAGAGAACCTATCCTAGGCTCCTTGACCTGAGAGTCCTGTCTAATTTGTATGAAGTAATACAAATTTTGGAAGCTGTTTTCTACATTTGGTGTATAAATCACAATATCTTAGAGAGTTAAGACCCTAGAGTACCAGCTCAGAATCTACCTTTAATTTGAAAATGGCCATACTGTCTCTCTTTAGTTAGCAAGGATTAATCTTTCAATGACTGTTATATAAAATAACCACCTGTATCTTTTGGGGAAAATCTGAAATCTTACAGAATTAATCTAAATGATCTGATCTGCGATAGCTAGGACAGAATAACAGCCCTGCTTTTAAAAAATTATTTTTCAGAGGGCTAGATATATGTGTTATATAAATTGATTTGAAATTATGCCATCGTGGAGGGGTGGAGTTGGAAATACATTTTAATTTCAACATGATTTACATTGCATATTTTGGGTTATTCTTGTCCTTCATTCCCTGATCAAATTGGAAAGGGAATAACCCTGTGTATAAGTAAGTTTGTAAAATTATATTATTTCTAAAGTTTAGAGATTTATCCTCATCGGGGCTTGGAGTAAGAGGAAAGCTTTAACAGGTTAGGGAAAGTGGTACTCAGGTTCTTCTGGAAGCTGTCAGTTGCTGTTGGTAGTGATGGGCTCTGAGGAAGTAAGCTGCTTGTAACTTCTTGTCACCACAATGTAACCCTGGAACCAGGAGGGTACACTTGAGTAGCAGTTTGTGAACGGCTGTCTGTCTAGTGCTGGGCCTATTTATGATAACCTTTGTTGAGGGATTGGGAGCAGGCATTGTTCCCCGGGGAAGGATGTAGGGTGGAAATATTTGTTTGTGATTGTGACTTAATATAATACTTTATTGTAGCCCATTCACCTGCTTTACCTGATGGCCAGCAACCAAGTGAATAGCTTATAGTTTGGAAATCTCTGTCAGGTTATTTTGTCTTTTGTCTGTGACTCTCACTTGTTTTTTAAAGTGGAGTTCTTAGTTGCTTATATTTCACATACTGTTGGAATTTTTGTGGGAGGGACTTAAAATATTTTGCAGAGATTTAAATTTCATAGGTATTATGCTAATTATTAATATGTGATAGCGTGCTTACCTCATCCAAAAACTTAAGTTTTTATTACCAGAGAACACTGTTTTGTCAGCTTACAAAATTAGCAATAGTAATTCTTTTTATATTTTAAGAAAAGAATGCAAGGAAAGGAGGTTCCCTACCAAAGATTTGTGTCTTTAAAGTATGTAACTTGGAATGGGAATGGGTTGTGTCTGTAGTAATGGGGTCTGAATTGTCTGCTAGCGTAGGTTAGATGGTTTTAACTTCTTAGTAAAGGAGGTAGAAGGAAGAAAGTGAGTGAAAAAGGAAAGGAGGGAGTCTTGTCTTTAGTCTTCCTGTGGCCCTTAGGCACACTGAGCCTCTTGGCCACACAGAATGTCTGCCTTTGAGGCTGTATGCATCTTAATGAAGGAACTTATGAAGATCTATATATTGTTCTTTGCGCACTTTATGTAATCTTCAGATGACCCTTTAGGTCACTGAAATTCTGGTCCCAAGGAAACCTTCAGACGTTGATGGATGAGGTATCCTTAAACCTTTGAAGAAGAAAAAGTTACTACGTCTCTGACTGTAGCTATTGACCTATGCTTCCAAATTCCCCAAAACATAATTCTAAATCTTGTTCATTCTTTATACACTTGAAGATCATCAACAATCTGTAAAATGATACAGCTAATTAGGTAGTCACTAAGATCCCTTCTGGGCCTTAAAATGATGTGATTTTTCTCTGCTTAAATATAATTAGCAGCCAAGCTGTGTTAGGGTCTAGTTATAATACTTATATTTATAATACTTTGTCTAGACATGTTTATACTTTGTTTTGAATTAATCTTGAGTCCAAACATATTTAGTGCCTGTTTTATGATACATACAGTATAATAGGGTTTATATACCTAATCTATGTAACTATACACAGATTGCTCTGTGCTCTGTTTTTTCCTCTGTGAGGGATGCATAATCAGATTTGGAGACAAGTGGTTCAGAAAAAAACACACAAAGACTATAAAGATCAAACTATATAAACATAAAAGTTGTCAAGATTAGTTCAGGCTTGGAGGCTCATGCCTGTAATCCCATCACTTTAGGAGGCTGAGGCAGTCAAATCACCTGAGGTCAGCAGTTTGAGAAGACAACATGGTGAAACCTCATCTCTACTAAAAATATGAAAATTAGCTGGGCACCAGTAATCTCAGCTACTTAGGAGGCTGAGGCAGGAGAATCGCTTGAACCCAGGAGGCAGAGGTTGCAGTGAGCTGAGATAGTGACATTGCACGCCAGTCTAGGCAACGAGAGTGAAACTCCGTCTCAAAAAAAAAAAAAAAAAAAAGTCACCAAGATCATACCTCCCAACATACTCCTTATTTAATAAATTATAGAAATTCTACTTGGCAGCCAGCGGTTGTCAGATTTTCTTAGCCTTGTATTTATGAGTGGTACCAAAGTCTTTTGCTGAATAACCTTTAATACAACTGCATAGGTTCTTAGCTGTACTATAAATATTTATTATCCATGAAATAGATTGGAGGCAAATCATTGCTAAGTTAATTACAGCAGCAGTTTATAAGTACCAATAATACTAATTGTACAATAGAACATGACTAAATAAGACTGAAATTTTCCTCTGCTTGACTTGTCTTTCCCCTAGAAATCATTTGCTTCTCATTTCTTTCAAATTTTACCTTATCAGAGAGGCTTTCTCCTATTACCTAAATCCCTTGCTGCCTTATTCTTCTTCCTTTCGGTTGTACCATGAAACTTTTGTCTCTCTCCTCACTAGAGTATAAATTCATTAGTACAGTCTGTCTGTTTTGTTTGTGTCTGTATCTTCACCAACTACATTTAAAAACATAGCTTTTTTTAAAAATAAATTAGTGATGAGTAAATGATTAATTCTTTATTTTTATTTTATTTTTATTGTTTTGAGAAGGAATTTCACTCTTGTTGCCCAAGCTGGAGTTTGGTGGCGTGATCCCAGGTCACTGCAACCTCTGCTTCCCACCCCCCAACCCACCCCAACCCCCGTTTAAGTGATTGTTCTGCCTCAGTCTCCCAAGTAGCCGGGATTACAGGCGCGTGCCACCACACCCAGCTAATTTTTATATTTTTAGTGAGACCGGATTTTACAGTGTTGCCAGGCTGGTCTCAAACTCCTGACCTCAGTTGATCCACCCGCCTCAGCCTCCCAAAGTGCTGGGATTACAGGCGTGAGCCACCTTGCCCAGCCAATTCCTTATTCTTACAGATAGAACACTTTCATATAATGTTCTAATTCTTAGAACTACTCTGAGCTACATTTAGGTAGGATGGGTAGCATTTTGTGTATTTAGATGAAATCAGATTCATAATTCTGCTTGGTGCAGTCTACCACTTTTCCTTTTCCACATTGACTCTAATTTTAATGTCCAAGCATAGGTCGGCACTCGGAATCTTTTTCTTTGCTCCTTTTCAAAGAGTTTTCTCTGCTACCAAACAAAAACCCTTAACAAAAATTTTAATTGCTTCTGTTGACAAATCCTTAAAGGAAAACACTCGGGATTGGAGAAGGCATCTCTTAGGGAATGTTAATAAATTCAAACTTGAAAGAACTCAAGTCTAAGGATGTTTTTTTGTAATGGATAGTAAGCTTCATTCCTCTGTATTTCAGTAGCAGTCTGCTTATAGATACTTGTTTATTAAGTCAGCTTTGGGTTCAGTCATATCAAATAGGCTTAAAGTTCCTACTGTGTGCCAGGTTGCTCAAGTCCTGAGAAAGAAATAAAAGACTGCAGGTATAAAGTAAGTTGGGGGATCTTTGATAGGGTAATCAGAAAAGGCAAGGCCTGAAGGAAAAGAATGGGCCAGCCTTAAAAAGAGTTTACTACCTAAGATATTGCCAATAGGAAAGCCAGATAGTTATTAGTAGAACTTGGTGCACTTAATGGGAAGGAAGACAAGGAAAATGTGGAGTCACATGTTAGGCAGTAAAAAGTGGGACCGCACAAAACTGTGTAGTAAGAGATTTGACTTTACCTTACCCAGAGGTGGAAAGCCATTGAAAGTTTTTCAAATGGAGTGCATTCATTCTCTTAAAATACTTGGTAAATAGTTGTAGAATATAGGCTGGAAGCAAGAATTGAACACTTATTGGTCCATATAAAATGTAATGGTTGCATTTTAGATAGAAATAGACACATTTAAGAGAGATTTGGGCCTCAAACCAATATAATTTTTGATGGAGCTGGGGTGTGGTGGCAGAGAATAAGGGATGACTCCTAAGTTTCTTGATTGAGCACTTAGGTGGTGTGTGATACTACTCACTAAGATTGGGAATACTAATTAAGAGCTCTATTTTGAACATCTTATATTTGAGATCCTTACTGAATTCAAGTGAAAAGACTGAGAGTAAACCTCTGAGTTTATAATCCAGAGAGGAGATCCTAGACATAGAAATCTGGGATTTGTTGGTTTATAGCTGGTGAGACTAAAAAAGATACAGCATTGATAGACAACTGGTTCCAGGACTTACTCCCAAGAGAAGAGAATTCAGGGCAGAACTATTGTTCACTGATGTACCCAAACACTTAGAGCAGTACCTGCTTGGCACATAGTAGGCTCTTGATTAAATGAATGAACTGAAAACCTTTGATCTTTAAAGATTGGTGGAGGAGTGGCCTTGAGGTAGGAGTAAAATCCAAGAAAATGGTATTATGGAAGCCAAGGCTCAGAATGTCTCAAGGAGGAGTGACCTCGTTGAAATAAGTGTTACTAATATGTTAAAAATTGCTAGTGGGCTAAGTAGTCTGGAAGACAAAAATAATAGTTTTTTTTTCTTGTTTTTTCCCTGAGTCTTTTTTTATAGTCAGCTTACCTTTGGGGCTAAAGGTACATTTCACAGTCCTGAAATCCAAAATGATCTGAAAATTGAAAAAAAATTCGGTAACTCATTTGGAATGAGAATCTTAACCTGAATCAATATGAGGCTATTTGTGATCTTTATTCCACTTACTGTGAATATTCACACTTTTTTGCTGCAAAAATATTAGTGTTTGATTCTATCATGCTACTCAAACTCTTCAGGCTATTGCATAATATATGGCAGGTATACCATATTATCTCTACAAATCTGAAAAAGTCTAAAATTAGAAACATATTTAATTTCAAGGAATATGGATAAGAGATTGTGGACCTTAGTAGACACTTATATTCTGTTAGCTTCTTGAAGAGTGAGCAATTTGTAAAATTTTGCAGATAAATAATTCTTTATGGTAATTTCTTTGCATTGACAATTGAAGTTTGTTGTGTTCAAGGAACCACCTTGAGCTGAGTTTTCTGGATGTTTATTTCATTGGTAAAGTATTTTTGTGTACAGGTTGAGTATCTTTTATCTGAATACTTGGGACCAGAAGTATTTCAGATTTGGGGAGCTTTTGCAGTATTTGTAATTATTTACCAGTTAGCATCCCTAATTCAAAAATCAAGAATCTAACATGCTTCAGGTAGCATTTCCTTGAACTTTAAGTTGGTGCTTAAAAAAATTTAGATGTTGGAACATTTTGGATTTCAAATTTTCAGATTAAGGATAATCAATCTGTATTTTCTTGAAAATCAGTAACATTTAAAATTCCCAAATTAATATATTATTGACAATTTAAATGATGAATATAAATTGTAGGGTCTTAAAACTTCTTAGCCTTTTTACACTTTATGAAAAGGTGGATGCCTACAAGGTAGCCATCTAGAGAATTGTGAGATACAGAATTAAGTGGGAAAAAGTTGGAGATGGTTATTTTATAACTTCTTTATATTTTGGAAGAATTCTTGATAAACCAAATAATTATCTGTTGGTTGGCTGCCCTGTAGACATGTATCATTTAGATTCTTTGTGTATTCTTTGTGGGACTGGGGTCCCTAAATTTCAACCGAGAAACTTGTTGAAAGCTATACATATTCATATAAAATTTGAGGACCTTATTAGTAAAAAGTAAATTATTCTGATATATTAGGTACATAGTTTGTTGTGTTCATTTTAAGTTAACCAAGACCTTTAAAATATTTATATTTCATATTATGTCTTTTTTGTCAGCCTTTACCCTGCCATTTACAGTGACTATAAGTGCCCTTGGCATTCCAAGTTGTTATTACTAAGAACATAAGCTGTGAGCTGTCCTACCAGAGTTTGAATCTAGCTCCTCCACTTGCTAGCTGTGTAGCTTAGGCAGTATTACCTGACTTGTCTATTTCTCATCCTTCTTCACTATTACACAATAGGAATCATGTAATACCCACATGATAAGGGTATTAACAAGATTAGAAGATAATATATGTGAAGTACTTAGTGCCTTCTAGTAAGCACTCAACAAGTGTTAATTACTTTTTTGTTTTTTTCAAACACACTTGCTCAGAAATTGCTACTGCAGTCTCCGATTATTAGGGCCGGGCTTTCCACTTGATTTTCAGTGTGCCCATAACTAGAGTATTTGATGTTATGATGTGGTAGATGTTAGAGACATTCATTTGGGTAATTCTTACACAGAGGTAGATAGATGGAAGTTATTATGTAGTTTGTGTCTTTTCCATTTTAGGTCATATTGGAAATTATTATGGACAGGGTCATCGCATGAAACCTCATAGAATCTGGATTTCTAGTGAAGACTAGACTTTCATTTTTTACTCTAATGATTTTTTTAGTAGTGATAACTAATAAATGCCTTCCCTTGTATTAATTACATGATACTTTATGACACTAGTGGGTTTTCCATATCTAAGAATTTGATGAGACCAGGCTACTTTCAAGGAACTATATTATATCCCTTGTATTGCCACCATGTAAGGTAGAGCTTTATGGCAGATTCTTCTTAATAGGTAGTTTATTTTCTGCATTCATGGCCTCTTAATTATGATTGCAGAGGAATGTTGCGAAGGGCCATGGCCCTGGTTTGCTAGTTTAAAGTCTATATATTGTTTCTTAGCGTTACTGGCACCTATGTTAATAAAGGTGGCTTTCTCTTTAAAAGACCTTGTGTATATGAATTGTTTTCAGAAGACAGCTGTGTTAAAAATGAAGTTAAGTAAAATTAGAGGTATGATACCAACAAAATCAAGTATTCATATTATTAGAAGCATGGATTTTGTAAAAGGTGATTATTTATCCTGGACTGTTATCAAATACGTGGGAGAGAAGACAAAAGTTTTGGGGTTCTTTCTTTCCATTAAATAAACAAGAAGTGTATTTAGGGAGGACTTTGGAAGATTTAGTGGATAAATGGCATTCTTTATTCTAGCTTTTCTTATAATATATAAGCTTAATGTTGAAATTACAGACTTCAAACCATTAAAATAGCTTGACTGTCCTGACCCTGTGGGGGATTACTTTCAATATCCTTCACAGATACCAAAATTCATGGATGTTCCAAGTTCTTTAAATACAATGGTACAGTATTTGCATATTAACCTATATATATCCTCCTTTACACTTGAAATCATCTCGAGATTATTCATAATACCTAATACAGTGCAAATGCAGTGTAAATAGTTGTTACACTATATGATTTAGGGGAAAATGACAGAAAAATGACAAGAAAAAAGTCTATACGTGTTTACAACAGATGCCACTGTCTGTTTTTTAAAAATATTTTCAGTCTGCGGTTGGTTGAACCCACAGGTATAGAGGGTTGATTTTATATTTTTTTAGAGACTTCTTGTTGTTTAGTATTATAAGAAACATTGGAGCTTTACCTAAAATTACTAATTTTACTGAAATTTAGTTGATGAGTATCTGTGATTTTGGTGTTATTTGCTGATTTTTAAAGATTGTGATATAAGATGCCATTTAAAAAGACAAGCTAGGAATTACAACTTTTTAGTCATAAAGAATGAGACAGTATTTTTATTGAAAAATGTCATGCTGTGTCTTTAAGGTGCAAAACCTCATTTAGGACCTAAATTTCAGTTACCAAAACTTCCCTGATGGGCTGTAATATGGACACAGTTTGTTTTAACATGCAAAATGCCAATTATAAGGGATTTCTGGAATGCTAGCAAATCATGCAAGAAGCTGTATTTGCTGGAAAAAATTTTTAAATTATACCAATAAAACTTAGAGAGCTTACCTTAAGCATCTGAATTTGCCAGAGAATACTGAAAGCAGGCATCACTTCAAGGAACAGAAATTTTAAAAATTAAGGGTAACTAAAAATCAGAAAAGCTTGCCTTCCTTAATCCACAAATAAATGTAGTGTGTAATAATGGAGTAAAAAGTGTACGTAGTGTCCTGGTCATCTGATACAGTTCGAAAGTTGCAAAATAAATCTAAGTTATTAAGGTTTTAAATAAATTTTATTAAGTGGTAAATGCCTTTTAATGATAGACATATATAAATTCAGATAGTTCATGGAGAGTCTCTTTTCTGTATTGTTTAGTTTGTGTCTTTTCTATTTTAGGTGATATTGGAAATTATTATTATGGACAGGGTCATCCCATGAAGCCTCATAGAATCCGCATGACCCATAACTTGCTGTTAAATTATGGCTTATACAGAAAAATGGAAATATATGTGAGTATTCCTTTTGGTACCTATTCAGCACTTACTTTGTTTTTTATTTAAGCTACTATGAAACTTTGTTATTCCCCTTCTTAGGGCATTCAGCAGATGAAAAGATGTGGAAGAAAACAAACTCCTTTTTTGTTTTATTCTTAAGAAATGAATAAGAATGAGAGCTATAGCCTTTTTTATTATTTTTCCTTTAACAATTTTAAACAGTTCCCCCTACCCTAGGCTTTCATGTTTCTAGAGAACAACTCAGTATAGCATACTGTTTTTGTTACAGTAATTGTTAACTTGCCTATGCTACTGAAAACAGACTCCTCTTTTTATTTTATTCTTAAGACATGCATAAGAATGGGAGCTGTAGCTCTTTTTTCCCCCCTTTTCCTTTAACCATTTAAAAAGATTCCCCCTACTTTAGGCTTTCATGTTTCTGGAGAACAACTCAGTATAGCAACAGTCAGTATAGCATATTAATATTTTTTTACCATAATTATTAATCTGCCTATGCTGCTGAAAAGAGTTGTCCTGGGGCTATTACGAAATAATTACACATAGAATTAATCCCACACATATTTACAGGGCATATAATAAATATGGAACACTGTTAGTGACCAAGCATAGTACAGATAACACAAGTGCAACAGCTGTCTTAATGTTTTTGTAGATAAAGATGAGAGTATGTATAAACAAATACACAACAGTTAGCTATTTGGGGAGAAGAGAAATATTTAAAGCAATTAATAATGTTAGGCAATATATGTGAATATGTGAATTATTTTCAGTCACATGTAGACATTTAGAGAAGAGGGGAGGTTAGATAAGACTCTCAATCTGGAAGCCTTGTGGAAGACGTGTGTCATATTAAATTGAGCTCTTTGGAACAAGGAAGATTAGGATAGGAAAAAAAGTTGAGAGGTCATGAACAAAGATTTAGAATTGAAACTCTCTTTCAAGGAGGTCATTGATGAAATCACTGAATGTTTTATCATGGAAAAGGAGAGAAAGTAGAGTTCATGAACATACAGATTTGACTTTTTACTGGTTGACCTATTTCATTAAAATAAGGCTCGATTAAATCATAGTTGATATGTCTGTCTAACGCTTTTAAAGGAATTTGAATTCGTTTTGAAATTGATTACTGTTCTCTAAAACACATGTATAAGTTTGGGTTAGTTTTAGAATTTATGTATTTTGTTCTGGTAGATTTAGTTCTTTTGAGGAGACTGGTAAGGGAATTTGTATGTTTGTTTGATAATACTGATATAACCAGTTGTAATCCCACAGTTCTGACATTTATTTCTCTTCACAGAGGCCCCATAAAGCCACTGCCGAAGAAATGACAAAATATCACAGTGATGAGTATATCAAATTTCTACGGTCAATAAGACCAGATAACATGTCTGAGTATAGTAAGCAGATGCAGAGATGTACGTTTCTAAGTAAAAAGTATTTTCACGTTGATAAATGTAAATGAGTATTTTTAGGAGCTTAGAATGATCCAAATCTGATTATTTTTCCTGTGGGTCTGATACGTAACAATTATTTACTGATTTGAAAAATCATTGTAACACTACTAAAGCTACTTCAGAAAAAAACAAACCTATCTGAAGTTTATTGGTTCATGAAACTGTTGTTTGGATATTCTTCTACTCCTAATTTGCTCCCCTGATAACTTTGGGTTAATACATATTGGTAGGGAGACCTCACTCCCTTATTCCCTTGCTTCAAAAAAAAAAAAAGAGATTACACTTTGATTTGCCTGAGTTTGGCATATACCTCTTGTCTTCTCTTTGTGTACTTCAGTTAACCTGGACTGTAATACACATCTATTTTTCTTCTTTGTTGAGATATTAGTAAAGCTTTTGATTCCACATAGTGTTCTCTTGTGCAGGTTAAAAGTATTTTATTTTTAGAGATTGGTAACAAATTGGCCTGAAGGTAGAATGCAAAAGTCAACCTAAAATTATTGGAACAGTATCTTTTAAAGCTTGATACTAAAGTTCATTCTCGTTGGTGTTTGTATTGATTGATTAGTGGAGGTGCTAGACATCTCATATTTACAATTGTACACATTTCTACCATAGATTATCTCGTTTGATTTGTTGTAGTGGTACAAGATAACTAGAACAGATATTATTTAATTATTATTTTTTTCCAATGAGGATTCTGACTTTGAAAAGAGGCATGGGTAGCCCTTGGGCAAATGAAATAACAGGATTGAATTAAAACCTGCATAATAATTAGTTCTATTAATAGTTATGATCCTGGCTGGGCGAAGTGGCTCATGTCTGTAATCCCAGCACTTTAGGGGGATGAGGTGATGAGGCGAGAGGATTACCTGAGGTCAGGAGTTTGAGACCAGCCTAGCCAACATGGCAAAACCCTGTCTCTAATAAAAAAACACAAAAAATTAGTTGGGTGTGGTGGTATGTGCCTATAATCCCAGCTACTTAAGAGGCTGAGACAGGAGAATTGCTTTAACCTGGGCAGTGGAGGTTGCAGTGAGCTGAGATTGTGCCATTGCACTCCAGCCTTGGCAACAGAGTGAGACCCTTGTCTCAAAAAAAAAAAAAAGTTATGATCTGTCTGAGCAGTAAGAAACTAAAATGTATTTCTTATAGTGCTTGTGACTTAAGGGTGTACAAAGATATTAATAAATAAAATAATGACCCTTATTCTTGAAGAGGTTACAATTCGGGGCATAGGGAAAGACTAAGAAAGGGTTACATACATCTGCCATATCCTCTTCATTCTTTTAGTACTAAGAAATTAAATGTGTCATGTTGTGTTGTTTATCTGTATATGCTTTTTCCTTGTTGTCTTTAGTATCCCTTCTATATTTTGGCTCCCATGAACCTAGTTAATTCTTACTAACTTCGAAGATCAAGATTACATGGGTATAGGCAACCAGCTGTTACATCTTTTTGGTTTACTAACTTACTGACATGCATTTCAAAGTTACAGATAGATAATATGTGTAGTTAAGGAGTTGTAAAGAAAGTAAATCATAAAGCAATTGAAGTTACTTTTAGAATGTTAACTTATTATTGCAATATTAAGGGGAAATGCCTAGAAAATTTGTTTGTGTTTTAATTAAATAAGAACTGTTTTACTTAGACAACTGTTGACTTCTTGTTAATAGACCAGAGATATTCCACAGATAATCCTGATAAGATTTGATGGTGATCTTTCACAGATAACACTTTAATTACCTTGGCTAAAACAATAAATATATTTTAAAGTTGTAAACCTACATTATGAAGTGTATGTTTGATCATCGCATCAAGCAAAAAAAGTATTGGTAGGAAGTAGTTTTTGTAAGAAAAGACTTTCATTAATTTGCAGAGTAGGTTGAAATTAATGAAATCCATCTCCCACAGTTAATGTTGGAGAAGATTGTCCAGTGTTTGATGGACTCTTTGAGTTTTGTCAGCTCTCAACTGGTGGTTCAGTTGGTAAGTGCTAATGCAATCAGATTTAAAAGTTGAACTAAATTTGCTGTGTATTTTTTGGGTTATTTGTGTAAAGCAGAAGTTTTAATGATTGTGAATTTTGATAACAAAAGGAAATCAGTATGTTTTTAGTAAAAAAAACTTTCAAACCTCTGTGTTTTGTGATTGTGACTTACTTTTTTAACTTATATTTTTAGAGACTTCTTTCATCCCCTTGTCTTCTAGCTACCATCTGTTATTACCACTTTCCACATATACCATTATTTAATCTTAGGTCACAGCTCTGGTAGAATAATTTTCTAAGGAGAAACTGCTGTTTGTGTCATAGATGATTTCTGTTTACTTTTATGATTTTAAACTCTTGCTTAGGCATGGCATACTCTTAAAGGGTTTTTGTCTCATTGTACTAATTTTTTATGTTAAATGTCTATCTTGTTTCTACCTCAGCTGGGGCGGTGAAGTTAAACCGACAACAGACTGATATGGCTGTTAATTGGGCTGGAGGATTACATCATGCTAAGAAATCAGAAGCATCAGGATTCTGTTATGTTAATGATATTGTGCTTGCCATCCTTGAATTACTAAAGTAAGTTAATTTATACTTTTTTCGGTGATAAAATGTTTTCATTAAAACACGAAAAAAGTCTATGGCTTTTAAAAATATCAAGTAAACCATAGGTTGAAATAGTTTATGGTGAATTTTCTATAAATTCGTTACAAAACACTGAAGAAATGCAGGAAATTTTCCCAGTTCTTCAATTATTAAGAGTGAGAAGTATGTCCAGGCACTATGGCTCAGGCCTGTAATCCCAGCACTTTGGGAGTCTGAGGGGGGCAGATCTCTTGAGCCCAGGAGTTTGACCAGGCTGGGTAACATGGCAGAACCCCATCTCTACAAAAAAAAAAAATTAGCCAGGTGTGGTAGCATGCATCTGTAGTCTCAACTACCCAGGAGGCTTAGGTGGGAGGACCTGAGCCCAGGAAGTTGAGTCTGCAGTAAGCCATGTCTGCCACTACACTCTAGCCTGGGCAGCAGTGTGAGACCCTGCCTAAAAAAAAAAAAAAAGAATTAGAAGTGTATACAGATGTCAAAACTCCCATTAAATACCCTTTTTAAAAAGTAGTTTGGCAATTTTGATTTTAGTTAGTTTCAACTAATAATGACAATGACCTTGGAAGTTTATATTCTAGTGTTTTGTAAGTTTTAAATTGAAGACAAAAATTTGAAACCTGTGTTAAAGGAAATTTGTTTACCTGTTAAGTTAGTCTAACTGCCTATCTTCCGTATCTGAATGAGGCTTTGTTCTCTACTGATGAATATAAAAATATCTCTGAAGGAGTTATTTTTCCTTATCTGTGGCTGCTGTTTGAGAAGAGAGAGACCGATAGAGGTACTTACGAATTTGGACATTTTCAATGTTAGATTTTGCCATCATCAGTTATAACACAGCAAATTCTACTTTATATTGTACTGAGCTAGTGTTTTTCAGGTACTTAAAATTGATAATGACTCCCCAAATTAACAGTAATTTAGCAGTATCAAAGTAACATCTTGTCAGCTCTTCAGGAGCAGAGGAAAACCATTTGCAGTCATTTGCCTTGTTTTTTAATTGACTATTGATACTGGTTCCATTGTCTTCAACTCTTCGAGCAAGTTCTTGCCCACTCAGCTAATAGTTATAAACAACTAATTTCTCTGGACACTTTTTTTGTGTGGTGTAATCAAACAAGATTTAATAATTGACTTGGTGCACAGCTTTCCTTGATTAGATAACACATGAGCCACTCAGAAACTTTACCTTGATCACAGCCTCATTTCTGTTTTTTAATCTTGTGAAGAAATTTTGCTATTCTATGATAGCTTTTTATATTCCTTTTTTTTTCTGTCTTTCCCCCACACCCTTTTTGTGGAGAATGGGGTCTTTTATATTGCCCAGGCAGCTCTCAAACTCCTGGGCTCAAGCTGTCCTCCTGCTCTGCCTCTGTAAGAGCTGGGATTACAGGTGTGAGCCTCCGCACCTGGCCTGCTCTTTATATTCTTATGAGAATATTCTTATGAGTGTTTAGTGTGGAAATATCAGTTTACATTGTATTGTTTTATTTAGCACAGCTATGGCATCATTACATAATAGATACAGTGCTTTGCCATCTAATTTAATAACAAAATCTCACTTCACTGTACTTCAAAAGGATAACATTAGAAGTCCATTTTTCCCTTATTTTGACGTGAGTATGCACTGGTAACAAATCATGATGTGATGATTCTTATGGCTCCTAAAATGTGTTTGAGTTACAACTGTGTCACTCATCTGTGGTGCTCCAAGCACTAGTTTGAAGTGATGAGAGTACCCCATGTAGCCTCTGTCACAGCTACTCAATTCTGCAGTTCAAATGAAGCCACAGATAATAAACAATTGAGCATGGCCATCTTTAAGTAAAACATTTTTTATGGACACTGAAATTTGAATTTTTTATGGACACTGAAATTTGAATTTTTTATAATTGTCACATGTCAGAAAATACTCTTGGTTTTGTTTTTAAACCATTAAAAAAAAAATGTAAAAACTATTCTTGTTCAAAGCTGTAAAAAAGAGGCAATTGGCTAAATTTGGGCCATGGGCCATAGTTTGCCAATCCCTATTTTATAATATTGAAGATTTACTACAGTGGTATTTTAATTAAAGTAACGATCTTGAGCATGGTGTAATCTTCAGTTTTTAATATATTAGAAATATGTGCTATATTTTTGAAGCATGTAGAATAGAACAAATTTCACAAAGAGAGTAAATATATATTTTTTAAACTATATTGGGCCACCAGCGGATATTTAAAGGCCTAAAACTCAAACCTCAGATATCTGAATAGTCTTTTAGGCTAGAAGTAAAAGATGATTAAGCATTCTGGAATGCAAGAGCTCAAAAATAGGTTTCCTGAATTCATGGTGCTTTCTTCCCATGTTAGAACCTTTAAAGAAAAAAACAAAAACTTATGGATTTGTTTTCAGGTATCATCAGAGAGTCTTATATATTGATATAGATATTCATCATGGTGATGGTGTTGAAGAAGCTTTTTATACAACGGATCGTGTAATGACGGTATCATTCCATAAATATGGGGAATACTTTCCTGGCACAGGGGACTTGAGGGTAAGACTAAATTCTGTCTGAATAAATTTTGTGAGATGAACCTAGGAGATTAGTAATCCTATACTTGCAGTAGTATTGTTCCTGAGTTAATAATTTGAAACTTGTATGCAGAATTAAATTATTTTGTATGCAGTAACGTCTGCTAGAATTCACTGTTGCTGACTATAAGCAAAAATTTAATGAGAACTTAAGGACTTTTTTTTCTCAGCTCTTTTCTTTGGTTGAGTAATATTTTTGACTATCCACAAAGCATGAAACCTTTCTCTTGATGTTCAATTTGAATCTTCAAAACTACCTATGTAGTTCAAAGTAGCCTATGTTGATATTGATTGTAAAGATCAGTGGAATAAAATAGACTAGGTCTTTTTAGGTTCCTCTCTTCTCTTTTGTGATTGGTTTGGATTTTTAGTAGGTCTAATTTTAATCTTCTTTTTTTTTTCTTAAGCTTCTAAAATTGGTAATGTATTTAGGTAAAGAATACTATAGTGTTGCCCTGCCTGCCTGTTAAATTAAGTGTAGTTCTATTTTATTTCTGTTATCTTTTTCCATTTGATGCTCTTTTCTTTTATAACTGAAAACCACTGGTCAAATTCTGTTTCTCTAAACTCATTGAGGGTGTTTTGTCTCGCTGCAGTTTTTTTGAACCTAACTACATGCATGTTGAAATTTACGCAGTGATTTAAACAACTGTTTTTGGTTCAGCCTGGATTATATGGGAGATGTATCTTATAATGGGATTGAACAAAGTTCTAAACTATTTTATTAAGGTTATTTTTCAGATCTATGGTATGTCATTACAATTTAACAACCAGAGTTTAAAGAGTTGCCTTAAAGTATTCTTCAGCTGTATGGCTTTTCTTTATTAAATCATAATGTGATACTTTCTCAGTAAACCCTTTGAGTAAAAGAGTTACCTTAGTAAAACTTTTCTGTACTTATAGATGGGTGGGAGGTCAGATGTTTGGTTTGAGTTTGAATTATTTAGCTTTTAAAATTGCAGATTTGTCATTTCATTTCCTTGCCAGTAAACTTCAATTTCTCTCTTTTCCCACCTGGTCTTATCTTACAGACCAGTGGTTCTCAAATGTGGCCCCTAACTGAGGAAAGTAGACCAGCATCACCTGGGAACTTGTTAGAAATACTCATTCTTAGAGCTCAAAAACCCTGGGTGATTCTCCACCTTAAAGTTTGAGAACCACTGCTCTAAACCGATAGAATACTTTTGTCAGCAACCATTATGTCCTAGTGGAAGTCAAGGAAAACTCTTCTCTGATTTAAGCTTAAAGAATAAAATAATATCTTTGCAGTATAATCCTAGTTTATCTTAGAAGTGGCAAATGGAAACCTCTTTTAATTTCTGACAGCAGATGGATATCCCTGTGGTCTCTTTTCAGTTATTCATAATTCTTACAGTTTGAAGTTTTTGAAAATATTAGAGAATGCATGTTTTAGAAGGATTTGAGAATGGCTTTCAACATCTGTTTTCCTCACTTAAGATTTTACCACTGTATAAAATGATGTTCTAAGGATAACATTTGAATATTTTAAGCATGTCCCCATAACTGTGAGAGAATTAAAATCAATCATTACATTATATTTACAGCTGTATTTGGACTTTCTCTATAATTCACGTGTATCTTTGAATGTTAATTTAATCAGCACTCATTTTTCTGCCTGCTAATTCATTCTAAGGCTGAAAAGAAGGCTACTCTCAGCTTAGCTCATTGTTGAAACTGTTTGCTTTAATTCAAGTAGTCTAGTGGAAGAAAGAAATAGAAAGGGTGGTATAATAGCAGTTGCAGAATGAGACCTGGAAGAGATAAAACTTAGTCTAACAAGGACAGCAATTCTGAGTTACCAGCTAGTTAGTGGCATTTAGGATGAGAAGTGCTGACCAACTTTTCTGTGTTCTGAAATCTTAGGGTCAAAATATATTTCATCTGTATTTTAACTGTGCAGCAGGAGTGTAAGGATTCACAATACTTTGGCTTTTCCACATTTGTATGACTTGTATTAGTTAATAAATCTTAACAAAAATTTAGGCTTCTTTAAGAAAAATTGGGAGAGGAGGTATATAATTCCGCTTGCTTTTTTCTCATTGGATGTTGGGTCTCATAACTCTAATATTGCAGGTAAATTTTGCTTTTGTAAAATTGGACTGAAGCTAAGATTATTCCATGAGAGGTTCAGAAAGAACTTGCACAGGTGCTAGTAATCCTAAAAATTAATGGATCTTCAGACATTATAATTTAACACACATAAGACTTAGGTGCACCCCCCCCCCCACCGCCCGCCCCCAGCCCCTAGACAGGCACAGTGGCTCATGCCTGTAATCCCAGCACTTTGGAAAGCCAAGGCAGGTGGATTACCTGAGGTGAGGAGTTTGAGACCAGTCTGACCAATATGGTGAAACCCTCTCTGTACTAAAAATATAAAATAGCTGGGCATGGGGGCATTTGCCTGGAGTCCCAGCAACTTGGGAGGCTGAGACAGGAGAATTGCTTGAATCCAGGAGGTGGAGGTTGCAGTGAGCTGAGATGGCGCCACTGCACTCCAGCCTGGGTGACAGAGTGGGATTCCATCGAAAAAGAAAAGAATTAGGCATCTCTCAATCCTTTGGTATTGCAGTTAAAATACTATTTTGTAGAAATGTCTGTACTATACAGTGTCTTCTAGGAATGCATATATATACACGCAGAAATGCATACACATACGTACAAACAAATGCATGACAGATGCAAATAAATAAAATAAGTATATATAATACATGTATATATCACTTAAGAGTACCTGTAGCTGGAACCTTTGCGTCTTTTGAGAGAGATTCATGCCTGGAGTGGTACTCATTCAATAAGTAGAAACAAAATTTGTTTAAGTCCAATTAAAGAACAAATCAGAGGCTGGACGTGGTGGTTCACGCCTGTAATTCCAGCACTTTGGGAGGCCAAGGTGGGCGGATCACCTGAGGTCAAGAGTTCGGGACTGGCCTGACCAACGTGGAGAAACCCTGTCTTTACTAAAAATACAAAATTAGCCAGGTATGGATTACACAAGCCTGTAATCCCAGCTTCTTGGGAGGCTGAGGCAGGAGAATCACTTGAACCTGGGAGGCAGAGACTGCAGTGAGCCGGGATCGCGCCATTGCACTCCAGCCTAGGCAACAAGAGTGAAATTCCGTCTCAAAAAAAAAGAACAAATCTGGTGCTTTAGTCAGTAGCTGTTAAATCTTCAAGAAAGTCTGGGTCATTCTTTCATCATAAGTAAACTCACACCAAGAGATTGTGAACCACAAGAAGGATTCTGCAGAGGATTGTCCTGCAGGGCTTTTTGGCTTAATTTATTTTTCACAGGTTTACTCATAAAGTTGCCTCGTCATCTTAAATATTCTGCTTATGATGGGTTTTCTGGTTTAATGTAATAATGTAATTTCGTTGCCTTTAACTGCTTGTGTTAAATTTCTTTTCTCCCAAAAATAATCACTATAGATTAATTGGAAATGGTTCTTGTATGCTTTATAAGTAGTCTTATAAATACTGGAGCATATACTTACTTGTTCTTTATTATTTTCTTTCTCAATTTGATTGTTCCTGTCTCAACTTCTAAGATGAATTCAAAATTGGATCCTTAATATTGTCTTTTAATCTTTTCAAAATGTAGTAAACAAATTTCAAACTTTTTATAATAGACTATTCTCTAAAATCTATTTTAACTATGTATTTTAGGATATTGGTGCTGGAAAAGGCAAATACTATGCTGTCAATTTTCCAATGAGAGATGGTATAGATGATGAGTCATATGGGCAGATATTTAAGCCTGTAAGTATTATTATTTTCAAAATTGGAATGGAATTTCAGAATGTTATTAGAGATGCTAACATTTGTTGCCTTGTGTGTAGATTATCTCAAAGGTGATGGAGATGTATCAACCTAGTGCTGTGGTGTTACAGTGTGGTGCAGACTCATTATCTGGTGATAGACTGGGTTGTTTCAATCTAACAGTCAAAGGTAAGCAATTTAAGGGTGGTATTCCCATTAAAAAAATGGTTTTTCTTCCACCCAGGAACTTCCCATAAAAGTTCTCATTGTAGTTTCTTGCCTGCTGTTTTAACACTATACTCTGTGCATTTTTCTTGGAGTTTTGTCTGTTGTGTGTATGACTAGAATTATTCTTGTTTCATTGTGTCAGATTTATATGTACATTTATGTATGACTAGTTTTATAAGGTTTATTGTAGTTTCAACCCAAGGCAGCTATTTTTGAATGTTTTTGCTGTTTTAGTGTAAATAACATGCATACTTGGTTACTTAATTGGATTATTTATTTCTCATTAAGGAATAAGAGAGTTTAGCTCTCCTCACCTCTTTGCCCACAGTATGCTTGTACCCTTCCCATATCTCTTTTTACAAATCAGAATTTGGTTGTGATATTTAGTGTTCACAGCAGCATCTTTAAACACTTTCCATCTTATCCAATTTTTCTTTGCCTCATAATTGTTCCTATGTTTCTCATTTGCTTAGTTTTCTCTCCACTTATTGCTAAACTCCTGGTGTCTGAGTATCTACATGTGTTCAGATTCACTGAGTATTCTGTCACTTTTAGCTTCTTGGAAAAACAGCCTTCTCATCTGTTCCTGTTTGGATGACTATTTTCGGCAGACCTGGAGGGACATACAGCTATTCTTTGCTTTTCTGTTGTATTGGATACCCATGGTGGCTCTGTTCTGTGTCCTTAATTTTTTCTCACGTTTTGTTGGAGCACCTTCTCATGTAGCTTGCTGATAAAAACCGTGTGGGAGATTAGGAGTGCTGTACTACATACTAAATTTTGATCGTATGTTGAAATCAGCATATGATTGCAGTCTAGGCCAAAGCAAAATATCACCATCATGGAATGGACTTCTAGTGTGTAAGAATAAATCTGAAATTTTACTTACTAAGATTTTAAAATTTATATGTAGGTTAGAAATGATTTTTATCATGAGTGTGTATGATTTTAGAGATTTTTTTTCTATGTGAACTTTTAGGTAGTGAGTTGATACTCGCTTTGTATTTTCTAAGATGTGGAGAATTCTCAAATAGAACTTTGTCCAGAACAGTTGCTGGTCTAAATGGAATTGGACAACTAAATAGAGCTATTAAAAGCTTTTTTAAAGTTATGATTGCTACTATACCAGCTAGTATTAGAGTTATGGTATAATCTATTATTCTTAAGTTGAATGATACTAAATTAATTGTCCCTTTATAGGTCAACAGTGGTTGAACAGCAGCAGTTTCATATTGTAACTTAATGTGTTAATAACCATCTTTTGCCTCAAAATGTTTATAAACTTTCTAAAATGATCTTCCTAATGTACTCTTAAAAATATGTATTAACTCTCAGTTTTCCTGTTTGACTTGAAAGTCCTTAATGTTTTTGTACTTAATAGGTTTTATAATTATAAACTGCAGCAGTTCACTCTTAGAAAAAAGTTCACATTGTATTTTAGCTAATAGAGTTTCAGTTTTATAAAGCATATAAGGCTATTTGTAATTCCAAGTCTTAAAACTTCATTCTGAGTGTCTCTACTGCCAGCATTGATTCAACTTTTTCAGATCTGCTGAAGTTAGTTATCTCTTGTCCATCTCCTTGTTGCCTTCAGTTACGTTCTTGCTCTTGTGTTCTCTCCCATTCTTCATTTTTATGAATTTTGGCCTTTAAAAAAAAATCCCTTTCCAGTCATTTTTGTCAAGTTTTGGGATAAAGGAAAAGTAAACATCTTTGTTTAACCAGCTATCTTTACTTGGAAGCCTGTAAGTTAACTTTTTGCATGTTTGTTTTGTCTTTAAAAATATTGAAATGGTTTTTATCTATTATGAGAATCTTTTCTAGTAGCAGAATTAAAAATTGGGTGCTGCAGTTCTGTGAATCACATAATGCAACTATTGAAGAATGCTTAATGAAAATTCCCACAGTATACAATTACATGAAGAGAACAGATAAACTTGGTAAAATTAACTCTGAATTGGAAGGAAATATAGAAAAACAGTTTTTTAATAATGTGGTTTTGAAGTGGTTAGTTTTTTTGTTGTCCCTTTTTAATTTTTTTCTGAATAATCTTTAGTATGCATGAATGTCTTTTGTAATTGAAGGATTTTCTTTAAAGATTGAGTTATGTGCCTAACTGGTAAAGTTCTGGGAAGGGAACTTACTGGTAACTTATAAATGATTATTGAATTATATGACATTTATCCAGAGAAAATACTTGCTTTTATGTTAGGTTTAGTATTAATATTATATTTAAATTTTTACACATAGAAGTTGATTGAAGTTTTCAAAAATAGTAATAGATATTTTTAACTCTTAAGTAAGTTATGAAAATTACTCATAATACCACTACCTAAAGTTAATCCAGGGTTATACTATGTTGTATAACTTTCCATAATAATTTTATAGCTGTCCATAGGGAAAGAAATGGTAATAAAATTTAGATTATACATAACGATTTATTGTAATCTAATTGTTTTCACCATGTAACCCTACATGAACATCTTTCTGTGTTAATAAAATAAGTGTATATATTTGTATCATAATCTTAGTATAGTTGCATACTTGAATTTTCCATCAGGGACACTTGCTAAAATAGCTAGTTATGTCATAATTTTTTAATATGTGTTACTATGTGAAACATGTTTGGAAAGGAGTTTTAGACCGAAACTTTTTATATTTTTAATCTTTAAATATTTAGAAAACCCATTTTGGTTGAATAACATTTTCTTTGCATTTATTATCTTTTAAAAATATTTTTCAAACTTAAAATTTGCAGATTTTGTTGTTACCCAAATCTTCTTATCTTAGGTCATGCTAAATGTGTAGAAGTTGTAAAAACTTTTAACTTACCGTTACTGATGCTTGGAGGAGGTGGATACACAATCCGTAATGTTGCTCGATGTTGGACGTATGAGACTGCAGTTGCCCTTGATTGTGAGATTCCCAATGGTAAGTGTTCTTATTACGATATCTTTATAGTATGAACTGTCAATACAGATTCTCCTCCACTTACGTTGCAATTAGGTCCTGATAAACCCATCATAAGTTGAAAGTATGATAAGTAGAAAATTGATATAATACACCTAACCTAGCACACATCATGACTTAGCACAGCCTACTTTAAACGTGCTCAGAACACTTAGGTTAACCTACAATTGGACAAAATAATCTAATATTGAGCCTGTTTTATAAAAATAAAGTGTTGACTATCTCATGTAATTTATTGAATACATGACGTTGAATACATGACATTGAAGTTGTAACAAGAAAGCCAGAAAACTGTAAGTCAAGCTGTTGAAAGTCAGAGGCTGTCTGTATATAGAAATAGATGGATGAACGGTTAAATTAATCGCCATTCTTTATAGATAGGAGAACATTCACTTTGTGTTCACCTTTAAACAGTTTCTTTGGAAATATTTACCTACCTACATCTGGATTCTGTGCATGGATTTTTGTGAAAACTAAGCTTGTAATATGTAACTTAATTTTGTTGTTTTCATTAGAGTTGCCATATAATGATTACTTTGAGTATTTTGGACCAGACTTCAAACTGCATATTAGTCCTTCAAATATGACAAACCAGAACACTCCAGAGTACATGGAAAAGATAAAGTAAGAAATTATTCAATTGTTTAGATAAACATTTTATCTTAACAAAGATTTAGGATGCTTTAGAGGGCCAAGTATGATGTATCCTTTAAACATTATTGGATATTTCTCTTGTCTTTTTCTAAAGGATTTGAAACATAAGTTACTGATTTTTTTTTTTTTTTTTTTTTTTCTAATTTTTAAATTTTTTGTAAGGATGAGGTATTGCTTTGTTGCTCAGGCTGGTGTTGAACTCCTGGCTTCAAATGATCCTCTCACCTTGCCTCTCAAAAAAAAGTGCTGAGATAACAGGCATGAGCCACCGTGTTCAACCATTTAATTTCTTCAGTTAATGGACAGAATTTTTTTTATCAGTTGAAATGTATTTTAAAATTGCAAGGGGCACTGTAAGTTGTTTTCATTGTCTGAAATATTGTTTTAAAGCTTTATATCCACAAACCAAGTAGAGACATTATAGAACATAGCATGGATTTGAGTCACCTCTGTACCACAAACAAGCTGTATGACATTTCATAAGTTCACTTGCCTTTGTGCTTGTTGTCTCATCATTGAAATGGGAGACTAAAATAGTGCCTCCTTCGCCAGCCAAGGTGGCTCATGCTTGTAATCCTAATGCTTTGGAAGTCCAAGGCAGGAGGATAGTTTTATACAAGGAATTTGTGACTAGCCTGGGCAATATAGTAAGACCTTGTTTGCAAAAAATTTAAAAATTAGCTGGGCATGGTGGCATATGCTCGTAGTCCTAGTGCAGAGGCTGAGGCCGGAGGATTGCCAGGAGTCAAGGCCGCAGTGAGCTGTTATATTCCCACTGGGCTCTAGTCTGGGCAACGGAGAGAGGCCTTTTAATTTATAGATGTAGCTAGCTCAAAAATGAAATTTTTTGCTAAGTATTTTCTCTTGTATGTAAGAAGAATTGCAAAAAACTGCATTTTGTCTAATAAACTTTGCATATGTAAATTAGGCAGCGTTTATTTGAAAATTTGCGCATGTTACCTCATGCACCTGGTGTCCAGATGCAAGCTATTCCAGAAGATGCTGTTCATGAAGACAGTGGCGATGAAGATGGAGAAGATCCAGACAAGAGAATTTCTAGTAAGATAATGCCTTGACTTTTCTGGTTTGTCAAAATGATACTTCAAATTGAAGGTTTTAGTGGCCTAAGAACTTCACTAGAAGTCATGTTAATGAGCACACTATTATTGTCATTTTTGCTATTTTCAGAGATTTAGCTTTCTGATGTGATGTCTCAAAACCTGATTTGGGTGTCAGCAGTTTCGGTTTATATGACTGGATATACATATATGATTGGAAGTTTTCAAAAATTGTCCACTTTACTATATTTGAAACTTAGTGAGAAGAATATTTATCTAAAGTAGGGTGAACTAAATAACTAAACATCTGTTTGATTTTTATAACTTCTCATTACACTTAATATGATTGTTAAGATTGTAGCATAATGGTATGTGTAATGGTATAAACTGTCTAATGTATTTGGTATTAGTATTATCTCTTTGGTCTGCTTTACCTCTCAGCTCTGAAATAAAATACTGCTTTTTAAGTAATGACATTATTCCCATCCCCATTAGAAAAACACACTTTTTTTCCTTCAGAAATTTTTAAAAGCATTTTTAAAAGAAAAAAAAATGAGATTTCCCCAAATCTTATTATGTGTTTTTGAACCATTTCTTCGTACGTGAAAGCAGAGTTTTCAGTATTAAGCAAACCATTCATTCTGTTCAAATCTTAAAATTACTAGGCATCTGTCATCCTTTACCTTTAAATGTGGTAACTGGTTAGTGCATTTGTATGAGTGTGCTGTAATGATTATAAAGCCTGTGACTATTTTTGTCAAAATTTATTAAAATCTTTTGTGCAGTTCGAGCATCAGACAAGCGGATAGCTTGTGATGAAGAATTCTCAGATTCTGAGGATGAAGGAGAAGGAGGTCGAAGAAATGTGGCTGATCATAAGAAAGGAGCAAAAAAGGCTAGAATTGAAGAAGATAAGAAAGAAACAGAGGACAAAAAAGCAGGTCAGATTTGTTTCTTGGTAATTGTGTTTTAATTGTAAATTTTTAAAATTGAGCTACAGTGTAATTTTTATGAGATCCTGAGGTCATTTTCACAAGTATCAAAGGAGGAAGTGTGCTGGGTAGATGACACTTTTTTTTCTTACATATAAATGGTACTTAGCTCTTAAAAGCTTTTGTATAAATGTTATTGTTTCTGTTTGCTTAAACCTTATTATCTTCTTGATAACACAGGTTTAAAATAGTGAAATTGCACTGTGAATATAGATTGGGTAAGAAAGAGGACAAAGTAATTAATGATGAATCTATTCGTAGTGTATGGTCAGAACTGAACTTATAAGGTAAATTTTAATTACCTAAACTTTATTTAATGGGAGAAACCACAAAGAAGAGTTACATTATCCTTAGACCAATTTTGCCATTTTGAAAAAGGTCAAACAATGGATTTTGTTCAGAAATTGAAGAAAACATTAAAAACTCTGAGGAAAGATAAGGGATTTGGGAACCTGGGTTAGGGAGAAGATAATACTTTGATACATTGCCTTACTTTAAAATGCTGTGTCAGCTTTAGGCAATTGAATTTGCTACTGGAATCTGTTACCTTTCATATGAATTCCAGAACACTTATACATGCCTCTGCCATTTTATTTAACACATCATATTATAGGATTTTGTCTCCCTGCTAAATTGAGCTGCTCATGGCTAGGGAACACAGTGTCTTAAATATTTGTTTTCTCAGCACTTGATGCATTTCCTAATGCAAATAATGGTGATGAGCACACATTTAATCTGTTAATTTTGATCCTGTAGCATGTGAAAAAACTGATTTAGAGATACTGATCCAACTTTTCCTGTATCTATCAAATTGAAGTTATGTGAGTTAAGGTGGCTCTTATTTTATTTTATTTTTTTAAACTAGATAGTTGGGAATCTATAACATCTGACATATCTAGTTCTGTTCTTTTACTTATGGATTCACTTGTCAGTAGGCTACATACAGTTCTTTATCTTCCATTTTATAGTTTTAACTTCCCACTGTATTACAATGATAGCTTCAGTCTGTATTTGTATACTGATTGACATCCAAATTTGAGCCGTGACTGAGGTTAAGAAGGACTTAACTTTAGCTGTAGGATTTTTCTAGCTTTTTTTCTTTTCTTTCATTGTCAGTATATCTTCTTGCCTTTTTTTTTGGTGTTCTTATTTTTAAAATCTTAATCTTTCCTGTGCTTAAAAAATAAACCCTCTGTTTGGTGCTGAGGCTCTTCTGATACGGCCTTGCAATTGTTAAAATTCTTCATCCTACAGAAAAAATGAAATATTACCACAGAAACCTTTTTTTAAAATTGTAGGTCAAAATCTAGAGTTAGGGCCACGTTTTCTCTTCCCTCCCCAGTCCTGTGACTATTGAAAGCTTGTACTGTTGGATATTTAGGAAATATCCAACACAAAGCTTATTTAGATTGAATAATAAGATTGAATGATGGCTTTTTATATTTTAAAAATAAAGTATATTTTGAAATCATATGTATATATATTTTATATTTCAAAATAGGTTTTAATCTTTTCCCAATCTTTATTTTTAGATGTTAAAGAAGAAGATAAATCCAAGGACAACAGTGGTGAAAAAACAGATACCAAAGGGTAAATGATACTTCTTATCAAATACTTTTTACATACTGTAAAAATACTAAACATGTTGGGGTGTCTGTGTATTTGTGTACACACTTTAGGAATACTAGACTGAACCTTAGAACATCATTATGTGGTGCTCCGAATTTTAGTCTGTATTGGTATATATGACAATATATGCCATCTTACCTATTGGTTTATATGTATCTGTTTGACTCCTTATCTGTTGCCTTTAAAACCTACCAGAAGATTAGTATTAATCAGTATAACTAAATCCATCAATATGTTTCTTTGTACACAGTTTATCTGAGACCATTTTTTGCTATTACCTTTTATATGTGCACTTAATGGTTTTTGTGGTGTTCTTATTTCTGTGTACATGATTTTTTAGTGTTGTGAGATAGGTAAATTTAAGAAACACTGAGCTGACATTAAGCACAATTTTTAAGTAAAAACAGTTGAGGATTTTATTGTAAGTATGTAAATGTTTGGCCGCACAATTTTGTGCTAGCCTTTACAGGGTAACTTGGAATAGATTATAAAATCACTAGAAAGATTAAGGCATTAATTACTCCAGAAACACTTAAGACATTATCACCTGTTGTATTTCTTGGCATGAGCCTAAAGGACCTGATCAACAGAATAGGTCAGTGCATTTTAACCAAGATTGCCATTTTTAATATTTCACATTGCCTCTTTTAACAGAACCAAATCAGAACAGCTCAGCAATCCCTGAATTGACAGTCTCACCAATTTCAGAATGTTAAAAAGAGAAAATATTGAAAGGAAAATGTTTTCTTTTTGAAGACTTCTGGCTTCATTTTATACTACTTTGGCATGGACTGTATTTATTTTCAAATGACTTTTTCGTTCTTGTTTTTCTTGGCAAGTTTTATTGTGAGTTTTTCTAATTATGAAGCAAAATTTCTTTTCTCCACCATGCTTTATGTGATAGTATTTAAAATTGATGTGAGTTATTATGTCAAAAAAAACTGATCTATTAAAGAAGTAATTGGCCTTTCTGAGCTGATTTTTCCATCTTTTGTAATTATCTTTATTAAAAAATTGTACTTGGATTGTCTTTTGTCTGTTTATTATTACAATATGAAATCTTGTTTCAAAGGCTAATGACATCATTTCTGTAGACTTAAGTACACACTAGGTGAAAGATGATTACAGCTTGAAAGATACCTATTTGCTGTTTGTTTGGGAAGAGTATGTACAGTAATTATTTATTTTTGCCATAGAAATTCTACCACCTTGCCTTCTATAGCTTAGCCAGTTAGTATCAGTGAAGATTAATATCCCATTACAATTTATGAAATTAATAATACAGGCTCTGCAGTTGAGATATAGGAGTTCTTTGAGCTGACCCAAAGAGTCTCAAAAATTGAAATGGAAGTTCTGAATTGAAAGAAGAAACTACCAGAACTGGTGTTGACCAGACTTGCCTGTGTTATATTGTTGGTTTAAAATGAGACCTGCTATTCAGACAAAACCTGTTGATTTTACTGCATTTACATGGCATCCAGGTTCCATTATTATTTACATGACATCCAGGTTTCTAAGTCAAGGAAATAAACAAGTGATGTATCATTCAACAACTACTTACTGAATGTCTACCCATTTTGAGACTGTGGGAATATAACTGAATATAATGGAAAAATGCTTTCACTGACGTCTTACATTCTAGTGCCAGGAAGCAGACAAATGAAGGTAATTCCTGCTACTAAGATGTACAGAGAAGAAAAAACATTTTAGGAACTTGCCAAAATCAGTGAAATCTCCCTTTTTGTCAGGCCCAAATTGATTCTTTTGAGATTAAAGATTACAGAATGCTGGAAGACAATTCAGTCAAAAATGTTTCTCTTCAGTGGAGTAAAATATTAAAAGAAAAAACTATTTCTCTACAAGCTTCTGTTAAATATTTCAGACATTTACAATAACATCTAGACTTTTGTAATGAACAGCTGTGCACCCACCCAGATTTAACAAATATCTTTTGCTATATTTACTTCAGTGTTTTTTCTTAAAATATACTGAAATTGAAGCTCTCTTCGTGTACTTTGTCATTTGTAAGCCTCCCTCCTAGTCTTAAAAGTAATCACTGTTCTGAAGTTTGTGAATATTTTATCCATGTTGTTGCACTTTTGCTACATATTTGCTAGCAATCTATAAACCTTTATGACATTAGGAACTAAGGAACTTAGTTTCTTCATTAGGGGGATAATGAAATGTATTTAGTGTTTGTGAAACATATAGATGGAATTACATATGGACAATTCTGTAAGTTTACTTTTTAAAATTTCTATTATTTTTCCATAAGTTATTTGGGTATAGGTGGTGTTTGGTTACACAAGTAAGTTCTTTAGTGGTGATTTGTCGGATTTTGGTGCACCCATCACCAGAGCAGTATACACTGCACCCTATTTGTAGTCTTTTGTCACTCACCCCCCCCTTTGTCCCCAAGTCACCAAAGTCCACTGTAGTATTCTTAGCCTTTGCATCCTCATGGCTTAGCTACCACATATCAGTGAGATTTTCATTCCTGAGTTACTTAGAATAATAGTCTCCAATCTCATCCAGGTTGCTGGAATGCTAATAATTCATTCCTTTTTATGGCTGAGTAGTATTCCATTATATAATACCACAGTTTCTTTATCCATTTGTTGGTTGGTGGGCATTTGGGTTGGTTCCAAGATTTTGGAATTGCAATTGTTCTGCTATAAACATGAATGTGCAAGTATCTTTTTCGTATGACTTTTCCTCTGGATAGATATTCAGTAGTGGGATTGCTGGATCAAATGGTAGTTCTACTTATAGTTCTTTATGGAATCTCCACACTGTTTTCCATAGGGTTGTACTGGTTTACATTCTCAACAGCAGTGTAGAAGTGTTCCCTGATCACCCCATCCACGCCAACGTCTACTGTTTTTTTTACTTTTTGGTTATGACCATCCATTACTTGCAGGAGTGATACAGTATTGCATCATGATTTTGATTTGCATTTCCCTGATCATTAGTGATGTTGAGCATTTTTTCATGTTTTCCATTTGTATATCTTCTTTTGAGAATTATCTATTCATGTCCTTACCCCACTTGTTGATTGGATTGTTTTTTTCTTGCTGATTTGAGTTTGTTGTAGATTCTGGATGTTAGTCCTTTGTTAGATATATAGATTGTGAGGATTTTCTCCCACTCTGTGGGTTGTCTGTTTACTGACTGTTCCTTTTGCCATTGGAAAGCTCTTTAGTTTAATTAAGTCCTAGCTTTTTATCTTTGTTTTTATTGCATTCGTTTTTGGGTTCTTGGTCATAAAGTCCTTGCCTAAGCCAATGTCTAGAAGGGTTTTTCCAATGTTGTCTTCTAGAATTTTTACAGTTTCAAGTCTTAGATTTAGTCCTTAATCCATCTTGATTTTTTCTAAGATGAGAGATGAGGATCCAGTTTCATTTTTCTACATGTGGCTAGTCAATTATCCCAGCACCATTTGTGGAAAAGGGTGTTCTTTCCCCACTTTGTGTTTTTGTTTGCTTTGTCAAAGATCAATTGCTTGTTAGGTATTTGGGTTTATTTCTGTGTTCTGTATTCTGTTTCATTGGTCTTTGTGCCTATTTTTAAACCAGTACCATGTTGTTTTGGTGACTATGGCCTTATAATATAGTTTGAAATCAGGTAGTGTGATGCCTCCAGATTTGTTCTTTTTGCTTAGTCTTGCTTGGGTTATGTGGCCTCTTTTTTGTTCCATAGGACTTTTAGAATTGTTTTTTCTAATTCTGTGAAGAGTGATGGTGGTATTTTGATGGGGATTGAGTTGAATTTGTAGATTGTTTTGACAATATGGTCATTATCACAATATTGATTCTACCCATCATGAGCATGGGATGTGTTTACATTTGTTTGTGTCATCTGTGATTTCTTTCAGCAGTGTTCTGTAGTTTTCCTTGTACAGGTCTTTTGCCTCCTTGGTTAGGTATATTCCTAAGTTTTGTTTTGTTTTGTTTTGTTTTTTAACAGCTGTTATAAAAAGTGTTGAGTTTTTTATTTGATTCTCTGCTTGGTCACTGTTGGTGTATGGAAGAGCTACTGATTCATTCACATTAATCTTGGATCTGGAAATTTTGCTGAATTCTATTATCAGTTTTAGGAGTTTTCTGTAGGAGTGAGGTAAATGATCATGTCATTAGCATAACAGTCAGTGTGACTTCCTCTTTACTGATTTAGATGCCCTTTATTATCTTTCTCTTACCTGATTTCTCTGGCTAGGATTTCCAGTGCTATGTTGATGAGGAGTGGTGAGAATGGGCATCCTTGTTTTATTCCAGTTCTCAGAGGGATTGTTTTCAACTTTTCTCCATTTAGTAGTATGTTGGCCGTGGGTTTGTCATAGATGGCTTTTATTACATTGAGGTATGTCCCTTATATGCTGATTTTGCTGAGGTTTAATCATAAAGGGAGGCTGGATTTTGTCTAATGCTTTTTCTGCATCTATTGAGAAGGGTTGTATTTTTCCAGGAATTTATCTATTTCTTCTAGCTTTTCTAGTTTATGTGTGTAAAGGTGTTCATAGTAGCCTTGAATGATCTTTTGCATTTCTGTGGTATCAGTTGTAATCATCTCCTATTTTGTATCTTAATGAGGTTAGATTTTTCTCTCTTCTTGGTTAATCTTGCTAATGGTCTATCAATTTTACTTTTTCAAAGAACCAGAATTTTGTTTCATTTGCCTTTTGTACATTTTTCTGTTTGTTTCAATTTCATTTCTGCTCTGATGTTATTTCCTCTCTTCTGCTGGGTTTGGGTTTGGTTTGTTCTTGTTTCTCTAGTTCCTTGAGATGTGACCTTAGATTGTTGCTGCTCTTTCAGACTTTTTCATATGGGCATTTAGGGCTGTGAACTTTCCTGTTGGCACTGCCTTTGCTGGGTCCCAGAGGTTTTGATAGGTTGTGTCACTATTGTCATTCAGTTCGAAGAGTTTTTAAATTTCCATCTTGATTTTCTTTTTGACACAACGATCATTCAGGAGCAGGTTACTTAATTTCCATGTATTTGCATGGTTTTGAAGGTTTCTTTCGGAGTTGATTTCCAGTTTTATTCCACTGTGGTCTGAGAGAGGGCTTGATATAATTTCGGTTTTCTTAAAATTATTGATGCTCGTTTTGTGGCCTATCATATGGTCTTTCTTAGAGAAAGTTCCATGCGCTGTTGAATAGAATGTGTATTCTGTGGTTGTTGGATAAAACGTTCTGTATATATCTGTTTAAGCACATTTGTTCCAAGGTATAGTTTAAGTCCATTGTTTCTTTGTTGACTTTCCGTCTTGATGACTTGTCTAGTGCTGTCAGTGGAGTATTGAAGTCCCCCACTATTACTGTGTTATCTGTCTCATTTCTTAGGTCTAGTAGTAATTGTTTTATAAATTTGGGAGTTCTAGTCTTAGGTGCATGTATGTTTAGGACTGTGATATTTTCTTGTTCGACAAGGCCTTTTACCAGTATATAATGTCTTTGTCTTTTTTAAATGCTGTTGCTTTAAAGTTTGTTTTGTCTGATATAAGAATAGCTACTCCTGCATACTTTTGGTGTCCATTTGCATGAAATTCCTTTTTCCATCCCTTTAAGTTTATGTGAGTCCTTAGGTGAGACTCTTGAAGGCAGCAGGTAGTTGGTTGGTGAGTTATCCATTCTGCAGTTCTGTATCTCTCTCTTTTTTTTTTTTCTTTTTTCATTTTTCTTTTTCTAACTAGAATAACCAGTTTAGTTCCGTATCTTTTAAGTGGAGCATTTAGGCCATTTACATTCAATGTTAGTATTGAGATGTGAGGCACCATTCCATTCATCATGCTATTGCCTGTTGGCTTTTTTTTTTTTTTAATTTGTGTTTTATAGGTCCTGTGAGATTTATGCTTTAAAGAGGTTCTGTTTTGATGTGTTTCCAGGATTTGTTTCAAGATTTAGAGCTCCTTTTAGCAGTTCTTGTCGTGCTGGCTTGGTAGTGGCAAATTCAGCATTTGTCTGAAAAAGAGTGTATCTTTTCTTCATATATAATGCTTAGTTTCGCTGGATACAAAATTCTTGGCTGATAATTGTTTTAAGGAGACTGAAGATAGGGCCCCAGTCCCTTCTAGCTTGTAGGGTGTCTGCTGAGAAATCTGTCATTAATCTGATAGGTTTTCCTTCATAAGTTACCTGGTGTTTTGGTCTCACAGCTCTTAAATTGTTTCCTTTGTCTTAACTTTAGATAACCTGATGACAGTGTGTCTAGGCAATGATCTTTTTGCGATGAATTTCTCAGGTGTTCTTTGTGCTTTTTGGTATTTAGATGTCTAGGTCTCTAGCAAGGCCGGGAAGTTTTCCTTGATTATTCCCCTAAATATGTTTTCCAAACTTTTAGAATTCTCTTCTTCCTCAGGAACACTGATTATTCTGAGGTTTGGTTAACAGAATCCCATTGTCTTTGTTGGATTGGGTTAATTCGAAGGACCTTGTCTTCGAGCTCTGAATTCCTTTCTTCTACTTGTTCAGTTCTATTGCTGAGTCTTTCCAGAGCATTTTGCATTTCTGTAAGTGTGTCCAATATTTTCTGGTTTTGATTGTTTTTTCTTTCCTTTTTTTTGAGACAGTCTTGCTCTCTTGCCCAGGCAGGAGTGCAATGGAGTGACCTTGGCTGACTGCAACCTTCGCCTCCCAGGTTCAAGCGATTCTGCTGCCTCAGCCTCCTTAGTACCTGGGATTATAGGCATGTGCCACCACGCCCGGCTAATTTTTGTATTTTTAGTAGAGACGGGGTTTCACCGTGTTGGTCAGGCTGGTCTCAAACTCCTGACCTGTGATCCACCTGCCTCAGCTTCCTAGAGTGCTGGGATTACAGGCATGAGCCACCATGCCCAGCCAATTGTTTTTTCTTTATGCTATTTCCTTGCGTATTTTCTCCCTTCACTTCTTGTATCATTTTTTGGATTTCTTTGCATTGGGCTTCGCCTTTCTCTGGTGCCTTCCTGATCAGCTTAGTAACTAACCTGAATTATTTTTCAGGTAATTCAGGGATTGGTTTGGATACATTGCAGGTGAGCTAGTATGATTGTTTTGGAGGCATTAAAGAACCTTGTTTTATCGTATTACCAGACTTGCTTTTCTGGTTCCTTCTCATTTGGATAGGCTCTGTCAGAGGGAAGGTCTAGGACTAAAGGCTTTTCAGATTCTTTTGTCCGAGCGGGTGTTCCCTTGATGTAGTTAGTACTCTCCCCCTTTTCCAATGGATGTGGCTTCCTGAGAGCCAAGCTGTAGTAATTGTTCTCTCTCTTCTGGGTCTAGCCACCCAGCAAGTCTGCCAGGCTCCAGGTGCCAGGAGATAAAGGCCTTGTGCTTTCTTTTGTTCAGCATTCTGATCTGCCCCTGTTGACGTGTTAAGTGTGATTCATTTTGAGTATTATGTATTATGTTTCATTATATGAGCATACTGAAATTGTACACTTCAGTATCATAGTGCATCTCCTTGTGTATTTAAGAGGTTTTGTTTTTCTAAGTAGTTTATTACATAAAACTAAAGCCTCAAGAGAATTATCTAAAGCAATTTCAGCAAGGTGGTTTGGTACAGCATTAATGTACAGAAATCAGTAACACTCAGTGACCAGGTCTATTGGAAGAACGGAGACCCACATTTATAATAAAAATAACAAACATTTCTAGAAATAATATGTAAAGAAGCTGTGGTTCTGGTGTCAAGTAAGGTCAGTGTAACTTAGGATGTCAAAATACCCCAATACTTTTAAAAATTCATATAGGATAAAAATGATATGTGAAATCGGCAAGGAAAGAGATTATTTTGTAAGTGGTATTGGGATAACGACTGGTAAGTAAATGGAAAAAACTCAGTAGTTTTCTTCCTTTCACTAAAAGATTTAAATAGGAAAAGATTAAACTGTCACTACAAAAAACCTGAAGAGATTCTTAAAGCGAATGGACTAGAAAAGGCCTAAGTGTGACACCAAAGTCAACTATGAAAGAAATGGTACATTTGATAGCAAAAACAATTAGTTGAGTGGACCAACAAAAACTTAGAAGCCAAGTCAAGAAAAATGACAAAAAAGACAGTGGGAGGCAGATTTGTAACTCATCCTAGGTCAAAAGGCTGATACCTGAAGATAGTAAAGGAGCAAAATGCATGAGAATATGAGCTGGGAAATAAATACATATAAATAGTTTGTAAATATGAAAAGATCTTTAGCTTCAGTAAAAGCTATAGAGAGACTTATTTTTTAATCTAATTTTTTAAACCAGTTACGTTTATTTCTTTTTTTAGAGAAAGGATCTGGGTCACCCAGGATGGAGTGTGGTAGCAGGATCCTATCTCACTGCATCCTGGAACTGCTGGACTCAGGATATTCTCCCACCTCAGCCTCTCAAGTAGCTGGGACTACAAGTGTGCACCATCACACCTAGCTGATTTTAAATTTTTATTTTGGAGAGATGATGTCTCTGTGTTGCCCAGACTGGTCACAAACTCCTAGGCTCAAGCAATTCTTCTGCCTCAGGCATGAGCCACTGTACCGGGCCTAAACCTGTTATGTTACGGATTAGAAGTGTTTGAGGAAACTCATGTCAGGTTTGGTAAACTAAGACATTAACTCAAAAGTAAAGTTCTTTAATTCATTTAATAAAGGTGCCATGTAGTCTCAGTTCTCTATGGTATGGGTGAACGCTGTTCTAAGTCAGCATTGGTACTCTAAGCTAGTTACATGATTTCTACGCTTTGCGCTTCTATCAGAGCTACTAGCATTTTGTCGATGGGCAATTATTTGAAGTTCTTAACATTGAAGTTATTCACCTGCATCTTCTATTTCTTACGGTTTTGACATAGAAATGCTGCTGAAGTTTTTCTGATAACTGGGATTCAAAACATTTGTTATTCATATTGTGATAAAAATGATAGGGGCTTTATAAAACAAGTAGTAATCATTTCAATAGCTTAGGGGCTTTCTTCACCATAATCTTATGCAGATTATCTCTGTGCCTCAATTGCTTCATAATTTAAAATGAAGAAAATAATAGTCCCTACCTCATAGGTTTGTGGTGAGGATTGAGTTAATAACACAGTTCATGCTCAGTAAGGGTTGGCTGCTATTTTCTTTCCTTTTTTTTTTTCTTTTTTGAGACAGTCTCACTATGTTGCCCAGGTTGGAGTACGGTGGCACAATCTCTGCTCACTGCAACCTCTGCTTCCAGGGTTCCGGTGATTCTCATGCCTCAGCCTCCCAAGCAGCTGGGATTACAGGTGTGCACCACCACACCTGCCTTATTTTTATATTTTTAGTAGAGATGGGTTCTCACCACATTGGTCAGGCTGGTCTTAAACTCCTGACCTCAAATGATCCACCCACCTTGGCCTCCCAAAGGCTGGGATTATAGGCATGAGCCACTGAGCCTGGCTTGCTATTGTTATGAGGTAAAGATGGGTAGATGGGTCAGAGTGATGCAGGGAAAAGTTTTAAATTTTCGAGTGTTCCTTTAGATGCCAGATGGGTTGTATATGAGCCTTTTGTTGCAGTTTGATGCCTACTAGTGTCAGACTACTAGGTTATGGTAGATGGAGAAGCAATCCTTTTGAGACCTGATTTTAGCAAGGATAAGAATAGTATTTTATAACTTTAGGGGCATCTTAGTGCCTCTGTTATTTACTAAAGGATAATCTCAAGAAAATAGTATTAAGTGGATTACAGAAAAATAGAACTATCATATTGTTATCATTGGCTATTTACATGAGGAATGTGGAGAAATGCTCAGGAGGGTTACAGCATTTAGAAGCTTCTCAATTGCTGCATTTCCTCACTGTACCACAAGATGGCGGATACTGCATTTTTAATTTTTTTTCTGTTAGTGTGTTTCCACTGATAGTCACTTGGTGGCCCATGTACAAGCAGAGCAACATATATTAACAGGTTCTTTTTAAATGCAATATTGGATTAAAAACTATTTGAATTAAACTACAATTAAGTGTACTTATTTAGGTTTTTCTGTAAGAATTATAACACTAATTCCTAAGTTTTACATCTGCAAAACACAGTAGAATGTATCTGGTAGTCATTCGCTAATTGTGACTGCTAGTCAGACAAAATGGAACTGAATATTAGAGCCAGAATAATTTTGTTTTGACTAGAGGTAAGAATCAGTATACAGAATGGAAAGAATTGAAATTTATTTCTAGGAATTGTAGCTTAAAATAGTGAAGTTAATATTCAGGGGTATTGGATGCTTGTCCAGCTTCTGTTTGCTAAACTAAGTACCTAACCCCTTTGGTCTTTGAACACTGGAGAGTTGTGATTAGGATTATTAAGGAAAAAATATTTTTTAGTAGAATAAATGGTTAGGAAACGCAGACACCTTGATTAGATTCTGTTATTTGCTCTTTTTATTTAGTTATTTGAGGTTGTTTTACTCTAAATATTAAAGAAATGTATAATTATTTCTAAAGTAAAATGAGTAGCAGGATTCTGAATAGGAAATTTTTTTGGCCAGACCCATTTTGCAACCAGTGGTTTATGTTTAGGAGTGAGTTGAGCAAAGAAGACTAATCTGTTTTTATGTTGTGGATTTTAGATTCTATTAACAAATCAGTGGCTTCCAGCTTCTCTATCATCTAGTAGTCATCTTTTTTGTTTCTTCAGAAATCAACATCGAGGGTCACTTCATGCACTTGCACTAGCCATATCCTTAACAGGACGATGTACAGGTAAAACTTTTAAAGGAAAGTACAGATAGGCAATTTCTAAAGGAAAAGAGAACACATTATCAAAACTGATTCTACTTAACAAATAACAAAAAGTCACTACACTTCTGGCAACAAATAATATTTTATCTAAAGAGACAAGGATTTCCCTTTTTGCTCTTGTTTTTTTATATATTATGTCCTTAAGTGAGAAATGCACTTCAAAAATTTTTTTATTCTGAAGTCTATCAGGAAAGTTTGAACTTGTGTTGCCTTTGACTAGACTAGGTGAGACTAAGGTCCTCAAGAGGACACTGTTGTGTGGCCTTGTGTTCTTGTGTTAGATAGTAGCCCTCCAAGTGTGAGGATGGGAGATCTACTTTTCACCAGTATTTCAGAAGTTAACATTTTTTTTTTTTTTGAGACCAAGTTTCACTCTTGTTACCGAGGCTGGAGTGCAATGGTGCAGTCTCAGCTCACTGCAACCTCTGCCTCCCAGGTTCAAGCAATTCTCCTGCCTCAGCCTCCAGAGTAGCTGGGATTACAGGCATGCACCACCATGCCTGGCTAATTTTGTATTTTTGGTAGAGATGGGGGTTTCTCCATGTTGGTCAGGTTGGTCTCAAACTCTGACTTGGGTGATCTGCCCGCCTCAGCCTCCCAAAGCGCTGAGATTACAGGTGTGAGCCACTGCATCTGGCCAGAAGTTATATTCTTAAAAAAGCCTAGATTTCTAATTTCCATAGAATCTAGGTATGTTCTTTTCAGAAAACTCAGCATCTGTTAAGAAAGGTTGGGCAAGTAGGTGCAAAAAATTTACTCTAAATACCATTTTCCAGGAAAAGAATCTCTATTATCCAAAGTCCAAATTACTACTAGCTGTCATCTTCCCCAACAATCAAATAAGCATTGTAATTGTCAAACATATTTAATTGTATAGTCCAGTGTTTACATGTAATAGGCTTAGGTATAATTTCTGTGCTATTTCCTTTTGATGCCAAACACCCTTTTGTAATCTGTTTTGTTTGAAATCCAAATTAATATGTCTTAAAGTAAATGACAGAGTATTGGGCTTTCTTAATGTAATGACTCTTCCGCCATCCTATTTCTAGAGTTAGGCAGAAAATTCTGTAAATCTATCTTATTTCCAGTCTGTTTGTGACTATGACTATGGTGGACAATGAATCTGATTTCCCAGAAAAACACATCTGGACCCTAATAGGTAAGGTAAACAAGCCTCATCTTAAATTGTTTGTGCTTCTGACCTGACCTCAAAACACCATCATCGTCTAGAGCAGCAACATGTAAAGAACAATGCATTGGAAGTCATAAATACGGGTCTAGCACCAGACTTTACATTATACAGCTTTGCTTTAGGCAAGTCAGAGACCAGAGTTTCCCTGCATCAGTATCCAGTCACAAGATGGGAACCATACTAATTTGAACATGTAAAGTTAATATAATCCTTAATAATAACAGGATTGAAATAGGGGATAAAAGAAACAAAAATAACTCTCTCCCTCTGTACACACACACACACACACACACACACACACGTACGTAACAGACACAAGGAGCAGCCACCATTCCCAAGACTGAGGTTGGGTACCCAAGGAAGAGCCTACCTCCCCTGTCCAGCACTGAGATAGAAACTCTAGAGAAGGCACATTAATGAGTCACTGAGTGGCAGAGAAGTCCTCAGGGCATTGCATGGGTTGTAACGTTGAAAATTCACTCTCCAACTCTTGCTGGATATCTGCCCTCTAGAGTGCTAGGGAAAGCTGTTCGTGGAAAGGTGTCTCACAGGAGGAATCTACCATGACACTCCCTGAGCTGGTGCAGAGGAAGCTACTGTGTGCTGTTGACCATCATACACAGCAGAGGCCAGATCCTAGAGAACTGCCTGGAGATGTAGGAGTAAGGAGCTAAAGAAGCCATGTGTGTTTCAGGGACCTGATGAGAAGAGCACACCTGAAAGTGTGCAAAGAAGCTTCCTCCATGATGTCTTAGCAAAGCTTGACATCATGCCAGCTGGCAAAATAGAAATATTTAAAGGGTTCAACTCCAATATTACAGTGCAAACAATAAAGAAGATACTTGAAGTTGAGAGGCAATAAAGTGTTAACTAACCTATTCCCCTTGCCAGAGGACTCTGATGTTAGCTTTTGTGTGCAATGAAGTAGTAAGTCAGCTATTATCTCTGGTTTCAGCTTAGCTAGACCTGAGCCTCTTGCTTTGCCCTCTATTCCCTAAAAGTGAACCCATTCTCCCTTCCTGCACATCTCTCCCAGCCATTATCAACATCTCTCCCAGCCATTATCATCACTATTCTAAGAAGGTGAACTTGTTGATTTTTACCGTCGAGAACAGAGGGAACTCTAAAACAAAAGATTGTGAACAGTTAGTGAAGCCAGATGATATTGAAGCAAATTGTGTGTACTTATGCTTAGGGAGGCAATATAGGGTGATATAAAGGCCACTGAAACTAGGCTCCAGCACTTATTTGTGACCTTCGACAAGTTTCCTATACCTCAGATTCCTCATCTATAAAATGGTGATAATATTAACTTCAGATAGCTATCAAGTTAAATGACATGAGTTTATCTCTGGTCCTTCCCAAAGCTTCACTAATATGTTAAAAAGGAGGTAAAAATCCAGAAGGAAAATAGAAGAGGAAACGACAGCAGAAAGGGGAAATGATCATTTAGGAAAGTTAACAAGCAAGTGGTGACTGAATCCACCTGCAAACGAAAGAGCCAGGGAGCAATCAGTTCCCAGGCCAGAACTGCAGAAAGGTCTAGAAATGTGAGTCATCATAGAAAACTGCAGTGCAGATTGGAGTTGCAAATAGGAAGACTGACTCATGTCCTCAAGAGCAGGAGTATTTAGACCCCTGGATACCCTCCTCTACCTTGAGAAGCCTAACAGGCACATTCCTTCACCCCAACAGAAAAGGTGTGCCCTTTGCTGAAGCTGAATCTGATTGGCTCTGGGCTCAGAGACATAGGAAGTGAAGCTACACACTGAGAAAAATATAGTCTTCATGTTGAACTGTGAGACCTCACTGAATCTCAGTGTGGATCTCTTTGTGTTTATCCTTAGATTGTGTTGCTTCTTAGATTTGTAGATTCGTGTATTTCATCAAATTTCAGGAATTCTTGGTAAAGATCCCAAAAAGCTGACAAACCACTAGGCTAGGAAAAAGACTATGTAAATAACTAAAATCAGAAATGGAAGTGGAGACATTACTACCAACATTACTGAAATAAAGATTATAAAGAATACTATGAAGAATTGTACACCAACAATTCAATAGCCTAGATGAAATGGAGAAATTCCTAGAAACACAGAAATTACCAAAACTGGCTCAAGAGAAAATGGAAAATCTTTATGTACCTATAACAAATAATGAGATGGAATCAGTAACCACAAACCTCTGAACAAAGAAAAGTCTGGGACCAAATGGCTTCACTGATGATTTCTACCAAACATTTAAAGAATTAACACCAGTCTTTTTCAAACTTCTGAAAAACAGAAAGGAATATTTTTTAACTCATTCTATGAAGCTTTTCGGATACCAAAGCCAGTCAAAAGCACCATGAGAAAAAAAGAAACTACAGACCAATATCTGTTATGAATATAGATGTAAGCACCCAATAAAATACTAGCAAACTGAACCCAACAGCATGTTAGAAGGCTTATAAATCACAACCAAGTAAGATTTATCTCAGGAATGCAGGAGAAGTTAAATATAAGATAATCAGTGTAATACACAGCATTATTAGACCAAAGAAAAAAAAATACATGACCATTTCAAGTGACACAGAAAAGACATTTCCTAAAATCCAGCACCCTTTCATGATATTTTTTTAAATGCTCAGAAAACTAAAAAGGGAACTTCAACATAATAAGGAACATTTATGAAAAACCCATAATTAACATTCTCATTGATGAAAAACTATATAATTTCCCTTAGATTAAGAAAAGAGAAGGATGTTAGCATTTATCATCACTATCCAACATTGTATTAGAATTTTAGCAGAGCAATTAGATAAGAAAAAGAAATAAAAAGCCATCCAAATTAGGAAAAAAACAAGTGAAATGATCTTAATTTGCAGATTACATGATCTTATACGTAGAAAACTTCAAGGAACCCACAAGAAAACTACTAGAGTTAATTAATTTAGCAAAGTTGCAGGGTGCAAGATCAGCACACGAAAATCAATTGGTTACTATATGTCAAACAATTTGAAAAGGAAATTAAGAAAACAATTCCATGTATAATAGTACCAAAAAGAAAAAGATATCTAGAAATAAATTTAACCAAGGAGGTGAAAGACTTAATACACTGAAAACTACAAAGCACTGCTGAAAAAAAGAAGACCTTAAAAAAAATAAAACCTAGATAACACCAGGCTCATAAATCAGAAGACTTATAATTAAAATGTCAATACTACTCAAAGCAATCTACAGATTCAGTCCAACCCCTGTCAAAATTTCAATATCAGAAATGGAAGTGGAGATATTACTACTAACATTGCTGAAATAAAAATTATAAAGAATACTATAATATTTGCAGAAATGGAAAAGCCAACCCTCAAATTCATATGGAAATTGCAAGGAATCCTGAATAGCCAAAACATCAAATACCATGAAAAGATAGTCAACATTATCAGTCCTTAGGAAAATGCAAATCAAAAACCACAATGAGATATAACTTCACACATGAAATGTGTAGTAGGAAAAATATGTATATATAGAAGATTTGAAGAGAATACACCTAAATGTTCATGTGAATGAGATTATGAATATTTTTTGTTTTACCCTGTATGTTTATATATATTTTTCAAATTTTTAACAATAAACATGTATTATGTATAGCAAATCAAAAGATAAAGAGCATGCATTTCCATGTTTTGCCTTTTTGCTAAATTTACTTTGCAAGCTCCTGCTAAGACAAACTTAGAAAGGAGACATGGAACAGGTGTGGGCAATCATTAGTCCTACAGAGAGTGACTGGGATGGAGGGAAATGATGCTTTTTATTCGGTAGTTCAAAGGCCCTGAGAAAAGGATTTTTTCTGCAACATTATGTATTTGTCAGCAACCTTGTAAAAATCAAAGCTTAGGGGAAAATTATGGAATAGGGTCGCTCTTTATGCTTTACTCTCCCCTTAATTCCCTCTACATTTCTGTTTGTACCCTACTAATAATTCTATCCTCTATATTCAAACTGATCATTCTGCCATTGAAGATGATAGTATCCTAGTTATCTATTGCTACATAATGAATCACTCTAAAACTTAATGGCTTAAAATGGCAGTAATCAGTTTATTATTATTTTTCATGGTTCTGCATGTTGACATGGTTCAGTCGGGTAGTCTGATTCTGAGTCTCAAGTCTTTTTAGCCTGAGGGTGGCTGGATCTGGAGTCACACTGAAGGCTTCCTCACTCACAAGCAGGTGGTGGTGTCTGGCTGATGACTGTTCCTTTATCTGGGTTGCTGGCCAGAACACCTAAATATGGCCTTTCTATATGGCCTGGCTTTCCTCATGGCTTAGACATAGGTGTCTGGGTTCCAAGAGCAAGCATCCCAACAGAGAGACCCAGGAGGAAACTGCATGACCTTTGCTAGCCTAGCTTCAAAAGGCATGCGACTTCCATCACATTCTATTTGGGGAAGCATCCTCAAAAGCCCACCCAGGTTTTAAGGGAGGGGACATGGATTTCACCCCTCCATGGAAAAAGTGTCAAAACATTTTCAGGCATATTTTTAAACCACCATTGATAGTAAGTAATATAAAATCATATTACTAAGGCTTAACCAATGCCTCGCTTTTGTTTACTTTGTGGCATTTTTCAAGTTTTAAAATTAGCTTATTTCTGTACTTGTGGAATGTCTGCTTACCTCCACTGGTTTAAGAGTTTTATAAGGGCAAGGGCTTTGTTTGTCTTACGTTCCATTGGGGATTAATCTCCAGTGTCTAGAATGGTGCCTAACACATAAAGCCTCAATTATTATTTCTGGAATGGAATGGAATTTGAGTGAAATGGAAGGAGAATAGAATAGAGTGGAAGGGATATAGAAGTGAGAAGAGGAGTGAGAGGGGATTAAAGAGGATAGAAAGGGATAGGATAAGATGGGATGGGATAGGATCAGATCTCAGGTCCAGGAGTCAGAATAACTGAATCCTATTCTAGTTCTGCCATTATAACAAGTCCTGTGGTATTTGGAAAGTCACTTAACCGCCTGGCCTTGTAGAATATCACTCAGTTTGGACATGTCTGGTGTTTCTTCATGGTTAGATGTAGGCTGCATGTTTTGGGCAAGAATATCAAGGAATGATGCTTGTTCTCAGTGCACCCAGTCAGATAATGAATGACTTCAATTTGTCTCATTACTCATGATGTTAACTTTAATTATTTAGTGAATGAGAATATGAGCATTATTTTGAAAGCAACTGAAAAGTTTTGATGACAATATTTTAGTAATTACGTATCATTTCCCCCAAGGATACTGGCTTTAGGATAATGTAAACATACATGGAAAACACAGAGCTTAAATAAAGGAAAAAGATCCGTCTCTTTTCCCTCTGAATCACATGTGTGAAGATGGACTATTGCTTCTCTCTTCTCCATGCTTCCTCAGAGAAAAGTAAGGGTGTTTGTAAATGTGGAGGATGTATGAAACTGTAAATTTTATAAGCATATTTAAGCCTAAGTCTAACTTTAAAAATTGTTGACACACACACAAAACTAATTTTAAGGTATTTATTTTATTGTTGTCTACAATAACATCCTAGATATTTACCCTCAAAAATTTCTTTAACCAGAATGGTGGGTAGAAGCAACCTGGCTTCACTCCCCATGGCCACAGAAAAACAAAGACAAATATACAGTGCTTTGATTATCACCAGCAATATCCCAGAACTCATATGTAAGGATAAACTAGTTCTTGAGGTCACAGAGAAGTGAAAAATTCTGAGCAGATGGTAACAGAATTAGACCTCCATACCTACAATGCCCCTCTTCTCATTTTGCCTGTCACCAAGCACAGGGAAAATTTCCCTAAAACTCAGAATTTCTACACTTGAAAAAGTAAGATTGAGATAGATAACCAGCTTCCCCCCACCCCACTGTGGTTTTCTTGGCAGGAGACCTGTCCCTGCCTCAACCCATAGAAAGCATTAGGAGTGCTAGGAAAGAGAAATATGCCTGGGGACAGCAGGAACAAAGAGAAGAGGCAGGACTACCATCACCAGCCCTGGAAACTCTGCTGTGTACCTCAGCCAAAGGAGATGCCAAATCAGGGTGGCTTAGCAGCACCACACTGCAGGAGGTTCATTCCACAGGTCCCTTAGGCACAAATCCCTAGCTAGCCTTTCCACACTATTAGGACATCCCCTTTGAGACTGCTTCAATTTGGGACAGGTGGCACTCTGTTTACTAAAACCAAGGCAAACTTGAGCTTAAGTCCTGTCTAGTCCCCAAAAGGAGGCAGCAACCTAGAAAAGAAAGAGAGAGAGAGAGAGAGAGAGAGAGAGAGAGAGAGAGAGAGAGAGAGAGGAAAGGAAAGAAAGAAAAAGAAAAAAATGAGAGAGAGAACGAGAAAGGAAGAGAGAAAGAAATGAAGAAAGAGATATGGTTTATCTCTGTGTCACCACCCAAATCTCACCTTGAATTGTAATAATCCCCATGTGTCAGGGGTGGGACCAGGTGAAAGTAATTTGATTATGGGGGTGGTTTACTCTATGCTGTTCTCACAATAATGAGTGAGTCTCTTGAGATCTGATGGTTTTATAAGTGTCTTTCCCCTGCTGGCACTCATTCTCTCTCCTGCTGCCCCATGAAGAGGTGCCTTCTGCCATGACTAAGTTTTCTGAGGCCTCTCCAGCCATGCAGAACTGAGTTCTCTTTTCTTTATAAGTTACCCAGTTTTGTGTATTTCTGCATAGCAGCATGAGAATGGACTAATATAGAAATGAAATAAAAGGAAAGGAAAGGAAGAAAGAAAATCAACAGGTAAATTAGAAAGAATCTCTAAGTAAACATATCCAGTAAAAAACAAAACGAGCCAGACAATGAAGACTGAAATAAATAATTAACCCTTCAATGCAAAGACATAGTTGTACACCTACAAGAAACAACAGAAAAGAGGGAACTCTGACATTCCCACACAGAAAAAGCAAGTAACCAGTGATTGACCCTAAGGAGATGTTGATTTGTGAGCTCTCTAACCAACAATTTAAAGTAGTGGTTTTAAGGAAACTCAGTGATCTCCAAGATAACACAGACAAGCATTTGAGAAGTTTATGAGAGAAATTTAACAGAGAGATTAAAATAATTTAAAACAACCAGAAATCTTGGAACTGAAAAATGTATTTGCTGAACTGAAAAATTTATTATAGAGTCTCAAGAGCAGACTGGATCAAGCAGAGGAAAGAATCAATGAGCTTAAAGACAGGCAATTTGAAAATACACAGTCAGAGATAAAAAAAAAAGGAAAAAAGATCACCTTCAAGATATAGGAAATTACCTCAAAAGACCAAATCTAAGAGGTATTAGTGTTCAAGAGTGAATTGAAGAAGAACAAGAGGTGTAAATCTTATTCAAAGAAATAATAACAGAAAACTTTTCAAAACCTAACTTGCATGATCACCATATACCACAATAGGCTGTCTGCAGGCTTGAGGAGAAAGAACAGCCAGTTTGAGTATCAAAACTGAAGAACTTAGAGTCTGATGTTTGAGGGCAGGAGGCATCCAGCATGGGAGAAAGATGTAGGCTGGGAGGCTAGGCCAGCTGAGCCTTTTCATTTTTTCTGCGTGCTTTATATTCACTCACAGCTGATTAAATTGTGCCCACCAGATTAAGGGTGGGTCTGCCTTCCCCAGTCCACTGACTCAAATGCTAATCTCCTTTGGTAATATCTTCACAGACACAACCAGGAACAATACTTTGCACTCTTCAATTAAATTGACACTCAGTATTAACCATCACACTGAGGAAGAGATACATATCTAGGTACAGGAAGGTCAGAGAACACCAAACAAATTTGGCACAATAAGATTTCCCAAGGCATATAATAATCAAACTCTCAAAGGTCAAGGACAAAAAGAGGAAGAGCAAGAGAAAAGAAACAAATAACTAACAGCTCCAATTCACCTGGCAACAGACTTCTCACCAGCAACCATACAGGCTAAGAGGGAATAGGATGACATTTTCAAAGTACTGAAAGAAAAAATTTTCATCCAAGAATACTGTATCCAGCAAAGCTGTCCTTGAAATATGAAGAAGAGCTAAAGTCTTTCCTTGAAAAACCAAAACTGAGAGAATTCATCACCACCAGATTTATCTTACAAGAAATACTAAAGGAAGTTCTTCAATCTGAAAGGAAAAAACAAAACAAAACAAAACAAAAAACTAACATTCAAAAATAAAACAATTGAAGATACAAAACCCACTGATGGAATATACTGACAAACTCAGAATACTTTAATACTGTAACTATGGTGTGCAATCCACTCATAACTCTAGTATGAAGCCTAAAGGACAAATCTTTCAAAAATAAAAATAACTACAGCAACTTGTTAAGAGATATGCAATATAAAAATATGTAAATTGAGACAACTTAAAGTCAACATTTGGTGGGAGATTGTCAGGGACCAGCCCTGATGTGGACTGTCGGGGTTGCAAGGGATGGCGGAGACAAAGAAATGAGAGAAGGCAAGAGTGCATAAAGTGGGGATTGGGGGCCAACATGAGTATGAAGGCTGCAAAGGCCCCAAGCTCTGGAGACCCATGTCATTTATTGGTGCACAACACAAAGCAAGAATGCGGTAGGGGTGTGGAGGGGGAGATAAAGGAATAGTGGTCAGGCAGGTGATGCTAGGGTGGTTTGGCATTTCCTTTGAGGCATATAGAACAAATTCTATTCTAGATTTAATCATTAACTAAGCTAGAGGGGTCGTAGATAGGAGCCAGCAAATCTAGTTTCATTCTTGTGCTTCAAAGAGGCGTTCTTCCCTTGAGCATGGAGCACTTTCTTTCTGCACCAGATAAGCAGGTCATGCCATGACCTTCCTTCTAGCAGGGATAAAGTTTAAATTTAGAGTTTAAAAATTTTTTCTTTATTTTTATTTTATTTGTGATCTATGATAAGTTGTCATCTTTAAAAAATAACTTTATATATCTATAAGTTGTTTCTTTTAAGTATCATGTAACCACAATATAATATAATCACTAAAAATGAAAACAAAAAATTAGGACAGACTGCCAGAGAAAAATCCCTTAACCACTAAGAAAAATAGTAAGAAAAAAAGAAAGGAAAAGAGGAGTTACTAAACAGCTAGAAAACAAGCAACTAAATGGCAGTAGTAAATCCTTACTTATCAACAATAACATTAAGTGTAAATGGACTCAGCTCTCCAAATAAAAGGCACAGAGTGGCTCAGTGGATAAAGAAACAAGACCTAACTATATGCTGACTACAAGAAACCCACCTTACCTATAAAGACACAGACTGCAAGTAAATGGGTGGAAAAGATATTCCATGCAACTGCAAACTAAGAAAGAAGAGGAGTAGCTACACATATATAAGATAAAAAAGACTACAAATGCAAGACTACAAAAAGAGACAAATTTCGCTATATAACAATAAAAGGATAAATTCAGCAAGAGGATATAACAATTACAAGTATCTATGTGCCCAACACCAGAACTCCCAAGTATTTGTAAATGAGCAATAGATCTAAAGGGAGAGATAGACTGCATTACAACAATAGTAGGGAACTTTAAAACCCTACTCTCAGTAATGGACAGATCATCCAGACAGAAAATCAACAAAGAAACACTGGAGTTAAACTACACCAAAATCAATAGACCTAACTGACTTTTATAGAACATTTCACCCAACTGCTGCAGAATATACATTTTGTTTTATCAGCACATGGAACATTCTGCAGAATAAACTTATCTTAGGCCATAGAACAAGTCTTAACAAATTCAAAAAAAGTAGAAATCATCTCAATATTTTTTCTGACCACAATGGACTAAAACTAGAAATCAATAACCAGAGAAACCTTGGAAAATACACAAACACATGGAAATTAAATTATATACTCTAGAATAACCAATGGGTGAATGAAGATATTAAGAAAAAAATTTAAAAATTTATTGAAACAAATGAAAACTGAAATACAACATAACCAAATCTATAGGATACAGCAAAAGCAGCACTAAGAAGGAAGTTTAAAATACTTCACAAAGCAATTTACAAATTCAGTGCAATTTCTTGTAAAATATCAATGATACTCTTCACAGAAATAAAAAAATCAGAAATTTATATGGAACCATAAAAGATCCTAAACAGCCAAAGCAATCCTTAGCAAAAAGAACAAAGCTGGGAGCATCACACTACCTGATGTCAAAATATATTACAAAACAAAAGTAACCAAATCAGCATGGTACTGGGCATGAAAACAAATACAGACCAATAGAACAGAATAGAAAATCCAGATATAAACCCACCATTTATAGTCAAATAATTTTCAGCAAAAGCACTAAGAACATACTATGGTGAAAGAACAGTCTCTTTAATAAATTATGCTGGAAAAGCCAGATAACCATATGCAGAAAATGAAACTGGACTCCTGTCTCTCACCATTTACAAAAACAAAATCAAAATAGATTAAAAAATTAAATCTAAGACCTGAAATTATGAAACTACTAAAAGAAAACACTAGGATAGCACTCCAGAACATTGATGTGGGTAAATCTTTTTTATGTAAGACCTCAAAAGCACAAGCAACAAAAGGAAAATAGACAAATGAGATTACAGCAAGCTAAAAAACTTCTGTACAGTAAAGGAAAAGTCTTCAATAATTTGAAGAGACTATCCATAGAATGGGGAAAAATATTTGCAAACTATCCATCTGACCGAAGAATAATAAGTAGAATGCATATGGAGCTCAAACAACTTAATAGCAACAAAAAATTGGATTAAACATGGGCAAAAGATCTCAACAGACATTTCTCAAAAGAAGACACACAAATGGCTAACAGGTATATTTAAAATGCTCAACATCACTAATTATCAGAGAAATGGAAATCAAAAGCATACTAAGATATTATCTCACTTCAGTCAAAATGGTTTGTATCAAAAGGACAATGATAGATGCTGGGAGGATGTGAAGAAAGGGGAGTCCTTGTGCACTGTTGGTGGGAATGCAAATTAGTGTAGCCACTATGGAGAACAGTATGGAAGTTCCTCAAAAAACTAAAAATAGAATTACCCTGTGATCCAGCAATTCCATTACTGGGTATACATCCAAAAGAAAGGAAATCAGTTTTCAAAGAGATATCTGCACTCCCATGTTTATTGCAGCACTATTCACAATAACCAAAGTATGATCAACCTAAGTGTCCATCAGTAGATGATTGGATAAAGAAAATGTGGTATATATACAATATGGAATACCATTCAGCCATAAAAAACAATGAAATCCTGTCATTTGCAGCAACATGGATGGAACTGGAGGTTAATATGTTAATGAAATAAGCCAAGCATAGAAAGACAAATATTGCATGTTCTCAGTCATATGAGGGAAGTAAAAAAGTGGATCTCATGAAGATAGAGAGTAGATTGGTGGTTACTAGAGGCTGGAAAAAACAGAAGGGAAGAGGGAACAAAGAGAGATTTATTAATGGACACAAATATAGAGTTGGATAGAAGAAATAAGACCTAGTGTTTGATAGATTAGTGGGATGATTATAGTTTACAATAATCTGTTATACATTTCAAAATAACTAGAAGAGAATAATTTGAACGTTTCTAGAATAAAGAAAAGTCAAATATTTAAAGTGATGGATATCCTAAATACAGGATTTGATCTTGACAAATTCTATAAATGTATTAAATTATCACATGTACCATGAAAATATGTATCTTATGTATCAGTTTTTTTAACATTAAAAATATCTTTAAGAAAGTATATAGTGTATTAATTCAATTAAATACTTATTATTCTATAAAAGTTACAATGTAAATCTATATTATTGACATGGATATGTATTTATATTAATTAGTGAGGGAAAGCAGATTATAAAATAAACATAAAATGTGACTACATTGTTGTTCAGGTGATAACAAAAAATATGTATACACTGAAAATAAACTTGATAGCATTGAATCTACTAATAATACTTCCCCAAATTCTTTGAGCATAGAACCGTTTCTTGTTTTAGCAACTGCTAATATAATTGGGAACTAGTATCTGCAGAGCAGATTATGGAAGATCTGAGCTTAAGTGGTGATCCAGACTCTGTATATGTGTATCAACATAAATAGAGTCTAGAAGGTTAAAAATCAAAATATTAACAGTGATTTTTTTCTGTATGATGTGATTAATATGTTTTTAAATTTCTTCCGTTTATCTCTATTTCTCAATTTATCTTCAATGAAAACATATATTAGTTTGATAGTTTATTAAAACAACTCATTGGCTGCAAAATGTGATTAACTTTCTGCCACTGAAATACTGTTAACATTTTCTAACTTCCAGATAAGAGGAAAGCTGGAGATAAAAAATTTACACAAAGAAGCAAATTTTGGGATCTCTGTAATTTTTACTATTTTTTTCCAACTAGAATCTTGAAGAGATCCAGAACTGTAACTGTAAAGTACTTGCTGACAGTGTACAACCTGTCATTAAACAGGCCTGATGGAGACCTACCACAGAACAAAGGGAAATATTAGATTGCTGACCTGTCTCTTGGAGAGATTCCAAGGGAGTCTAGGGACTGCACATATTAGCTGGTCAAACTGAATTTCACTCAAGAAAAGCTGAAAATCCATAACAAAGCACTGGATCACCATTTAAGCTCATGTCTCTCATAATCTGCTTTGCAGATACTAGTTCCATGGTATAATAGCAGTTAATAAAAGGAGAAAAGAGTTCCATGCTTGAAGAATTCAAGGAAGTATAAGATTAAATGTCGACAAGTTTATTTTCAGGAGCACCTTCACAGAACTTTGAATGTGCAAGTGTGATTGGTGATCTCTTAAAGTGAGATATCACATTCACAGTTCTCTAACTTATTGACCACAGAACGCTTATTCTCCACAGCACCTCAAAGGACAACACTAGTGACTTTAATGCTAACTAAAGAGGTAGGTAGGTCTAATCAATGAGGCAACCTGCAGAAAGATATCCTAAGGCTGAGTAAATGGCCCGCAAGTGGCAGAAAGGATTCAATGTGGACCAACAGATAATATAAGAATATAAAGTCACAATATGTTGTTGGCCGTGAGATCGGCACTTTTGCCAAGGATCTCTTGACTAGCAAGAGGGTCTTAATACCTGGAAGAGAGAGTGCGCGGAAGAGAAGAGAGAGAGATAGATGGGTCTGGAGGACTGAAATGAGATATGCTCAGATTAGCGATTTATTCTTTGTGCACATGTTCTTATATATGATTTTACATACAGTGACTGACGTCAGTTTTCTTACAGAATCATTATCAGGGGGAAAGAACAGAAAGTTACAAGGTAACTAAAGGAGGTTCAAAGTAACCAAGGGAGGGGGCAACATACAAGTTTACCTAAAGGTCACAAAAGATTCTTATCCTTTTATCCATTGTTACAGAAAATAACGTTAAGACAGGTGGGCAAGCAATAAATCAGGAGGGGAACAATTTTGTAGTGATTCAGTGAATGATCTCAATGTTTCTATGGCTACGGGTAAATAGAGTCATAGAACTAGCCCAGAACATTGACTTCAGGAGAAACACAATAATCTGGCATTACTTCAGTCAGTGAACTGAGAGTGACTTTCTGCAAGCTTAACATTTCCCACGTCTTCCTGTAACCACCTCACTCGACTGCACCCAGTGGAGAGAGACGTGTCTGGGCTCAAACCCCGTCATGGCGGAGACACGGAGGGGCCTCTACGCTGGTGGGGGATCCCCACAACAATACCAACTTCAGTAGTGTTCATTCTTTTCTAAAAATACTTTGTTTTTGAAGTGATACATGACTAGTGTAAAAAACAAAATAAGTAATACAGAAATGTACAAAAAGTAAAACTCGCCTTGGATGCCATCATAGGTCATTGTTAGTAGAATTCAGAAAACAATTTTAATGACTTTCTATACCTACTCCATGTGTATTTATGCATTCATAATTTATAGGATTACATTCTACACGTGGTATTCTTTAAGCTATGGTTTTTTAATCCATTTGTTTTAAAATATTTTCCATGTCAATAAATATAGATCTACCATTCTCTAAAAGTTGCATAATTTTCCTTTATGTGGATGTGCTATAATTTGCTGAGCAAACCCCTCTTGATGGGCATCTATGGTCTTTCCAATGTATTGACAATATAATAGCATCAATTATCCATTCATTGAGACTTTCCCATTGGTTTCCATGGACAAAGGCTTACCTAGATCTCCTTCTAAATTTTTAAAATCGATCTTCTACCTTCTTTTGCTTTTCTCTAAATTACGGATGTTCTCCAAGTTTCTGCTATTTGCCTCTAGTGAGTTTGTCTGTTCTCATGGATTCACATATTTCTAAGTACATGATTTTAAAACTCATATCTCTAACTCCAATATGTAACCCTCCTCTAACCCCACACATGTGTTCCAGTACTGTAGTTCCAACTACATTTTGCACAACTTTACTTGGATATCCTGCCATCACTTCAAGCTCAATGTGTTCAACATTAAATTCATCAGCTTTTACTCCAAATTGGCTCTCTTTCCCAACTACAATATGTGCGCCAATGACCTAGTTACCTTCCCATCTTTGAATATGTTTCTCCCCGATTTCCTGTATTCAGTCCACTATTTGTTTCTTCCTTTATAATATCGTTCAAATGTGTCCATTTAAAATCATATATTAACATTGAATATCTATTATGTACCAGGTGTTATAAACTGAACGTTGTTGTCCCCTCACATAAAATTCATAAGTTGAAATTTTAACCTCCAATGTGATAGTATTAGAAGGAGCCTTTGGGAGATAATTATGTTATGAGGGTGGAGTCCTCATGAATGAGATTAGTGCCTTGTATGAAAGGGACTGCAGATTGCTCTCCTGCCCTCTTTCTGCCACATGAAGATATAGTGAGAAGATGGCCATCTATAAACCAAGTAGTGGGCCCTCATCTAACACCAAATCTCCTGATTTATCTTAGACTCCCTAGCCTTCAGGACTATGAAAAATAATGTTTGTTGTTTAACACAGTTTTTGGCGTTCTATTGTAGCAATTTAAACTGATTAAAATACTAAGCATTCAAAAACCTTTATAATTTAGTCTTTATAATAATTATGTATGCTGGTTTCATGTCAGTTTTATAAGTAGAGCAAATGATGTGAGAAAGGTGGGTACCTTGCTTGAGGTCACAGAGTTTATGAGTTGGACTGTGATTCAACTCCAATTTTTCTGATTTTTGAAGTCCATGCTTTTCCCAGTAGCACATAGTTTTTTTCACTGAATTCTACTGTAATGATCTTCCTCATTTCCCTCATGCATTATGGCCAGAGCCTCTGAGTTTGTCTTCCCTCCTTCCAATCTCTTCCTGCTTCAATCAACCCTTTTCAATGTATCTCTCCTGCCAGGTTAATTTTGCTTAAACATGTATATATCCCAAAGACATAGGTCCCCAAAAGCTTTTTATTGAAACTGGCAGGAGAGGGAGCTGTGAATTTCCAGTGGCTTCACAGAACTTCAATTATTCTGCTCCCAGTAACATTTTCAAAGAAAAAAAAGGAAGCTATAAGTAATCAGAAGAGGACAAAACAGTTGAAATCTTCAAGAGTACTTGTATGAGACCTCAAGTCAGGTGAAATCTAGAGAGGAGTAAGATGTGGAGAAGGGATACAAGCCCATGGTCCAGATGTTTGCCTCCTTTCCCTTCTGTTCCTTCTCACGCACCAAGAGGAGGAGGGTCCCTCTGCACAGCACAAGAGACCCGGTCTGGGAAACCTACCAACAATCCATGATGGAAACTGGAAAAGGAAACTGATGTTTTGATTAAGTGAATATTTGAAATTATTTCATTCCAAAGAAAAATATCCCAATGAAAGTGCCAAGCATTCAATATTCACAAACAGAAAACAGATGCAACATGTGTTCAGTTTGAAACTGACTTGGGAATAACTCTCATGAAGTGGAGTGAGGACATATTTAAACAATATAATTCATAACAGCTCTGGAGAGGTTTCATAGAGGAGACAAAGGGGTACTATACACACATTTAGCTATCCCTAGAGTATGTTCATGAACCAAATATAATAAATATATGCCTGCTATTTAGCTTTGCAATTTCCACATGCTTTTTAAATGATGAAATTGCTGACCATATAAGACACTAAAATATTTTTTAGCAATATATATACTGGTAATGTTTTTAGAACCAAATTATCAAAATAATTAACCAGTGGAAAATATTTTTTCTGCTTCCCGAGTTCAATCCTTTCCTGAAAAAATTTTCTACTTCCTGATTTGGAAAATGAATTTGGAGCCAATATTTACTTTCTCTTAGAAAGAAACCTTCAACAAAGCTTTCTCATCCTTTGATCCCCTTAGAAAAAATGAGGCCTATCACTCTTCAGAAAACAAAATTATTTGATAATTCATTCTGCAGTAACCTAAAAGTGTGTTTGGAGTGCAAAAATAAAATCATGGTTTTAAAGTGGTATCAGAATGGCTAAATTTTAGCTAATCTTTCATCCAAGTGGATCAAAAAGTTTTAACAGGCCTGTAAAATGCTTCCACATGTTTCTGAGCAGGGAGCTGAGGATGGATACTAAATCGTGACATTGTACAGTTTATACTGTCATCAATATTTTGTATATTTTTTTTTATTACTGCTGTTCTTTGTTTTAACAAATGAGATTTCTCACATTTTGAATGTGTTATTTTAGCAAGTTCCCACATTCAAAACAAATTCACATAGAATATATTCAACAAACACAATTGAGTGCTTGCTATGTACAAAGCACTATACTGTGCTGCTTTAAAATTTTCAATTTGAATTAAACTCTTATATTGGTCTATTTATGTGTTAATTTTACTAATTTTTTGAAAGAAATTTTCGGTGTGATTTTCCTTATTCTAGTTCCTTACCATTCTACTGTGCAATTGACCATGTACCTCTGAAGTCTCCATTAATATATATATTATGCATCCAGTACAATACAAAATTATGAATTCTGTTAAAAGTGTGGTATAAGATTAAATATTAAGTGAAACTGGAAATATATAGTTACAGTATGTGGTCTAACACTGCTGCAATATAAACACATATGTGAACACTAAGGTATCATGGTAGATTATATCATTGGCCCTAATTTCTGTGCCCCACTCTCCCTCCCCTGTATCTATACTCTTTACCACACCACTTTGCAATGCTTTCCCATAGTAGGCACAGCATAATTCTGTACCTTAGGTTTAGTCATGTGAATTGCTTAGACCAATAGAATAGACAGAAATGATAGTGTACTAGCTCCAAGATTAGGCCTCAAGAAGTTTTGCATGTTTCCACTTTCTCTCTTGTGTTCTTGCCATTCATAAGAAAAATATGCCAAAGCTTGAAGTCCACAGGAGCTTAAAGAAGAAATTTAGACATTTGGAGATGCGTTGCCACAGCTAAAGTACCCTAGACAAATCTAGCCTAGAGCAAATCTCCTGGTCAAGCTATAGTTTGAGCCTACTTGATAGCAGCTGTGAGTTTGCTAGGGCTGCCATAATGAAGTATCAGAGACTATGTAAGTCATAAGAACATTTATTTCCTAACAGTTCTGCAGGCTGGAGATAAAAGATCAAGGTGTCAGCAGGTCTGGTTTCTCCTGAGGTCTCTTTCTGTGGCTTGTAGATGGCTGTCTTTATGTTCCCATGGTGTTTTCTCTGTGTTCAGGTTTGTGTCCAAAGCTCCTCTTTTTATAAGGATACGAATCTTATTGAATTAGGACCCACCCTTATGACCTCACTTTACCTTAATTAACTCTTTAGAGACCTCATCTCTGAATACAATCACATTCTGATCACATATAAGCTAGTTATGTTTATTTAAGAATATAAAATAATATTTTTTCATTACTATAAAAACACAAAATATAGTACTATATAAAATATAGAAACAAATATCACTTATCGTCTGTCTACCATCTCATCCATTGAAACCTGTATTGAATACCTTCCAATTATTTCCTATTTACAAACACACACACCCCCATACACATTTTGCCACATATAACCATACTTTTTTTACAAAAAGGTATTATATTAAGCATAGTTTAAAGTGCTTCTATTTTTTAAATGATATTTTTTCTTAAGGCTAGATAATGTTCTATGTAAATAAATATAGAGCAATACTGTAACTTTTTTTTTTTTTGATATGGAGTCTCGCTCTTGTTACCTAGGCGGGAGTGCAATGGCATGATCTCAGCTCACCGCATCCTCTGCCTCCTGGGTTCAAGCAATTCTCCTGCTTCAGCCTCCCGAGTAGCTGGGACTACAGGTGTGCATCACCATGCCCAGCTAATTTTTGTATTTTTAGTAGAGATGGAGTTTCACCATGTTGACCAAGATGGTCTCAATCTCTTGACCTCCTGATCCACCCACCTTGGCCTCCCAAAGTGATGAGATTATAGGCGTGAGCCACCGTGCCTAGCATGGTATGCAATATCATCATAATTTACTAACTTTTTAATGACAATTATTTAGATTGCTTTACTTTTTAGAATTATCTTGTTTTTTTCTATTTATTTTTTTAAAAAGATGAAATAGTATTTTTTCCTAAAATGCTTTCAGATTCAGAGTTGAAAGAAATAACACATGCAGAGACTATTATCATTTCTTGTTTACTGTAACGTTTCAACCTCAGCCAGCTTTACATAGATAGCTTTATCAAAGCCTGATGATGACAATGTATTTGGCCTTGGTGCAAAGTTCAGTGAATTGAAATGAGGATGATGATAACAGCAGAGCTGGTGGACTCATTTTATTAAACATTAATTCAATCAATATCTATGAAGTTACCCACGAAGTATATGACACTGTCCTACCCATGACAGAAATGAAGTAGACATATATGGTTTCAAGTCTCCTCCTGCCTAGCATGAGGAGCAGACAGAGATGTTCCTGGGTGATCCTAGGGAATCTCCACCTTAAATCCATAAGGTTGCATTTGAGATGATGAAAGAAGCTCCATATGAGTGTTCAGAAGAAACATTTGCTTTTCAAGCTTTTCTAATTTTATAATGGATAAAATTTAAAAACCTTTTCTTAAGTGCACTAATTTACTTTTTGTTTTTTCTTCCTGAATAAGATAAAGCTAAAACTCTCATTTTCCAAGTAAGAGCCTCCTAGGCAAGTATTTTCTGAGAAGTTTTTGAGGTAGTCCCTTCAACTTTGGCCAGCCATCTGTCAATTGCAGGCCTAGTTTCTTTCCTGCTTTCTGCCATCTCATCTCTGTCAGTGTGGCCACAACAGGAAGTCAGTGCTGATCACATGAGGACAACCTCTACTTTCACAGCCCACCTGAACCCAGGTTGGCTGAATGGCTGCTGCCATTTGTTCAATAGTTTTGGGACCTCACCTTGGTTGTGATTTTGTGCCAGAGAATCTTTACCTCTTGAGAATGCAGTGGAGAGGTTCTTGTGTAATTTCACTTCCAGAATGCAAGGCTACCCAGCCACCCACTGTGTTAAGTAATGAATTAAACAGAGGTATTTTTCTCTGCAAAATTGGTAACCTCATGGGAGGAAACAAGATTTTTATCTGAGCACACACTGTTTGAATTCAGATCAGTGTGATCCATAAATTGTACAAACTCCATGCTAACCTACTTTCTTCACTTCCATCAGTAAATTTAGAAGCACAGATTAGTGCAGCTATATTGAGTCTTTATTTTATTTAATGCTTTTAGCAAGGCTACATGTTTTCAATATTAGATTTCTAGGAAACCAATACTTATGTTGACAGATAATGTAAATGACAAGCCTACTTACCACATACTTACCTCTAGATACACACTCAGTCAATCTGAGGTGCAGAAGAGTGAGGCTGGGGACCAATAGGTATACATGTTTTCAATCAGAATGCCAAGGATCTGAATCAAGGAGCAGGATCAGATTTCATATTGAAATATTTGTTAACAGATGAAATACAGAAAGTTGTAGATAGTGTCATAATAATAATAGCAACAATAATAATCATAACCCAACCATAACTAATTATTGAATGCTTCCCATTGCCTGATACTATGTTGATTACTTTACCTATATTAACGTGTTTCTTCTCTACAACAACATCACAAAGGCAAACACTATTGCTGTTATTATTATCAGTCTTATTTCCACTTTTTAGAAGATTGAGGCACAAAGCCACTAGTTGATTTAGGTTATTAAGTGACAGAGTTGAGATTTTTACTAGGCTTTTAATTACTGCACTATGATACTTATGCTCATTATGCACAATGTGTGGCAAATAAGATAATGAAAAAATAAGACAATTTTCTTCTTATTTTGCATCCAAAATAAGGAGAAAAAAATCCAGTCAGTAGAGACAGATCCATAAATTATACAAGTGGTAAATTAGACATGTAAATAGAAAAATTAAAATAGTTATCATAATTATTTTCCATAGGTTCTAAAAGATAGAAAATGGCTTTTTCAATTTAATAAGTGAAAAAAAATAGGTAGAGGAAAGATTGAGCATGTTATATGATGACATTAAAGATGTAAGAAAGATCCAAACATAACTACAACAGATGAAAAATACAGTGTCTAAAATAAAATAATAATGGATAGGACTAAAGTAGATTAAATACTGCATAAGAAAAGATTAGTAAACTTGAAGACGTAGGAATCAAAACTATTCAAAATGTGATAAAGAGAGAGAGACTGAAAACTATGAAGGGAGCATTATTGAACTGTGGGGCAGCAGTAAGTGGCCTAATGATGTAGTTTGGCTTTGTGTCCCACCCAAATCTAATCTTGACTTGTAATCCCCATGTGTCAAGGGAGAGACCTAGTGGGAGGTGATTGGATCATGGGGGTGGTTTCACGCATGCTGTTCTCATGATACTGAGTGAATTCTCATGAGATCGGATGGTTTTATAACTGGTAGTTATTCCTGAGTTCTCACAAGCTCTCTTTCCTGCCATGTGAAGAAAGTTGTTGCTTCCCCTTCACCTTCTGCCATAACTGTAAGTTTCCTGAGGCCTCCCAATCAATGACAAACAGTGAAAAGAACATCTTTTCTTTATAAATTACCCAGTCTTAGGCAATTCTTTATAGCAGTGTGAAAATGGACTAATATATCTAATAAACTTGTAATTACAACTCTTGAAGGAAGAGAATGAGGGTAGAAAAATAATGAAAGAACTATAGTAACAACTGAAAAAATTTAAAATTTAATGAAAACTATAGGCCCACAGATTCAGGAAGCTCAAGGAATCCCTAGCACAAGAAACCTGAAGAAAATATTACAAGAAACATAATAATCAAATTGCTTAAAACTAGTGAGAAGAATAAAAATCTTAAAAGCAGCTAGAAAGAATATACATCATGTATAGAGAAACAAATATAAAATAACATTAGATACCTCATTAGAAGCAATGGAAGCCAAGAGATAATGAAGCAGCATCTTTAAATATTGAAAGAAAAAGACTATCAAGCTAAAATTCTATACTCAGCAAAAATAGCTTTCAAAAGCAAAAGGCAAAATACTTTTTTAGATGGTAAATTAAAAATGTCTGTTTCTTTAAAAACAAAACAAAACAAACAAAAAAGAAACCAGAACAGAGAAAGTATTTATAGCACATATATCCAAAAAAACCTGGTCTTCAAGATATATAAATACTAGTATAAATCAATGAGCAAAATGGCCGGAAGATCTAAATACGTACATTTGATTTCTTTTTTGGTACGTTACCAAAATATATAAATAAATATATAAAAGGTATAGGCTCTTTTAGTAGCCAGAGAATTACAAAACGATCATACCATTAAATACCTATCTTAGTGGCCAAACAATGAAAAGCTCACATCTTACCTTTTCTTTTATGATTTATAAGGAGAGAATAAGAGCAATATTATTTTAAATACATTTCTATTCAGTAAAAATAGATTCTTATTTCTCTCACTGATAGTGATAACAATGTGTTGAAATGATTGAGGCAGTTTGTATAAAACAGCTACAAACTGGTTTTCTCATTAATGAGTTTTCAGATTTTCCTAAATTAGAACCAATAAGTCAGAATATTATATAAATTAAATTATGTTAACTTTTATTAAAAATGTGAACAATCATGAAACTATCAAAAGGAATATTCTCAATCTGGTAATTAAATTTGAAAGAACTGTTACAGAAATGCTTTTGTATTTTTTCAGCTAATCAATTTTATGAGACTAGAGAAGATTGTGGTTTCATTGTGTGTTTATCTTATTAAAAATAACTGTTACTATGTTTGAAGGAAAAAATTTCTCATTTAGAATAAGAACTATATATTACTTATTTCTGTGTCCCTTGTGCTTCTGGGAGTGCCTGGGAAATAGAAAGTTGCTCATAAATGTTTTTTGGATAGAATTTTGATGTTCTAAGATTTTTTTTTGCAACCTTTAGAAAAGGTGAAACTACACTCTACTAAAGAATTTGATTCTATCCTCTTTTCCTTACATTATCCAGTATGTTTATCAACATTGATCAACATATATAACTAAATGATTGTCATCAAAATTCAAATAAATGAAGCTATAATTAAAGTCTAACATGTGTTCATTTAAGCTGAATTTACTTTCAGTAAGAACAATTCTACTCAGCAAGATGGAAAACTAATGATCAATGCCGTAGGGTATAAAGTTGTATTAGACCATTCTTTCATTATTATAAAGAAATACCTGAGACTGGGTAATTTATAAGAAAAGAATTTTAATTGCCTCATAGTTCTGCAGGCTGTACAGGAAGCATAGCACCAGCATCTGTTTCTGGGAAGGCCTCAGGAAGCTTCCAATCATGGTGGAAGGTGAAGGGAAGCAGGTATCTCACATGGCAGGAGCACAACGGGCAAGAGAGAAAGTGAGAGGGTAGGTACCAGACACTTTTTAAATGACCAGATCTCGTGAGAACTCACTCACTATCATGAGGACAGCAGCAAAGTGATGATGCTAAATCCTTCATAAGAAATATCCCTGCATGATCCAATCATCTTTCACTGAACCCTCCCTCAACATTGGGGATTACATTTCAACATGAGATTTTGAGGGGACACCTATTCAAACCATATCAAGGTTGATTGCTATTTAGTGGACCCACCCATGAAATGCCAATTAGAAAGACAGAAAAAAGGTGGCCAAATTATTTTCTGCAACTTTTCAAAAACAATGTGAATAAGAGCTTAATGAAACAAGATTTAAATCAAATCCAGTAAACATTTATTGAACATCTACCACGTCACAGAAGCTGCATGAGTTATGATTCTTAAAATAGCAACAATGCATCTGTCCTAAATTAGTGATATGGTTTGGCTGTGTCCCCACCCAAATATCATCTTGAATTGTACATCCATAATTCCCACTTGTTGTGGGAGGGACCTAGTGGGAGATTATTTCAATCATGGGGGTAGTTTCCCACATATTGTTCTTGTGGTAGTGAATAAGTCTCATGAGATCTGATGGTTTTATCAGGGGTTTCCACTTTTGCATCTTCATTTTCTCTTGCTGCTGCCATGTAAGAAGTGTCTTTCACCTCCCACCATAATTCTGAGGCCTCCTCAGTCATGTGGAACTGTAAGTCTAAATAAACCTCTTTTTCTTCCCAGTCTCAAGTATGTCTTTATCAGCAGCATGAAAACAGACTAATACAATTAGAAATGTTGAATTGGAACACTGAATGAAATAATATGCTGAGTTAAAGAGGGTTCATGTTAATATAGAATGGAATAAACTATGCAGGCAAACAGGAATGTTTAATTTTCCATTGATTGCTTCAATAACTGCTAGCAATTTGGCTGCTATCTTAAAGATGAATTAAATTGAATACCCAGACATCTACATATGGCCTCTAATTTTATGCTCCTCAGAGTTTAGCTCCTTGGTCCTCACACTTTACCCTTTATAAGAGTCACAGTACTAGGTTGTATATACTGAGCTATGTCTAATATGGATAATTTCATAAATAATTTAAGGAATTTTCAAGAATAATTTTGACTATATATAAGTTTTAGTTTTCTTGTTGTAGGGGTGGAGACCAAGTTTCTCTTCTACTCTCTGAATGTTCACTTAAATGACTGACAATAGTCAGATTAATAGGGGGAAAGGCATACACACTTATTTAATGTGCATCAGCAAAGGAACTGTGGTGCATGAACAGAAGGACCGTGCATGAGTACAGGATGATTACCCAAGACTCCAGCGATATCCAGATATTCATATACCCTGCATAGGGGAGTTGTAAAGGCAGACATTATCACGTAAAAAAGTCTGTCCAGGAATGGTTACATTCCTTAGTTGTTGTTTTTCTGTGATACATAATGAGATTTCAAAGAAGGGAAGGGTGGAAGGCAACTGTTCTCTTTGGCAGGTCCAGTCTTAACGTAGAAAAGGGAATACTATAGTAGCGCCTCTTCCAACATCTGCTGACTCTTCATGAAAAATAATCAGCATACCAGGGTGCCATATTTAGGGGTGAAATTCCACTGGGTAATACTGCCAGAATGGGCAGCTGGATTGGACTTTATTAAGATCAGGATCCCAGGTTGCGCAGACTTTGAGTGGGAAAGCTACCCACTCTGCCCAGTCCTAAAGCTAGCTGTATTATTTTCATTATAACTGGCCACCAAACCACTTCTGGTGTTTGCACTTTTGATTAAACTAAATGACTCTGACCATTCGTAATTTCAAAGATGGAGGCATTTTCAGAGGTGGGTCATAATTGCTTAAGTTGGTTTCAACTACCAGTGGTGTCAGCCTTTATCAGGCCTGTCACTTTCTCCCAATAAATAGGGTAGAGGCGAACACCAGGCATGGATGCAATCACTGAGGCCCCACTGTTGTCTTGGAGGCAGAATACTTAATTAGCATCTCTGAGTGTCCATTAGGCCATCTGGAAAATGGGGATATCGATTATTCACCTCCCCCTTAAGTCCTAGCCAACTGAACCATTGCTGTCTTTTGACTTTAGCCTTTGCACATTCTGTTCCTCTGCCTGCAACTCTGCATCATCCTGCAAGATTCAACTTAGGTGGTGATGCTGTGGAAAAGAAGACATCAATAAGTAAATAAATACATGGATTCAATGTAGGTTCTCCTCCTCTGGGAAGGCAAGACATCCCCAATGCCCATCAACTCTTCCTCCACAGTTGGGCTGAAGAGCTGCCCCAGTGTGCTTGGGCTTCCTCTTATCCAGTGAGCTACATTCATCATTTACTCATTGGTTCCCCCCACACAGCTCTAAGCACCTTAAAGGCAGAGGTAATGTCTACTTCATTTCTGTGTCTTATTATGACTTGTAGGAGTTTGAAAAAATGTTGTTAAGTAGAAGAGGAATGGAATGACATCTTCGTAGGGATTCAGAAGAGATGGCAGATGTGAAGTACAAAGCAGAACACCTGACACATGGTAGGCACTCAGTGTTAGTCCTTCTTTTCACATCTCTAGTGCCCTTCCCTCAGTGGCATTGCCTCACCCTGTCCCTTATTATGGGAGGTGACTTCAGTGGCATCTGATGAAGGTGACCCCTTTCTTTAGGAAATGATGGGATCTGGATGGGAAATGTATGTCTTTGGAAAAGTTTCAGTTAAACTTATTTCAAGAGAATATGCATTTTTCAATGAGGACTTTTAAAAGTGTTTGTTTATTTATTTAGAGACAGAGTCTCACTCTGTTGAACAGGGTGGAGTGCAGTGGCTTGATCATAGCTGACTGTAACCTCAAACTACTGGGCTCAAGTGATCCTCTCTCCTTAGCCTCCCAAGTAGTCAGGGCTACAGGTGAACTAACATGCCCAGCTAATTTAAAACATTTTTTTTTTATAGATATGGGGTCTCAGTATGTTGCCCAGACTGGTCTTAAACTCCTGACCTCAAGTGATGTTCCCGCTTGGCCTCCTAACATTTTGGGATTAATGGCATGAGCCAAGAAGCCTGGTCCAATGAGTACTTTTTATAGTGATAAATAATAGTACTACTTCCTTGGAACATTTATAGTAAATTAGCTGATACATTAATCAGGTGGTAATTGCATTTTAGTGCAATCAGAAACTCAATAAACACATTGTTGAAAACCGATAATTACTAATTATAACAATAATACTGGATCTTAGATATTGAGATTCATCATGAATATTATGGAGCCTAGTTGGTAACAAGCAGGAAAAAAATTGAAAGCGCAAATTCAGTTGTAGGGGAAGTCAAACTTTACTCATTAAAATTATTTAAATATAAATGTGTGGCAGATTTGATAAAGCAGTAAAGATTATTTTTGGCCACTAGAGGGAGCTCATACTTTAAAAACTGGAGCACCCATCGCGTTTCAAGGACCACTGCAGGTTTTAAAAATCAGTAATGATTTTACCCTGAATTGTTTTTGGAGGCTTCTTACACACTAACATACCAGAGGGATGGGTAAGTGACAAAAATTGTAAGTCAATGATGTGAATATTTCAGAACTGGCTATAAATGTTCAAAAAATAAATCTCTGATCATACATATTTAAAGTTGGAGATTTAATTTACTCTTCTCCCCCTAAACATAAAGTATTTCTTAAAGGTACTTCCTTTGAAAAACCACTTTTTTTTTGAGACGAAGTTTTGCTCTTGTTGCCCAGGCTGGAGAGCAACGGTGCGATCTTGGTTCACTGCAACCTCCGCCTCCCGAGTTCAAGCGATTCTCCTGCATCCACCTCCCGAGTAGTTAGGATCACAGGCACGCGCCACCACACCCGGCTAATTTTGTACTTTTAATAGAGACAGGGTTTCTCCATGTTGGTCAGGCTGATCTCAAACTCCTGACCTCAGGTGATCTGCCCGCCTCGGCCTCCCAAAGTGCTGGGATTACAGGTGTGAGCCACTGTGCCCGGTCCCACATTTCTTTCAAAAGCAAAATCTGTGGAATTATTTGTTTTCACTTATTCAGGGAATAGGAGAATTTGGGTCATAATTTTTTCATTATGCGTATTTCACAGTATTATATACCTCTGGAATGTCTCTTATGCCTACTCCCTTTAACCTCAGTCCCACTGACCAGTCTTACTCACAGGCTCATTGCTTCTCCCCTGGCCTGTCATGGTGGTTTCTTCACCCCATCCTCACTGACCACCCCTGTCTGGTGTCTCCCAGATGCAATTGACTTTATACGTCCATCACTTTCAGATGATGTTTTCATGAAACATATTTTTGATCACATTACTTTTCTGCTCAAAACTTCTTAGGAGCTCCCTATTTCTACAAAACAAGTCCACAAACTGCCACTTGTTGTTCAAGGTCCAATTCAATGCTACCTCTTTTTCAGGCCCACTGGCTCCAGGCTGGAATAGGTCTTTCTCTTTTCTGAGTTTTCATGGTAGCTATTTTCTGTACGGACCTTGTGACATGCCTCCTTACTGCTTTATTTTATAGTTGCTTATGAGCATGTCTTATGTCACCTCTAAGACCAACTTCCTTAAAGCATGTGTCCTTGCTCAGAAACCAGAGAGGAAGCTTTGCTTCAGCAAGGAAATGATGTTGAAGGCCAACTTAAGAGATCCAGATTTGGGAGAAATTCTGATGTGGAATTGATAGAACTGGATGTTCTGGCTGCATAACAAGCCACCGCAAAATTTAGGAGCTTCAAACGAAAGCTTATTGTTATCTCTGAAGCTTCTGAGGGTTGACTAGACTCAGGTGGTTCTCACTTTGAGTTCCAAGTGGGATTGCAGTCAGATGGTGGTTAGACTGGAGTCCTCTGAACGCTCAACCAAGCTCAACATCCAAGATGGCTTCTTCACTTACATGTCTGGACCCCTGGGCTGGGCTGGCCAAAATCTCTGGGGTTTGGCCAAACATTTTGCTTTCTCTGCATGGCCCCTCCAAGCCTGGGCTTCCTCAGTGCATGGTGGTCTCAGGTTAGATGTCTTACGTGGTGGCTGACTTTCCTTAGAATAAGGAGGGAAAGAGCCCTATTCCCTAGAATAGGGCCTTTCAAAAGGCCCAGGTCGAAGCAGCAAGGCTTCCTGTGCCTTAACCTTGGAAACCTCACAGCATCACTTCCTCCAAGGGCAGCCCAGATCCAGCGTGGGAGGAGACTGCACAGGAGCATGGGTACTAGAAAGGTGGCTCCTCAGGAGGCCATCTCTGAAGCCTGGCTTCCTCGCATGCTAACGTTTTCAATGTGAAAAGCATCCTGCTCTTTGGAATGGAAGGGAAAAGCTGAAGACACACCAATCAGAAGAATGGGAAAAGATCAGGCTGACAGAAACTTAATTACAAGAGAAAAATAAGTGGTCAGTACTACTATTTAACGTGTCTGCAGATCTTTTTACACTATTCTCACTGGGAGGTGGGGCCATGTTCCCTCCCCTTGAAACTGGGCAGGCTTTTCTGAACGTTTTGTCCAGTAGAGTATAGCAGAATTCATGCTGTGCAGCCTCCAAGATAAGGTCAAAACAGGAGATGCAGTTTCTACCTTGGTTTCCAGAATGTTTGTTCTTGAAATCTTCAGCTTCTATGTAAGCAGTCTGATTTTTCTGAGGCTGCCATGCTGTAAGAAGCCCAAATTAGTCCATGTAAAGACCACATGGAGAGGTTTTGAGATGGCATGAAGAGAGAGATGCACAGCCAACCCCCTCCAAAACCCTGACCCACAGAGGCTGTGAGACGTAAAATGACTGTAGCTGTTTTAAGCCACTATGTTTTGGGGTGGTTTTGTTGTTGTATTTTGTTTCTAAAAGACAGGGTCTCCTCTCCCTCTGTTGCCTAGGCTTGAGTGCAGTGGTACAGCCTCGAAAGCCTGGACTCAATTAATCCTCAGGCCTCAGCCTCCCAGCTTGCCAGGACTACAGACACGCACCACCACAGTTGGCTAACTTTTAAATTTTTTATGTTTTATGCGGGGGAGCTTCTCGCTATCTTGCCCAAGCTGGTCTCAAACCTCAGCCTCCCGAAGCGTAAGCCACTATGTTTTGGGATGACTTTTCATGCTGCAATGTATAACTGGAACAGGTGAAGACTGAAAAAAACCTTATATAAAATGACTACGTGATTGCCTTTTTGTCCTTCTTTCTGTCTTTGTTTCTAACAACACAGAAGCTTCTCATGATGCAGCTGTCATTCCCCACCTGCTTTCTCCTAGATACCCTTGCTGGGGTCCTCCAGATGAGGCCTGCTGACTGTGGGTCCTTTATGTGAGGCCGGCTGTCCCTGGTCCTGTGGCTGCACCTCCTGGTAAATGCAACCACTGCCATGCATCAATCTCACCTCCACCACATCTGAGCCACAGTTTCCAGAGCAGAAAATGCTTGCTAACATTTAGGATTTAGACAGCATCTCTTGCTTCTCTTTTTCCAGTTTTAGATATTCCTTGTAAGGAAATGAAAACCATTATAATTTTGAGAAACCTAGGCCGGACAAAGCGTTGCAAAACCTCATGGCCATTTTCCTCAGCTCATAGTGCCCTGCTAGGCCAGGGCCAAGGTCACTCTCCCCCTCAACCCACCCACCCCACTCCAAGTTGGGAGCCCTGACAGAGTTTTTCAGCTTTCCACCAGTAGGTCTTGGTTCATCCTATTCTCCTGCACTGAAACAAACTGGAGCTACTTTCTTCTTTTCCTCCTCTTGGGAGTCGCTTTATTTTGGGTTTCTTTGTACAAATTGCTTCCATAGCCCTTGATGGGAAGGATCAGGATGGGTTCTCTCATCTTTCCCCTTACTGAGCAGAAGTGTCTGACCCTCTGGCCTTCTATGAACCACTGGGACCCACACACGATATGGCAGAGCTGAAGAGCACAGGCCTCTGAACATGGAAGTAGGTGGGCAATTGAAGGAAAGGTGAATAGTGAGAGCAGAGCAGGGGAGGATAAAGGGAAAAGGGGAAGGGCCAGGAGATAAGACCTTGACATGTGCAGTGAGCTTAGCTGGGCATGGTGGTGTGAGATTGTAGTCACCACTCCTTGGGAGGCTGAGAGGAGAGGGTCACTTGAGCCCAGGAGTTCATGTCTGTTCTGGGCAACATAACGAGACCATGTCTCAGAGTGTGTGTGTGTGTGTGAAAGAGAGAGAGAGAGAGAGCGAGAGAGAGAGAGAGAGAGAGATAGCACAGAAGTTCTGAACATGGCCAGGCTGTGGGCAGCCCACGGATGAGGTGAGATGTTAATGTGATCATCCCTGAAGTGTGAAGGAAGCGGGGAGTAGGGCGGGGCTATTGAATGCACTGTGTCATTCATCTATTGTCATCATTTGGATCTCATATGGGATGGGGGCTGGAAACTCCTGGTCTACGTGTGCTGGAGAGATGTTTAGGTTTTCTCAGATGATTAACAGAAGGCACCAGCAGTTGTTTGGTGGCACTGAAGGGACAGCTTTTTGTATCCCAAATGACCCTTTGCAGATGAAATTGAAGCTGGATTGAGACTTTAGGAGGGTAAGTATAAAGTTGTAAGTGGGTGGGATAGAGAACAGCCGTGCAAATGTCAGATCTTCTGCTTTGTCACTCCTGTCTTAGGCAGAGTGTGAGGTGCCCTGTTCTTTCCTTTTGTTGAGCCTTTGAAGCTTTTTTCTTTTCTTTAAAGCTCACTTAGCGGTTAAAGACTTGAGATGGGCTGTAGAGCTGTGAAAAGCCTGGGAGGAAATGGTGTTGGCATGAAGGGGTAAAGCCAAGCTTGGAGGGGTGCCAGTGGCAGGAACCCACACTGATTCCTCTTGTTCTTATGCCCTTCTAAATATGTCTCTGAAGCACAGGAGAACATTCTTAGGGAAAAGCAACGTCCACTGACCTCATTCCAAGAAAATCAGTAACAACATCCGGTTGTCTTTGAGAGGAAAGAAGATGACATTGGGAGACATGGCATCTAGAGGAAAAGCGGGAACCACGGGTGCTCCTTTCAGACTTCACAGTGGGATCTTGGCGCCTCAGATAAACAAAGGCGCTGGCAGGAAGAAAAGCAAAAATCAGTGGAGAGGGCTGGCAGGCCACAGCCAGAGCAGGGGCAGTGGGTGAGAAAACCCTGGGTCCCAGGTTCCTGGTTCTCTTCCCTAACAACCTTCAGGTCCCTTTTTCTGAAACAAGGCTTGAGAGCCTGCCCTTTGGCCTGGGAGACTTGGATGAATCTGAGGCACTCCAAGTAGCAATGATGGCAGGTTTTGCACTTGAGCTGTGGGGGATGTCAGTGGTGCTGAAATCAATGGAGATTGAGGGTACAGAGATCTTCTTACCAAACCCATTCCCAGGCTTCCTGCCTCTCTAGGAATGAGAGAGGGAGAATGCCTTGGCTGGTTTCCTGAAATCCAGTTCTTGAAGCCATGATCCTGGTGAGTGCTCACTCAGAAAACGCAAGAGAGAAGGACAGGCACCGGCTAGGGAGCTCCACTCTGAAAAAGATCAGCGCAACTGCTTCGGTCCAGGAAGTCAGTAAAACACAAACAGGATCCCAGCGAGGTCATTTGTTTTGGAGAAGACAGAGGTAGGAGGAGGGAGGGGCAGCCATGTGAACGTGCAGTTGTGGCAGAGCCTCCCCAGATCCCTGGATGTCCTGCCTGAGCAACCAGGAAAAACCTCTCCCTGCTCGCTAGCCCTCGGGAAGTGCAGCTCTCACTGAATGTCTGTCAGTATAATTAAAAATTAACACTCCTCCAATCACGAGACCAAAGCCAAGGGTTACCTTCCTGGGGAGCTGCCCAGGGAAAGTATGGTTTCCTAAGAAAACTTTTGTGATCTGAGTAGAATATTTTTGCTCACTTTTTTTTTTTGAGACAAGGCTCTGTCTTCCAAGGCTGGAGCACAGTGGAGCAATCACAGCTCACTGCAGCCTCTGCCTTCTGGGTTCAAACGATCCTCCCACTCAGCCTCCTGAGTAGCAGGGACTGCAGGTGCGCACCACCACGCCTGGCTATCTTTTGTATTTTTAGTAGAGACAGGGTTTTGCCATGTTGCCCAGGATGGTCTCCAACTCCTGGGCTCAAGTGATCTGCCCACCTTGGCCTCCCAAAGTGCCGGGATTATAGGTGTGAGCCTCCGTGCCCACCTTTTTGTGCACCCTTAAATGTATTCAGTAGATTTCCCTTTTTCTAGAAATGCCATTGCCTGAGCAAATTATTCTCTGATTTTTTGGAGTAACTTCTTTACTACACTTTTACTTTATGAACTTTAATACTAAACTTGTATGGTGTAATTTTGGCAGAGCGATGGATAATCAGCACTTTCTCCTGGACTGTTCTGAGATGATCTTAGGCTTTAGGGTGTGAACAAACATCTGCATGGCCTTATGACTTGGTGTTCAGTTCCAAAAGTTTACCGAGTTTAGATATTTGAATGAAAGAAAAAATAGCATGGATCAGGAAGCCATAAAGGTATCTAACTCTGGGTCTCTCAAGAAATAGGGGCCCCTTTTCTCTTAGATAATATTTCCCACTGTTCTACAAAAGATGGTATCTTTCTTTTGACTTAACTCACATTCTGTTTTCCAGAGCCCCAGTGTAGGAAGAATTCATCAACCAAAAAGTTAAAAAAACAAAAAAAGTAAAAAATGTAGATTAAAAAAATGAGAAGCCTTTACTAGGGACTTTTTAAGTGGTTTCAGCTGCTCTTAACCACTACCTTCTCAAGCACTTTCTGCTGCAGAGACCCTGACGAGTCACACCAGCCCATTTCAGCTCAAGGGCAGCCATTGTGGCCCTAGAAAGGATGGTGGGACACGGTTATAGAACAATGGGCTTGGGGTCAGGGAACAAAGCGAAAGGGCAGTTCGCCAAGTTCCACATAGGCAGTTTTATATCCCAGGGAATTTACAGGCTGCTTCTGGGCTGAAGCAGATGCAACATGATTTTTCTGCAGCCTCCCTGCACATTCCACAGAGAGGGCCTGGAACTGGGATGGCCTCTCTTGACATTTTCTTTACACTTTGTTTTTCCTATTTGATACTTTAGCTTGAATTTCTTTTCTGGAAGTAATCACCTGGCAAAGAACAGTCCTAGATATCACTAAGGAGTCACTAGACACAGCTGGATTCTTACATTGGTAGAGACGTTCCTTTTAGATGTAGTGTCCTAAAATGATTCATGAGGAATTCAGTGGATGATCTGTGGTCCTTTGCTGCATAGCTGTTGGTAAATGCAGTGCTTTTTTTTTTCTTTTTTTGAGACAGACTCTCACTCTGTCGTCCATGCGATATTGGCTTACTGCAACCTCACCCTCCTGGGTTCAAGTGGCTCTCCTGCCTCAGCCTCCTGAGTAGCTGGGACTACCAGTGCATGCCACTACACCTGGCTAATTTTTTGTATTTTTAGTAGACACAGGGTTCCACTGTGTTAGCCAGGATGGTCTCGATCTCCTGACCTCGTGATCCACCTGCCTCGGCCTCCCAAGTTGCTGGGATTACAGGCGTGAGCCACTGTACCCAGCCACTGCAGTGCTTTTACAAAGTGATAGAGGTTACAATATAATATTTTTTTTTTTTTTTTTTTTTGAGAAAGAGGCTTGCTCTGTCACCCAGGCTGGAGTGCAGTGGCGCAATCTTGGCTCACTGCAACCTCCACTTCCCGAGTTCAAGCAATTCTCCTGCATCAGCCTCCTGAGTAGCTGGGATTACAAATCTGTGCCACTGCACCTGGCTAATTTTCAAATTTTTAGTAGAGACGGAGTTTCACCATGTTCGCCAAGCTGGCTTGAACTCCTGATCTCAAGTGATCCAGTCACCTTAGCCTCCCAAAGTGTGGGATTACAGTTGAGAGCCACCATACCCAGCCATAAATTTAAGATCGAGAACTATCACTCATAAAATGTGATATAATTTGAGAACTATCACTTATAAAATGTGATCTACATACATATATATGCAAGTAAGTGCAATATATATGTAAATGCAATGCAGCTTTAATGTGTCAAATGTGACTGCATTTCCCTCTTTTAAATGCGTATCTTTGCCTTCATTAGAGGCTCATACTCTGTGCATTGAAGTTACCTAAATTCAATCAATAGAAGAAAAGAGCTGATAACTGTGTCTTCGAGTCTTCTCAATGGCAAATGATTTGTACTGAGCTTCCGACAGGAGACTGACTCTTCATTTGGTGCCCAATCAGCAGTGATACGTTCTAGTACTGGAGAAAAAAAAGCTACGCTTGACTTACTTAGAGAGTGTATGATGATCCTCAACATACTGTCTTCTGAAGGGAATTTTAAGAATGATATTGGCTGTGTGTGGTTTCTATTATACATGCATAAGATGTGATACCACATGGGTACACAGTAATGTTCTGGGCCTGTTCTGAGTGCTAGTAGGAGGAATTTAGTTCTATTAGGACAGTTTGGATGTGCTTCCAGAAAGTCCACTGGTAAGAGAGCTCAGTTGGTCTTTAGGAGAGATAATTGTTGACATATCAGGGGCCAAAGGCGTAACTCTTCATTCCCTGGCCTTGGGGAAGAGGTGGCATCATTCCAGCCTTAGAGCATAGGATAAATGTTATGATTATTCAGGCAAAAAGACATTCTACTGGATACTTTTGATTTAGCATGACAGTTTCTAATCTATCCCAAAGATGCACTGGCAGAAGTGGAAAGATGTATTCATAAGGCTACCTATTGGAGCACGATTTGTGTATTAGCAACAACTCAAATGTCCATCAATAGGGGACCTTCAACTACGGTACATTCCCACAATGGAGTATTATATGGCTATAAAAAAAGAATGATATCTCTATATGCAGGTATGAAAAGATCTCCAAAATATATAGTTGATAAATATTAAGATATGATCATTAAAACTCAAAACAAAATGAAAAAAATCCAACCTAACTAGATATTGAGTTGAAGGTACATCCTCTTGGGAGAAAGTATTTCAAATGACATTAAAACATGGGAATTGACTCTAGACCTCAAGTGGGATATACCCTTAGAAGAAAGGGAACTGCAAACACACACACACACACACACACACACACACACACACCTTTAAATGTTTCCAGTAATTACATTGTCATTGAAAGTTTTGCTATTGTTATTCTGAAACTATTGTATATTTTTCGCGGTATGAAACAAGTCAGTAATATGTAGGTGTTGTTGGGAACCAGGAACTTAGGTTGAAAAGAGATGTAAATGTAAGTGGGATCAAATAAAAACCCTGTAGTCTTGAATCAGAACTTGAATTGGAAACATTCAATTATAAATATGGTGTTTTATCTACATATCTATCAATCTATCATCTATCTATCCACCTGTTATCTATCTATCCATCCACAGATGGATCCACAGATCTATTCATTAACCTATCTCTAATCTCCTGGCTTTGTTCTTTGAAAAGGCCTAGAAACAAAGAACAACCTATTAGCAATGAGCATCCTTAACACACAGATAATGCTCCCCTAAGAGTTGGGGCTCCTTAGAGAAATACCTGGCTCCAGGTCTGAATGAAAGATATGCAAGATGCGTCTTTAACATCTGGATCTACCTGAAAACAAGTACACTGTTGAAGACTATAATAGTTGTGTCACAAGGAGTCAAGAGCCAATTTTTAGGGACTCCCATGTGAATATCAGAAATAATAACTGTGATAAGTTGAAAGACATCAATTATATTGAAATGTATGAGTTTATAATGAGTTTATAAAAAAAGAAGTTCCCTGGGACATGATATCAGTGTGGCAGTGACAAATCGCAATGGTAAGTCAAGAGCAATAGTGTGGTCACAGCAGTAACAGCAGCAAGAAGCCTGAAGGCCTTGAGGAGAATGGCTGCATGACGCTGGAGCCTGGCCAGTAGACAGGAAGGCAGAGAAAGGCACAGGTGGGACTGAGGCCCAGGGAAGACTGATGGAGACTGTAATCTATAGGGAGTTCTCTTTATCACATTCACCTCCACGTTGTTGCCTTCCTGGTGCTATGACCCAGGAAATTTTTTTGTTAGCATTAAGGAAATTGAAGTCTGTCACCCCGAGAATCTCATATTATTGTAGAAAAATCTAAACACAGAGTTTTATTATTAAAATCAATCAATTTTATTAGAAACCAAAATGTTTTTCTGCTCTTTTATTTCAAGTGGAAAATTTGAAAACTAAGATCCTCTGCAGCCATCTCACTGGGATTCATATCTGCAAGAGGGCTTTCTCTTGTAATTTAAACTCTCCACAGTCCACCAATAATTCCTCTTTGCTCCTGCTCTCCAAGAGCTAAGTAAGTGACTCAATTCAGTTTGGCTTTAAATTGTCCGTAGATACTATCAGGCCCTTCTGTGGGGGTGTGTCTGAGCAGTGATTGAGGCTAAGCTTGCTTGCTCAGGAGGCCTGATGTTTTTCCTGACTTAGGTGCTATGATTGAATTTATGTATTTTTATGACTGTAGGCTTATTTCCTGGTTTTTCAGGTTTAAAAAGAACTATTTGAAATAAGAAGCTTCCTTGTTTTCTTTTGATTGAATCTATGGTGGTAATAAAAAAATAAAGAACAGCTGTGCAGAGAGGTAACAATGATTCCGTAACTTCTAGCCAACTTTGGATGACAACAAAGGCCTAAAATGCAAGAAAATGGAAATCTTCCTTGGGATAAACATTCTGGAAAGGCTAACTCTAACCTTCGTGGTTTCTGTGATGTTCTGTATTTGTAAGAGAGAAGTGATCCACAGGGTTTAAAGCCTGGAGACCCAGGAGCTGGGGAAAGCAATTTGGTAGAATTTCCTCTTACTACCTGGTCTGGTGTACTGGTAAATCTAAAACCCATTATTTCTCTTTCATCTTCCTCTGTCCAGGTTCTACTCCCTTGATCTCCCAATGAAAGTGAACTATTCAACAGCTGGCCTCACCTCAGACCCAAAGCAGAAAGCAGTTGAACATTGACTAAAGGAAAGTATTTAGATTCCTATCTTACACAGGGAGATGCAAAGTGCATTAAAACAGACACTTTTGTTATTTGATATAAACACTCAATTTGACCTATATCTAGTGGTGGGCTTTATGTTATACTGCTGCCTGAGTCTTAAAAACAAGGTTCTGGAATGTCATTCTGGTTTTTGTGTTGGATTCTATGAAAGGTGATTGAAATTCTATCTCATTTTCCCCACTAAACTTGCATGACCATACATAATTTTCTAAAATTGTGCAGGGCCAATTTCTGATGCCTGCACATGGTTCATATTTATGCAGGGACTCAGGAGATTGCTGAAATGGTTGTTCCCTGGGAAAGCTTTATAGGATGGGTAATTTATGAGAAATATTTGAAGAAGGAAAGGGGCAGCCTGGTGAAAACAAGAGGCCAGGGAAAAGTTTGGAGGGGAGTAAAAGTCTTAGAATCACCAGAATAATGTCAAGTGACGTGAAAGGGTAAGTGGAATGTACTGGCTAGAACAGAGAAATCCAACCTATGTAGGCACGCAAAGGAATGCTGTGGAAATGGCAATTGGTAACTAGCTTTAATTTAGCTAACCGTAATTAGAAGATTTAATTTAAAGCAGTGGAAAATTGGTAACTTGAATCTGTTGAATGACTGAGTGGTAACCATTGGTAAGTTTCTGAGTTTGGATATATATTTCAGAGTTGGGAATTATGTCATTAAAAAATAATTGAGGGGCTAGGTGCAGTGACTCATGCCTGTAACCCTAGAACTTTGGGGAGCCAAGGCAGGAGAATTCTTGAGGTCAAGAGTTTGAGACCAGCCTGAGCCACATAGGGAGACCGCATCTCTACAAAAAAATGAAAAATGAGCAGGGTGTGGTGGTACACATGTGTAGCCCTAGCCACTGGGGAAGCACATGTGAGAGGATGGCTTGAGCCTGGGAAGTCAAGGCTGCAGTGAGCTGTGATCATGCCACTGTACTCCAGCCTGGGTGACAGAGCAAGACCCTGTCTCAAAACAAACAAACAAACAAACAAAGAAAAAAGAAAGAAAAGAAAAGGATATGAGAAATTTCCTTCTTAGTCTCTATAAGGGAATCTGGAAGAAAGGCATCTAGAGAAGGTTGAGGAATCTACAATGAGGTCCGGAGGGTCTTGAGTCAAGTCAGCAGCAAGGGAAGGGCTCAAAGCGTTGTATGTAGGAAAAAGAAGTATTGTGAGAGAGCAGCTCCAGAACTAGGTCTGAGGCAGAGGGAAGTTTTTGGTTGAAGGGAAACCTGAGGTAAAAAGTCAGGAAAATGTGAAGAACATATGCCACTTTTAACACTGAAGCAAGTGAGAAGAAAGAGGGATTGCTGCAGTAAAAAGAGTGATTGCTGTGTGTAGAACATGGCATACAACAGCTTTTGAAAGGTAAAAGCAGAAAGTTATGGTGCATAAAACATTTTGTAACTGTCTAAAGATTATCTTTAAATTTTGTTGGGACTGTGCAAAAGAGTTTTCAAAAGGGTATTTATTTTGGTCTTTGCCTTATCAGTGGCAGTTTGGGTTCTTAAGTGGCCTTGGGAAGGCACAGTAGGAGAATTGCAAGGAGTGCACCATGCGGGCACAGGGGCACATCCACAAAAGTAGATGAAACTGGGAAAGCAGCTCGATTTGAACAGAGGGAACAGACCATGCTAGGAGGTTTAGATTTTACTCAGTAACTAATGGAGTAATTGCTAAGATGAAGACAACTGATGCTTTTTCAGTCCAGGGAATGAATGACATGGTCAAATGTACACGTTAGAAAAACCCAACCGGCAGCAGTAAGGATGACGGACTGAAGGCAAGGAGATCCTACAAGTGAGGCCATCACCTTGAAAGGAGTTATTTAAAGAAGGACCAGAAGTCCCATTTACTAGGGAGACACAAAGTGCATAAAAACAGACACTTTTGTTAATTGTTAGTTATGAAGATGCCAAGACTCGGACAATTAAGCAACATGGGCTAAATTCCCACGACATTTAGACTTAATGCCATGGCATCTATTGTACAGTTAGAATACTGAGGGTTTGGAAACAGTTAGGGGTTAATTTGCTGCAGAAATTGCTAAGATGAAGGCAGGAAAATATTTGAGTGAGCAGAACCTTAAATGGGAAAAAGAGGAAGAGTATTCTGGTTAAGACATAAATTACAGAAACTGCCTATGTCAGTCAGGGTTCAGCCAGAGAGGCAGAATCAGTGGGATATATATGTTTATAGGAAGAGATTTGACTTACACATGCATAGGGGCTGGCTAAGCAAGCCCAAGTTCCATAGAACAGGCATCTGGGAAGGGAAAGTCCTGAGCTAGCTGGAACCGCATGAGCTTGAGCTGAAGCTTGGGGTCTCTGAGCTCCAGGAAGAGTCTAGTTGCTCCTTAAAAGGGCTTTGGCTTGACTAAATTAGGCCCAATCAGAATGGCGGCCCTTTTTAATTAACTCAAGATTAACTGACTTGGGACTTTAATTATGTCTGCATAATCTCTGCTCAGCAGCACCTAGATTAGCATTTGGCTAAACAAGTGGGATAAGGTGTGGATATTCCACAAAATGACCACTGCCTCCATCCATCCTTCAACTCTGAACAGAGAATATCCTTGTGGTCCACCCTATGCAGAAGCATGCTAGACAGGGAATTCTGGGGATACAGTATAAGCCATAACACTGCTATTCTAAGACAGCTTTTCAGGTGGAAGATACAATTCTTAAGATTCTGAAAGTTGAAAATACAAATTACATTCTCTCTGTCTTTAATAGTCATAAGGTGTAAATTTCTCCATGAAGTATTGCAGGACTTTATTCCTATTAAATGAGAAAGTCTTATTTCAGAAAACATTCACATCTAGTTATATTTTATTTTGTATTGAGCAATATGTACATTTAATTTAACAAAGTAGAATATATATTTATAATGTAAATAAAAGATATTCATAAATAGGACCAAACTTACAATCAGGACACTAATTTTCTAAGGAAAAATCAAAGGATGTCTGTTTTCATCCATGGCTTAGCTTCTAATTAGCTTAGTCTCCTTGGCCATATCAATTACCCCATATCTGAGTTTTCTCATGAGTAATATGAGGTGGTTGACTAGATGCACTTCAAAGTCTTTCAAGATCTAGAAGTCTGTTGGCAGCATTCACAAAGCAAATTATAAATTATTTCTTAAAAACTGTCTATTTGATGTTATAGACTGCTTACATACAAATCCACTCAAATGATTCAATATCTCCTGCAAAATTAGCAACAGTTTCTATTGTTTTTTATATTCATGACTTTCTGGAAATCTGTATTTTATCATGGACCATCAACCTCCTTCAAGCAAATCCTCTTAGGCAAGCTTCAAAATGCTTCAACCATCACTAGATGGAAAATTGGAACTGCAGTGGGCTCCCTCTGTCAAGATTTAACTGACAGACTGGGTGCAGTGGCTCATGCCTGTAATCCCAACACTTTACTTTGGGAGGCTAAGGTGGGCAGATTGCTTGAGCCCAGGAGCTTGAGAGCAGCCTGGGCAACATGGCAAAACCCCATCTCTACCAAAAAAAAGGAAAGAAAGAAGAAAGACAGAAAGATTAGCAGATTGGTGGCACACGCCTGTAGGTAGCTGAATGTGTTGGCACACGCCTGTAGTCCTAGCTACTAAGGAGGCTGAGGTGGCAGGACCACCTGAATCAAGGGAAGTAGAGGCTGCAGTGAGCCATCATTGCACCACCACACTCCAGCCTGAGTGACAGAGTGAGACTCTGTCTCAACAACAACAACAACAACAACAACAAAAAAGAGATTAAACTGACAGTCATTACACATCACATAACCCCTGTAGAATAAGATACAGCCATTCTTAAGTTCTAAACTACTGTACATCACAGATCAGATCAGTGCTTCACAGCTAGGCTTGAGGAATATTTGCTCTGTTTACTGTAGTCTAGTTCTGGAGCGACCCTTTTCTGGTTTGCTTCAGGATCTCAGCAATATAAATTAGTAAGCATTTTTCTCCTAGAAAGAATGAATGTATCTGGAAAGAATTTCACAGCTGACATTTTGGTTCACATAAATAAATTTATTTTCCCTAGGAGGCCATTCACTGGTGGTGTAACCATTGCCATATTCCTGGGACAAGTCTACAGGATAGGTTTTGGTGAGAACAACTCAAAGATCTGAGTATTCTGGGGAAAAATGATATCAAACTGTTGATTCCATTATTAGTGGGAAGAAACATGAATGAGAACAAAACTGTGGCAATGTCTTTCTTTTTTTCAAATTTAGTCTTTTTTTTTTTTAATGAATGTATAATACCAAGTCAGGCAACATACTGAATATCTCAAAAGGCTAAGAAAATGTAAATAATGGAGAGAAAACATGAGACTGTTGAAAGAAAAGAGAGGAAAGAAGAAAGAGGAAGGAGGAAAGAGGAGAGGAAACAGCTGGGATAGTGTCTGATGTTATAGACACCCAGTTGGAAACGGTGATATTGCTACCCTCAAACTGGAATTTTTATTAGTGAGTTAGAAACATATGTAGTTTTTAACTTACATGTTTAAGTAATTTATTGATTCAACAAGTGCATGCCAATATTTTCTAAGCTTCCACTCTATGCCAGACCCTGTCCCAGGGCTAGGAAAACAGTAGTGAACCAATGAAGATCTTTTGGGGTTGATCCTCTCCTGCTATTTCTCTTCTCAAGCCTGTGCATAATCTAAGTGAAAATATATAGATTTGAAGTGTGAAATATTTTGGCCTTTTAGGGAAAATTTTAAAAATTAACTAAAAGGAAGCACAAAATCCTATTTCTCTGAATGCTCCTAGTCTATGTTTTTCTTTTCTTTTTTCTTTTTGAGACAGGGTCTCTCTGGGGCTTAAGTGATCTTCCTACCTCAGCCTCCCAAGTAGCTGGTTCTACAGGTGTGCGCCATCATGTCCAGCTAATTTTTGTATTTTTTATAGAGACAGGGTTTCACCATGTTGCCCAGGTTTGTCTTGAACCCCTGGACTCAAGAGATCTGCCTGCCTCAACCTCCCAAAGTGCTGGGATTACAGGTGTGAGCCACTGCTCCTGGCCAATGTTTTTATTTTCACAGAAGCAAGTTATGGTCATTACTCCTTCCTGACATCTCCAGTCAGGCATTATTATATGGTTTGTCCAACATTATGCTTGTCTCCCCCACCCAAAAAAAGGCATCTTGATACAGATGACACACAAATACACAAATCTAGTAATGCTGTGAAATTTGGCCATCAGTAATTTCCCTTTGGCCTTTGGAATTGAATTGATTTAAGAGTTTATAATTACTTTTAGAAGATGCTTTATCTTATAAATATACAAACTGAAATATTTATAGATGAAATAATGTGATGCCTGGAATTCTGTTCGAAATAATCTGGGTGAGAGAAAGTGTATAAGGATATAGATGAAACAGGATTACCTAGGAGTTAATAATTATTAAAGCTAACTGATGGATACAGGGCATTCCTTATACTAGTCTGTCTACTTTATATATGTTTGAAAAAAAATAAATATATGTTTGAAAATGTTCCGAGTAAAATGCTTTTTTAAAAAAATATTTTTTGTAGCCCACAACGAACATCATAGTAAAATGCTTTTTAAACTGTCATATAATATAAAGTAAATCACACGACTTTCTTCAGTGATTAGAATCAGAAGGTAAATGACAGATAAATTCAATCTACGGAATTAGAACACTCCCTGCTGCAATGGACCCTCCCTGGTGCATTCAACACACTGAAAAAATAAGCTGATCTGATTTTAAAAAATCAAATCAAGGGTTTTTATAACAATATTTCATTTGTGAAAACATTGAGGATGATGCTTTTGGAAATAAATTAAATAACTAAAAGAGAGAGAGAAAATGAAAGAAAAGAAAAACCTGTAATATCTCAACTATTTAATTTGGGAAGAAAATAAACAAAAGCGTTTTAGGAGCCAAGCTGAACATTTGGTGTCCATGAAGAAGAGAAAACACTGTGGATTGAGATCATAGAAACAAGACAAACAATATTCCTTACCAAAGGCAAAATCGGGACTGTCAGTTGTCCCACTGCATGTTCCCTAAGTGCTCTCACTTTCTGCACTCCCAGACCATATGTTTAATAAAAGTATTTATGTCTTGTGATTCCATAAACACAGAGTATATAAAGAAACTGTGGTTTATGAGACAGTGTCTACACAATAACAAATATCTGATTGAAAAGTTTAAGTTAGAATTAATTTTGATGTTTTAGAACATCTGGATTTCTGGTACTTTGCATGCACTTAGCAAATAGTTATTAAATACATACGATGCTCCAGGCACCGTTTTTTTATTTTTATTTATTTATTTTTATTTTTATTTTTTCAACTTTATTCACTTTATTTATATATTTAACAATTCTAAAGTATTTACTTTTTGCTTTGACAAAAGAATTAAAAATATATGAGCTCTGACTGACTCCTCTTTAGGAGAAAAGGGTTATATGTACAGCTACGGAGAGTTACAGTTCCTCCTTTAACAAAGGAAAATATTAATAAAAAAGTGCTTCATTGATCAAAAAAGGGCTAAGAGCTGCAAGCATTTATTCACACTGTACATCAGAAAAAAAAAAAGAAACAAGAAATAAAATAGGCAAAATCCCTGCTCTCATGCAGTTTGTATTCTAGTGGAAAAAGTCAGACAATAAACACAGTAAGTTTGAGGTATTTGTTGCAGAATAAAATGAAACAGGAAGTGGCGCTAGGGAGTACAAGAGATGCAAGGAGGTACACTGTAATTTTGTAAAAGGCTGGTCAGAGAAGGGTTCAGTGAAGACAAGTAAGAGGATCGAGGCACACATATATCTTGGTGAAGATTATTCCCTGCAGAGAAATGCAAGCGCAAAGTCCGGAGGTGAGAGCACCCCTGAGGTGTTAGAGAAACACCAAGGAGGCCAGTGTGTCTGGATCAGGGTGAGCGTGGGGAAGGGGTGAGAAGTGCGGGGCCCCTCCGAAGGCAACAAAGCTCTGACAGATCTATCCACGCCTACAGAAACCTCCAGAGCAAAGATGCAACTAAAGGAGTCCTCGGCTGGTCAGAAATGATGAGGCCCCTGTGCCGCCACCTTCGTCTTTCGCAGGGGCCACCAAGACAAAGCTGTGACCTGGCTGGAAAGCCGAGGGGGACCCTGGCTTGCTGAGCGGCTGGAGGCTGGCAGCGCAGCTCACTCACCACAGCTGGGCAGAGAGTTCTTTCTCGTAGAGGAATCTAAGCAGCTTGCACGCTTTTAGACACAAGCAGAGCCTCATTTTAATAACTGAAACGTCTGAGCAAACAAAAACACATACCTCCAAACTCAATTCAAACGTAAAGCTTTACCCCTCCCTTGGCTAAAACCTGCTTCGGGCTTGGATGCCCGCATGGGATGGATGCTCAGGCGCAGCTGGCTGTTCTCGCTTAGTCTTCAGTCCTCCCCATGCTTGGTGGTCAAGCCCAGAGGAAGCGGAATCAGAAGGAAAAAGGTTCCTTCCATCCTATATGGATGGCAACGTTGGGACCTTCTTGGCCTACTAAATATTCAGCACTACTAAATATTCAGCACTGACCGTCTCGGGGGCAGGGCCTTGGGACTAGAGGAGAAGGGTAAGGCACTCACCTTGGGCATAAAATTTAGAGGTGACAAAAAACTCAATGGTCAAGACAAATTATATATATACATATAAATACATAAATCAAGATTAAGGCAAAAAAATGATGAATAAACTCCACATCCTTCCCTGGTGATCCAGCATGTGGGGGTATCAGCATATGTCCTATTGCTTTCCTACTTTGGAGCTACTGAGGCAATAGAAAGAGTTGCATTTAACATTGTGATCTCTACCCATGTGCAGCTACGTGCAGCTCTGCTCATCTGCCTGCCTGCCTGCCTCTCCACACCTCTGTGCCTTGATTCCCTTAAGTTATTTCTCATCTTGTCAACCTTGGGTGCCTCTCACTCTTCAGGAACCAACTCAAGGGTCTCTCCTTTCTTGAAGCCTTCATTGACTCCCTGCTGCTTTTCCCGTTGCCTAGAAGAGTTTTCAGTTCTTCCATGGTACCCCCCTCAAATATCACATATTTTCTTGACGACAACCATTTTGTGTATCCCCAATAAACTCTGATAGCCTCTTAATCACAAACCCCTTTCTTCTGATTTCTTCAGTACTCTGTTACAGAGTGCCTGGGATTTAGTGGATACTTAACAAAGTTGTTGGACAAATTAATACATGCACATCCCTTGTTTTGCTTCTCACAGATTTGGCCGATGCAGCACTCTTTGGTGTATTGCAGAAAATATTTTTTCTTCAGTATGTAACATTTCTGAAACTAACAAATTGTACTTCTGGGGCTCCCAAACCTAATTTCTTAAACTATTAAAGTAACTTTTTCTTGATTAGAGAATAATTCTTATAATAGTTCTAAAAGTAGTTACTGGAGAATTAGTCAAGCACAAAATATGGGTCTGTATAATATCTTGGTCATTAAAAAAGTGGCTTTTCTTCTACAGATGCTTGGCCTCTTGTTAAACCAACAGAATTTTATCAAAAAGCTACTGCCTTCTAAATGACAACATACAGTCATTCCTCAGTAGTCATGGGGGATTGGTTCCAGGACCTTCCATGGATACCAAAATCTATGGATGCTCAAATCCCTGATAAAAAGTAGTATAATATTTGCATATAAATCATGCACACCCTCTTGTATACCTTAAATAATCTCTAGATTACTTGTAATACCTGATGCAACATAAATGGATTGAAAAGAGTTGTTATGATGTATGATTTGGGGAATCATGACAAGGAAGAAGTCTGTATGTGTTCAGTACAGTTTTTTCTTCTGAATATTTTTGATCCACCATTGGCTGAATCCACAGATGCAGAACCCATGGATATGGAGGACTGACTGTCAACTAGTCATTCTTTGTCTTCTTCTTTCCCCAACTGTATAAAATGAAGACAGTGATTTCAATAAGGATGGCATTTTCAAAATAACAAAATGCTCTCTTAAATATGTTTTTAAGGAGTAAAGGAACTTGATGTATGCAACTGACTCTCAAATGGTTCAGAAAAACTTATGTTTATTTAGTTTATTAGTACAACTAACTCCTATATTCCCTTTACCTACATTCTCCAATTCCTAGGAGTGGCAAACTAGGAATTGCCACTTCTAGGAATTGGTGAATGTAGATAAACAGAATATAGGAGTTTGTTGTACTAATCATATAACATTTTAGTTTGTTTTAACTTATTTAAAAATAAAAAGTTTTTGTTTTTTTGAAAAGAAGTCTCAGTCTGTCGCCCAGGCTGGAGTGCAGTGGTGCCATCTAGGCTAACTACAACCTCTGCCTCCTGGGTTCAAGCAATTCTCCCACCTCAGCCTCCCAAGTAGCTGGGATTACAGGTGCATGCCACCACACGGGGCTAATTTTTATACGTTTACTAAAGACAGGGTTTTACCATGTTGGCTAGACTGGTCTCGAACTCTTGACTTCAAATGATCTGCCTGCCTTGGCCTCTCAAAGTTCTGGTATTACAGGTGTGAGCTACCGCACACAGCCAAAATAAATTTTTAAAGAAGTCTACAGAGGTTAAAAATGAGCCCTTCAAAAGCTGAATGTTGAAATTTAATATGCATCAAATGCATTGTATTAAAACACCCCTTTTTCTTTTTCTACCATCAGCATCCCTTCATTCTGAACCCCATACCTCAGAAAGCGTATGACATCGGCAGAGCCATGCAGGGGAAAGGCTCCTGCAGGTAGAGTTTGAGGAACAGAGCTCCAGTCAGGGCTCTTTCGTGACCCTCCACTTGGTTTGGTGGGTCATAGCACCTTAGGAAACAGCTGGTGGGGGAGCAGGAAGTGTGTTGTCTTGAACTCAGCCCTGGTTTTACATTCAGGCTCCAGCTCCTACTAGCTTTGTTCTGGGTGAGCCATTTAACGTGCAAGCCTCCCTCTCCTCTTCTGTAAAAGGGACAGTGTAATTCCTATTTCCCCTGATCACAGAGCTCATCGTGGTGAGTGTCCTTGTGATCTCCCACTGGCCTCACTAATAATTAGCCCCTCTGTAATTTGAGGGATTCTAACCACAGGAAGAGCACTAATAATCCAGGTAGAGAACCCTTTGAGGTAGAGACACCAGACAAGCTCTCTTCAAGTAGAAAAGGGAATCTAGAGACAATGATTTTCAGAGAAATGACTGCTTTGGCTTCCAGAGCCAAGGCTCCCAATCTCAGTTTGAACTATTGTGCTGCCCTGGAAGCTCAGGGAGCAGAAAGAGAAGAGGACGTGTTGTACCACGCAGAAAAACAGGTGGGCAAAGCAAGCTGGCTGGCTGCCTTCAAGGACCCAGCCCTCCTTCATCTTGTGGGCGCTGTTTCTACCTTTTCCCATCCCTGTTTTTTTCCTGTATCCCCCACCTTGGGTGCGTTAGGTCTCACACTTATAGGCTGATACACTATGATTTAAAGATGATCCTCCCTGAAGGATTCCAACTCAGAATTGTGACTGCTTCACACACCTTCCTCTCCTTTCCTCTCCTCTTTTGCAACTGCCTTTTCCCCAAGTGTTTATACTGTGCTCTTCCAAGAAGAGGCCCTCAGCGGACATAGTGGCCTGGTTTAGCCCTGCCCGTCCATGAAGACACAGCAGCTACTCCAGATACAAACCTCAGATGGGGAGCATGGCCTAAATGACCTGCTGTCCTGACAATGGGAAGCAATGTGCTGCTTGCTTCCTTCTAGGATGCAGAACAGGAACAGGCCTCAACAGGTACCACTTCACATTTCTAAAAGTTAGGGAACAGCCTTTGCTGCCAAAGTTGGAACTTAAGTTCTTGGAACAGAAAAAGTGTGCCAGAGAGAGGGGAGAGAGAGAGAGAGAGAGAGAGAGACAGAGACAGATTAGATCATAAGGGAGAGAGAGAAAGGTTAATTCATATCAGAAGGACTCCAGGGAGATATAGAGTATGCAGAAGAAATCACTGAAACATGCAGATGTGTTGGGGTCTGTGAGAACGGCACGTCTGCCGGGGTCTCTTGACCTGCAAGAGGGTCCCAATAACTGGAAGAGAGAGTGCACGGAAGAAAAGAGAAACAGAAAGCTGGAGTCTGGAGGGCTGGCCAGGCAATTGCCCAATTTAGCAATGCCTAAACCAGCAACTTTATTGTGTACATAGTATATATCTTTGCCCTACCTCATTCACAGAAACATTCTTTTGCCCCACCTCGTTTACATAAGCATTCTTTGTCCCATCTCATTTACCGGAACAGATGCCATTATCTTATGAAAGGGAAAAGAAAACCATTGGGCTACAAGCTTAGGCAGCGGAAAACACTCAATGGGTACAATCAAGTCATGCAGGTGGGTCTCATTATCAGGATGGGGAAACCTATAGTTAAAATGTTAATGATCTATGCAAGGCACCAAAGAGGCGATAGACCCATTAACTTTGCAAATAGCAGTCACAGGAACAAGCGCGGGACCCATTAATGGAGGGTAAACAAAGTCACAAAACTAGCCCAGAGCAGGTACTTCAAGCCTAGTAAAACCACACAGCTTTCACTCAGCCCTTAGGTCAGTGGACCAGAGATAAACTTCTGCAAACTCAAACTTCTTTCAATTCTTTCTTTCCCTCAGCTCGACTGCCTCCAGCGGGAGAAATGTGTCTGGGCTCAAGCTCCATTATGGCGGAGACACTTAGGGGTCTCTTACGCTGGAGCAATCCCCACACAGATGTTCTGTTGTTCCAGCCACGGTTCTCCACTATCATTCAGAAGCCTCATTTTCTTATCTGAAGTGTAGGCCGCCCGTGTCTATAGCTGGCTCTCCTGTCCTGTCCTCCACAGTCCTGACACTCCACTCTTTGCCTTTTATCAATCAAAGATTTTTTATCTTCAGTTACCTTAAAACAGAAATATCTGCCACATTCCTCAACTTGACCAGTAACAAAGATTGTCCTCTCCACCTTGGCCACTGTATATATCATGGCTCTCAATGACTCTACAGTCAAGATCTCTAACTCCAAACATCTGCTTGTTCACAGTTACCAGTCACTTTGCCTTGTCCTTTCCTCCACACATGCACACACCCCGTACAGTTGACTCAAACTTCAACTTCCCTGATAAAGTTAAAATGATCTTGCAGTTCCTCTCCACACCTCCAAATTTCTTATTGTCCTCATCCATTTCTTCTTCCTTTCTTCCTATTTAAAAACGAAGTTTAAGTCTTATCACATCACCCTTTTTAAGGTTAGACCTGTTCCCTTGATGCCCCACAATGTCTCCAGGATCTGACTTTACTTATTAATCTTTTTCTGGCACCTTCACTTTTCCCCTCTCCACACATTTCTCTTCTTAGATCTCTAAATATGAAAACAATTTTCTTCTTAAACACCAAGTTAGCATTCCTTTAACCACACTGCCCCCTCAAACATCTGCCCCTGTCCTTCCTATCACTAAACATCTTGAAAGAATAGTTTGTACTGACTTCCTCTCGCTCGCTCTGGCCTTTCCAGTTAGGCCTCTGCCTCTGTGCTGTAGGTTTTTCTCCTAACAGCTGGGCTAATTCTATCTGTTATATTCAGTGGCTTTTGCCTTCCTCCAACCAAAAATTTTATGTTAAACTCTCTTTTCATTTTACATTGTCTTCCTTGACAATTCTACTCTTTCCTAAGGCTTCTAATGTTATCTCTATTTCTGTAATTGCCAAATCATATCTCCATCCCTGAATTCTCTTCATAGGACATAGGCATAACTCACAGACTGCCAAAATGCAAGAGATGTATAAAATCCTGAAATGAAAGTGGAGGCAAATGGTCTCAGATGATAGATGGCAGGTATGATTAAAGCCCCCAGGGATGACAGAAGTGTGGAGGGATCCCAAGCCCCTCCTCCCCAGGTCAGCCTTTCCCAGCTTTGTATTCTCTGCCAAGATTCTCATACTGTGCTCAAATATTCTTTTCTCATCAAGACCATCCTTTCCTCTATTCCATCATGTTCTTCCTTAATTCTGAGTTCAGATACCTCTTAGACACAATTCCCAATATTCTTGGCTTTGCCTCTTCTTCTAGCACTGCTTATAGCATCTATTTCCAAAAAGGCTTGGACTGACTTCAGGCAGGAACAGTAAAAGCCAGTGCCACTACCTGGGATGACTGTGGGGGAATGGCCAGCACTGTGCTAGGGCAATCTGGAAGTGTGAATGACAGAATGCCCTGTGGGACATTTGTTGACCCATGGAGGATGGAAGTTGATGGATAAATGCTTCTCTTGTCTTCCCCTCATTTTGTAAGTCTTCTGAGAAGGTTCCTGTAGGATTGAGCCTCCACAATGGCAGCTACCTGAGGAAGCATCTTTGTCCTGGCTTCTGGCTTCTTCCCTTTTGCATTTTCCCATTCCTCATTCCTACTCCCTGCAATCACATTACCAAATAAACTACTGTCAAATGATGAAATTACAACCAATTTAGTTATAAATTGAATGGGCTTTCTTTTGTGATTCATGAATCCAGTCAGCTTGCATTCTAAAAAATGGAATGAGAGTTCCCACTGGGCAATGACAAAACACTAGGTTTTGTAAGGCAGAAATAAGGAAACAGAATAATCTGGGAAAAAAGCTGATTGGTTAACATCAGGTTACTTTTTTTGGTGAAGGTTAAAGTATAGGGAACTTCCCTATTACACTGACTCAGTGAAACTGGAATCTCCTGTTTTCAGAAAAAACTGTTCTGTTTAGGGATCTATCTGCTTCCTTAAAGTTTCAGCTGACTATGTGGGATTTGCTTTATTCTGTCCCACTGGGGCCTCATGCAGGAGTTCAGTAGAAAACAAAGGCTTCCCATAATTTTTGTTTAACATTGCCCACATATAAGTCTTTCTTTCAGCCTCTATTTTGGGGAAATCCAAGCTAAGATTTGGAAAAACAGTTAATCATATTACGTAGCCTGTAAGATATGTTACGATACATATGCATTCCAGTGAAAACACAAAGGAAGGCACCAAAATATACACAGGAATTGGAAAAGTCTTCCCAGAGGAAGTGATGCCCACTTGAGAGTAAAGGATAAATAGCCAGAGAAAGTGGGAGGAAAATATTGGGGGTTGGGGGAGCAAGCTTACAAGAAGGAAAAGGATGTGTAAAGGCCTGGAGGTGATAAAGAAAATGACACACTTTGATCAATGGTGACACAATAGTCCTAGTAACCCAGGGTCAGAATGTCTTTGTGACCCTTGATTTTTTCTCCACCCAGGACCTTGAATCTTGCTAATCACCAAGTTCCACTGGTGCTGCCTCTTCCACATTCCTTTCCCTACCTTTCCGTCTTTGGGTGACATCCTCAGCTCAGGCCCTCCTCCCTCCCTGTTGGCCATTGCTACAGCCTCCTAACTAGAATCTCATGCTCCTCCACCAATTCATCCCACACTCTGCAGTCAGAACAATGTTCCCCAAACTCTGAACAGCCCTCTTTCCTATTCGAACACCTCCAGAAGTTCAACCAGTTAGAACTGCTTTCTACTCGTTTACTTTATTGCAAAAAAAAAAAAAAAAAAAGAAAGAAAAGAAAAGCTAATAGCTAATAACTATCTGAGCCTTCAGCAAGCCATAATCTTTTTGCTAGTGGAGAGTCTTGTCTTGATGTTGCTGGCTGCTGACTGATCAGGGTGGTGGTTGCTGTAGGTTGGAGTGGCTGTGGCAATTTCTTAAAATAAGAAAATGAGGTTTGCCTCATCGATTGACTCTTCCTTCTACAAAAGTTTTCTCTGTAGCATGCAATGCTGTTTGATAGCATTTTGACCCCAATAGATTTTTTTTTTCAAAATTGGAATCAGTTCTCCCAAACCCTGCTGCTGCTTAATTACTATATTTATGTAATATTCTAAATCCTTGGTTATCATTTCAACAATGTTCATAGCATCTTCACCAGGAGTAGATTCCATCTCAAGAAATAATGTTATTTGCACATCCCTAAGAAACAACTTCTCCTCCATTCAAGTTTGATCCTAAGATTGCAGTAATTCAGTTACATCTTCACGTCTTCATCTCCACTTCTAAATTCTAGTTCTCCAGCTATTTCTAGCTAGTTTCACCATGCTGGCTAGGCTGGTCTCGAACTCCTGACCTCAAGTGATCTGCCCATCTTGGCCTCTCAAAGTGCTGGGATGTGAGCCACTGTGCCCAGCCTTTCTTTTCATTCTTGTATATACTTGAGTAGCACTTTTAATTTCCTTCAAGAATGTGCCCTTTGCATTCACAACTTTGCTCTTTGGCAGAAGAGGCCTAGCTTTGGCCTATCTCAGATTTCGACATGCCTTCCTCAATCAGCTTAATCATTTCTAGCTTCTGATTTAAAGTGAGAGAGAACTCTTCCTTTCACTTGAATACTTAGAGGCCACTATAGGGTTATTAATTGGCCTAATTTCAATAGTATTGCATCTCAGGGAACAGGAAGTTTGAGGAGAGGGAGCAAAATAGGAACAACTGATTAGTGGAGTAGTCAGAACACACAACATATATCGATTAAGTTAACTGTCTTCTATGGATGTGGTTTTCGGCACCCCGAAACAATTACACTATAACATCAAAGATCACTGATCACAGATCACGGTAACATAATGAAACAGTTTAAAAGAGTGAGAGAATTATCAAAACGTGACACAGAAAAATGAAATGAGAACATGCTGTTGGAAGAATGGCTCTGATAGACTTGCTTAATGCAGGGTTACCACAAACCTGAATTACAAATCATTCACAAACCTTGAATTACTAATAAACACTTTTCAAATATTTGAAAAGTGCAATGAAACAAGGTATGCCTGTATATATATGTGTGTACACATAGGCACACACATCCCATTTTTCTGTAACTTGGATTTTCTTTAACAATATATCTCAGACATTATTGTGTTTATTTTATTTTATTTCTTTACTTTTAGAGACAGGGTCTCACTCAGTCACTGAGGCTGGAGTGCAATGGTGTGATCATAGCTCATCTCAAATTCCTAGGTTCAAGTGATCCTCCTGACTCAGCCTCAGGAGTAATTTAGGACTACAGACACGTGTCACCATGCCCACTAATTAAAATTTTTTTTGTGGAGACAAGGTCTTGCTAGGTTGCTCAGGTTAGTCGTAAACTCCTGACTTTAAGGGATCCTCCCACCTTAGCCTCCCAAAGTGCTGGGATTACAGGCATGAGCCACTGCACCCAGCCTGTTTTTTTCTTTTTTTGAAGCAATCTAAACAGTTTCATTTTATTGATGTGCCTTCGTTTTTAAACAATCACCTCAAGATTAAGTTTTTCTGATCTCTTGCTATATAAATGGTGCTGTAATGACTATTGTTGTATCTACATCACTTTGCACATTAATTGGACTTCTTTTCAGACCAAGTTTTACTCTGTCTCCCAGATGGAGTGCAGTGGTGCAATCTCGGCTCACTGCAACCTCTGCCTCTCAGGTTCAAGCAATTCTCGTGCTACAGGCGTGCATCACCATGCCTGGCAAATTTTTACTTTTAGTAAAGATGGGGTTTCACCATGTTGTCCGGGCTAGTCTCAAACTCCTGGGCTCAAGCGATCAGCCCGCCTCCGCCTTCCAAAGTGCTGAGACTACAGGCATGAGCCACCACACCTGGCTGAATTGAATATTTGATCAATAATTTAGTGACATGGAAGAATCGCATTTGAGATTCTGTTCAAGCTTTATGTTTTGCTGAGATATCAGAAGCTATGAAATTCTCACTGTATTATGCTGCTTTTTTCATCTTTTGCACATGCCTGACTCATACAACTAATTGTTTAGACCTTAATATAGCTTTGACAGATACAAATATGTTGAAAATCCCAGATTCTTTCTCCTTATCCAGTTTTTTTTTTTTTTGGACACACTATGAAGTTCAGCTTAAAATCAGTGAAATAAAGGAGAGGAGAAATCACAAAATTCCATGATTCCATGACTCCAAAGTGTTTCCTATTGAGTGGCCCTTCTGGAACAGAGCAACCACATGTGGTTTTCAAAGGTTACTTTTCAGATTTAAGAAAATAGAAACACATGAAAACAATTACACAGGGGAAAAAAAAGTCAAAAAAAGTTGGAAGTATTTTTAGTATAACATAATGCAGCAAAAACACAAGTTTAGAAACATCTTTGAAATTCAAACTAGAATTCTTGGGTTATTTTTGAGTAGCTGAAGGCAGTTGAGAAGAAACAAACATGTAAGACACCAACAAATCCCAAAATTTTGTCACTGTGTGGTAACGGATGGGGTGTGTGTGTGTGAGTGTGTTACATTTAGGAATACAGCGTTCAAGAAAAAAATGTCAGGCCAACTATGTATCAACAAATCTCTCTAAGTTCCAAAAATTTCCTGATGGAATATCTTACATTATCTCAGAATTTCTAAGTCTCTGAAAATAAGCTAATTACTTGAAGGCTGACCTAAGAGGCCAAGTGTTTCAAATGCCCATTGCAAAATGATGGCAATGGATGTCCAAAGGCCATTTCCGCACTCGTCAAGGTATTCACCCTTTGGTAGCCCTTTAAAAAATGCAAACTTAGAAGAGGAAGTTTCACCTTTGAAGGTTACTTACTGATCTTTCTCCAGGCTTGGTCTATGCAGAAGAAAAAGGTCAGATGCACTTTTGGGTTTCACCTGGAAGAAAAACTCACTAAAGCTGTACCTACTCTCCTGCCTCTCAGATGAATGAATGTGGCTCTATGGGCTCAGTCTATCCTGCTACCCTGGATCTTAATCATGAGTCACAGTGACATACTAGGAAAAGCCCCTGAGCTCCTAGATTGCAAGGCATATACTTCCTCAGTTTGAGGTGAGGCTGGGCACCTGTCTGCAGGTGAGCACACATCACTTGTGGCTCACCTCCTGGTGCTCCTGGACTGGGACCCTTTCTCTGGGTAGAACTAAATATGCAATGCCTGCCTTCTTCCTGCTCCCCTTATCACTCACCTCCTTCCCTTACTTAATTTTCCTCTAACCTCACCTCCAGACCTTTTCAGTCTGACACACTGGACCAGATACCAGCTTTGGAAACAAACAGATTTAGTCCAAATCTGGCTCTATCACTGAACCAGCGTGTAAACTTGTTGTAGCCTAGAAGAGTTAGCTCCTGCCTCCCCTCCCAACACCCTAAGTCTAAAGAAACCCATATAACTGCAAAACAGACCTTAACTTACATGTGCATGTAAAGCCAGTCCAAAATTGTATTTAAGACACTCGAATACAGATTATTGACTGGAGAGGGCATAGGAACTAGGCTATTGTGGGACAAAGATGGAAAGTATCCTTTCTATTATATATCTTTTTAAATTTCAAGCTTTTGAATCATTTGAATATATTATCCATACAACAAAAGTATAAGAAGATAAATAAATAAAAATACGTCTTAGAAAATTTTTATGCAAATCAAATGATTTTTTCCATAGGTAAAATATAATAGATTTGTTTTGTTTAATACAGATTTTTGACAAATATGTTTACTGAAATAGCCACAAATATGAAACATATATTATAGTCTAAGGCAATGAACAAAAACTGTATTATTTCAATTATTTTTCCTTATTCCATCAAATGTGTGATAAAAATTTCTTGAGTTAAATGCTAACATTTATAGAGCACTTAACAGTTTACAAAGTCTTTCATGCACTCCAATTATGATCTTGCATGCACAGAAGCAGCCAGGGCAGGCATAATTATTTCACTTCCCAGCTGAGGAAATAAGTTCCCATTTGTCCAAGGTCACAGAGCAAACAAGTGGCAGAATTGGAATGTGAATCCAGTTTTCCTGGCTCTGAATGATGCCATACGGTTTCCCCTAATTTCAGGCAGAATTCATACATTAACTATTTAAATTAGCTTAAGAGCCTGGAAAAAGAAAAGTAAAATTTAAATAACTATGCTATTGACAACACCACCATACTCAAACATACTGTGTTTTACGCCTTACTGGTTCAATTTCTCTATTCTGAGGCCACCAATGTATTGCTCAGGAACACTTGACACCATCTGAGACCCAGAGGGGACATATTTACGATGTATCTCTACTTTGAATGGAGTCAAGAGAGAGAGTTGGAAACAGGTGGTCTAGATGAGAAATGAAAATCAAGGCCAGATATAGTGGCTTACGCCTGTAATCCCAGCACTTTGGGAGGCCGAGGCAGGCAGATCATGAGTTCAGGAGATCGAGACCATCCTGGCTAACATGATGAAAGCCCGTCTCTACCAAAAATACAAAAAATTAGCTGGGCTTGGTGGTACGCACCTGTAGTCCCAGCTACTTGGGAGGCTGAGGCAGGAGAATCACTTGAACCTGGGAGGCGGAGGTTGTAGTGAGTCGAGATTGCACCACTGCACTCCAGCCTGGTTGACAGAGACTCCATCTCAAAAAAAAAAAAAAAAAAAAAAAAAAAAAAAAAATCAAATTTTCTCTTACCCTGAAGAGCATGATGAACTAATACTGATACTATATGATGGCAAGATATGCTATGCTGCACATTGGAAAAAGAGTATTTTTACATATTTATTTAAGGGAAAATGGTAAATTGGATTTTTATATGTGCACCATAATATGAAAAAGTATGAAAAAGGAGAATTTCACTTTTTGTTTTTTTCCCCCACTCCCACAAGCAATTCTCTTTTTAGCAGTAACTAAAGAAAGCTAAACATTTATTTTTATCTTTTAACTGTTCCATTTTGTCTTGTCATCATCTTTTGGTTGAATATAACTGTTTTTTTTTTTTTAATAAGAAAGTTTAGGGCAATCTAACTAACACATACACACGAGCTATTATTCCGTAGCATAGTTGTTGAAGGGCTTTGGAATCAGAAGGCCTGGCTCATGCCCTGATACTTAATACTTGTGAGACTTTGGGCAAGTAACTCAGTCATTCCAAAGATGACTTCCTACCTTAGAAAGAAATGACAATCGAGCTAAATAACATATGTAAGTAAAAGTGTAGTTCTTGGAACATGATATTCATTCACTCACTTATTCACTCACCATTTGTTCATGCATTCATTCAATGAATAGTTACTAGCACCTATTTCGTGCAGGTCCCGAACCAGGTCCTAGAGATACAGCAGGGAACAAAACAGAGCAACTCCGGCCCCAGAGAGTTTATATTCTCTGAAAGGAGACCAACAATAATATGTAAAATGAAATTTTGGAGTGGCCATTAGCCTATTGATAAAAGTAATAGGTATAGGGGACAGAGTGTTAGGGCTGCAGTTTTAATTTGATTGGAGAAGGCTGTGCTAAGAAAAAAATGGGTTTAATTCAAGTGAGTTGTTTAAATTATTATAATTGTTGCCGGGCACAGTGGCTCCTGCCTGTAACTCCAGCACTTTGGGAGGCTGAAGCAGGCAGACCACTTGAGGCCAGGAGTTCGAGACCAGCCTGGAGAACATGGCGAAACCTCATTTCTACTAAAAATACAAAAAAATTAGCTGGGTGTGGTGGTGAACACCTATAATCCCAGCTACTTGGAAAGCCGAGGCAGAAGAATCCTTTGAACCTGGGAGGTGGAGAATGCAGTGAGCCGAGATCCTGTGACTGACTACACTACAGCCTGGGTGACAGAGTGGTACTGTCTTAAGAAAAAATTATTATAATAGTAGTATATTCTTATTCATGTATCATATTTACAAGTCTTTGTGAGTAAACTAATGACTGTGATATAATTATAATAACAAACACAAGATCATTATATACATGCGCAATGGCTGTGCTCAGCTTGATTCTCTGAAAAGAATTTAAGATCCTAGAATTGTTCTATTGGTCCCTCTTATTAAACACTTAGTTTACATAAAATTTTGTAGCACATCTTATATAAAAGTTGTAATTATATTATGGTGAAAACTAGCCTGAACTTGCCAAGTAAATGAATAAAATAGATCTAACTCTTCAAAATAAATGCTTTTTGTAGTATGGAGTGTCCATTTTGCATTTCCTTGCCTTGGCAAAGTTACTTGCTCCTGGTCTGACGTTTCCTTTGAAGCAGTTATTATATCTGGAGAAAACAGGCCCCTGTACCTGGGGTCAGGACATAGGGAAAGATATTTTATTACTCTTCAGAAAATAGAATCTTTATTCAGATTCCTTCTGTTCTCTTGGCCCCACTAGTTCTTCCCTTTATTTTTACCTTTTAATTTTTTCTTTCGACCTTTCCCTTTCTTCCTTACTTTCTTCTCTTGGACTCCTCCTCTTCTTCCTCTCTTCCTTCCTTCTTTTTGTTAGCTCTCTTCTCAGTGCAAGGTATGTAAAGAATAGAAAGCATTTTACCATCAAGTGAGAGCATTTCAGACTATACAGAATGGAAATCTTCATAGTCGATAGGTTCCCTTCACTCTGGAAGGCTCGAACCATCTGAAAGCTTTGCCTAAATCTCTCGTAACAGAAGAGTACTCCATACCAGCTATGTGTCTCCAGGAACTCAATGCCTCTGAATCTCAGTTTCCTCAATAACCACAATTACACATTCTGGTGGAAGCTTGTTTTATCCATAAAAAATAATAAATGAAAGTGCTTGACCCTTTGGCATTGCAATGTAGCTGCTCACATTCATTACATTTTCCAATAAAAATATTAAGTTAATTTTTAAAAAGTGCTTGGCACTCTGTAGGCACTAAAATATGCAAGTTATTGTTTCCTCACTTGGAGGTGCTTTTAGCAGTTTTCTCTTGGAGCCCAATCCTTCCTTTCTGTCCTCTCAGGTGTGTCTGTTCTTCTCAGTCTAATATAAGCTTTTCCTCAGTTTCCTTGAGTTACTGAAGCAGCAGGTCCTTTCTTTCCGATTCTAAAGACCTTTGCCTAGGTCTGCACATGCATGAGCTGATCATTTTCTTTCTCAGTTAGTTGTTGGCAATGCCAGGGCAGGAACCTGGGCTCCTTGACTATGGGTGTGAAGCTTTTCCTTCATAAAACCATATGGCCTCTGAGAGCCGGCATTTGATTTTCATTTAGTTAAAATACTCATGGAAGATCATCAACAATAGCATTAGCAGAAACCAGCTTTTTAAACTGTCAGAATGATCCTTGTCTGTTTGTGGAGATGTTGTCTTGCTCCTAGAGCAGCTGTGAGTGTATGAACTCATCAGTGATGAGGACGCTGCCCAAATAGTAATCAGCAAAGAAATCTTACAAAATTACCAACAGATTACTGCTTCAGCTTGCCAGCACTTTCAATGCCAGCCAGCCTGTTTTTGTTTTTTCTTTGTTTGTTTTCCACTGGAATAGGTTGCAATTTAGAGTAAGTCTTTGTGGACCGTGAATGAAAGTGGGTTTCACACTCAATTTATAAGCTTTGACAAATCAAAAAACACATACATGGTATATGTGGAAGAATAAATAGGAACCTAGAAAACTAGGAATTCATCTCTCCATTTTCTTTATCTTAATAATATGAAACAAATATAATAAAACTCTGTCTTACCCCTATCATAACGCTGTACATGTAAGGAATGCCAAAGAAGTATATGCTACTTCTTGCCCTTCACAGACAAATGTGAGAAGTTGTATCACAATGACCATGGTACAAATAATTCATCAGAATAGAAAAGAAAAAAAGTTTAAAAGTTCCTATTCGTATATATTTCAATGCATTTTGAAGTCCAAAGGATACGCGTGAGATAACATAAAAGTTTGATGCATTTCCCGAAATGCAAAAGTAAACATCTTAGTGCTGCCTCCCCTTGCTGCTGCTCACATTCTCAATTTTCCCCCAATGCCTCCTTCAGCTGCCCCTCAGTGACTTCTCTAAGTTACATTTTATAGATTCTCCAAAGAATCTTTGCTTCTGTGAGGTTACCTAAACCAGGATCCCATAAAATTCAAACAATGAGACAGGAGTCACTGAGCACACCACAGGATGGAAGAGCAGCTCTCAAATCACCAGAGGTTTATGCTGCCAAACCTATTTAAAAAACAGGTTTACTGCTATTGTTATCCAAACAGCTATGCACTATTTTTTTCTACTCTATGTTCTTCCTCTGGATGCATTTTGAAATTCTGTTTCAAAAGCATTCAGACATTTTGGGAGCATACATTTTATAAGATTTAAATCAGTTTTGTTTTTACCACTGAATTTTTTTGCTTTCATTTTTGACGTAATAATTATACATACTTATGGGGTAATACGTGATAGTTTGACACAACTATACACTGTGTAGTGATCAAATCAGGGTAATTAGCAAGTTCATCACCTCAAAACTGTATTATTTCTTTGTGTTGGGAACATTCAAAATCCACTCTTCAACTTTTGAAAATATACAGTAAATTATTATTAATGATAGTCATTCTACAGTGCCATAGAAACTATGATTTATTTCTCTTATCTAGCACTAACTTAGTATCTGCTAATCAACTTCTGGCTAGCTCCCTACCCTGCCCCCCTCAACACACACACCTTTCCCAGCCTCTAGGAGCCACTATTCCACTCTCTACTTCTATAAGATCAATGTTTTTGCCTTCCATATATGAGTGAGAACATGCAGTATTTGTCTTTCTATGCCTGGATTATTTCACTTAACATAATGTCCTCCAAGGTTCTCATTTTAACCAAACAACATGTCTTGGTATAGAATGTGAATTTAGATTTAGCAGGTCAACTTTTATTTGAACACCATGAAGTTTGGAAAGCACTCTAGAAGCCAACAAGAAACCAAACCTTTTAAGAAGCCTGGGGCAAGTGCATATAAATCCATTTTCCCATCTATCACCAGGGCACCAGGCAAGGCCACACAGGCTCTGTCCTGCACAACCTCAGGGAACATACAAAGAGGCAGCCTGTCTATAACATGACGAAGGATGGACAAATTAACTGATCTTCAAAGTCCCTTTGAACTGAAATTTAATCATTCCGACAATGGATACTTCAGTATTTCTCTATATTTTCTTCACATTTGCTTTTTAAAATGTCATTTTTTTAAACATATATTGTTTTACCAACTGTTCTGGATTAAATTTGGTTTAGAAATAGTTTACAGTTTGTTTGCTACTATATGTAATAAAATGAAATAGTAAATATTTAAAATGTTAATGAGTTTTAAAACATTATAAACCCTGTGAAAATCAAAATCTAGTAACAACCATAGGTATGGTGATTTAAATTGAGATCGCTAACAAATTTAAATGGATTATTAGATGTCAAATACAGTTACTTTCCACTGTGATTCAAATTGAATATGCATAGGGCTTAAACATCACCATAGACACTGTTTGCTCTAGAGTGAAACTCCTTATAAGAATTACTGGTCTTGGAACCCAACCAAGGGAACTTAGTTACTGAATTGCTAACAGGAGACTCAGGGTAAAGTGATTCTCCCTGTTAAGTGGCTCTAACAGTGGTTGAATCCAGCTCTTTTGTTATAGGCAGTAGTATATTTATGTCAAATCACTATACTTCATATCCAAAAATGATGCAGGGAAGCTTCAAAGTTTACTAATGCCATCATGACTGACATTGAATAGATTTTCTTTTCTTTGTCATTTCCAGCTCAATAATATCTTACAGTGCAATGTGCCAGGAAGTCTGCAGACTTGAAGCTAAGCCTTTCCTGCTATAAATTAAACCTGTTTCCTCCTTGGTACACACCAAATGCTTAATTATCTCTCTCCTCTTTCACAATCCCTTCACAGAGGCCAAGGCTCTTTGATCTTCCTATGTTTTCCACCTCCAGAAATGGGCATTATTTTAAAACTTCCACCAGTTTTATGGCTCATCTGGAGTCTACAGCAACTTCAAAATTGGGCAGAGTATTCACTGTGATGTCTGAGTGCTTACTATGTGCCAGGATTAATGCTCAAAACTTCGTGTGATTCATATATTATTACCTCATGAGTCCTCCGGCAACCTTAAGAGGTAGTTCTGTTATCCTTATTTTATAGGTGAGGATCTTGGGGCAGAGAGAGGCTAGGTAAATTGTGCCCAAGGTCATGTTGCGCAAACTCCCCAAAGCAGGATGTGTGCTCATAACCATTGCTCTGCACTCCTTGTCCATACATTAAGCTTGCTTGTTTGGTTGCCCAATTCCTAAACACTGATGACATACATATACCAAAATGTCTTCAGAACATTCTTCTGGTAAGTAGTATTATTGCAAGTCTAAAAGTAGGCTTGTCAATGAAGCACATTCAAGTAATCTAAGAAGTTATGCTCTAGGCCTGGCACAGCAGCTCACACCTGTAATCCCAACAATTTGGGAGGCTGAGGCGGGAAGATCACTTGTACGTAAGAGTATGGGACCATCTGGGCAATATAGCAACACCTTGTCTCTATCAGGAAAAAAAAAAGAAAAGAAAAGGAAAGAAAAGAAAGCCAGGCATGGTGGCGTGCACCTGTAGTCCCAGTCACTTGGCGGGCTGAGGTGGTAGGACTGCTTGAGCCTGGCAGATCGAGGCTGCAGTGAGCCATAATTGTGCCACTGCACTCCAAACTGGGCAACAGAGCAAGCAGAGACTCTGTCAAGAAAAAAAAAAAAAAAAAAAAAAAAGAGAGAGAGAAAGAAGAAAGAAAGAAAAGAAGTTATGCTCTAAACATGTCCCATCCAGCACAATCTCCTCCCAGACCACTTCCACCTAGTTTTGTAAGTTTTATTTTTTTTTCAAATGATGCCTTTGAGATTCAACTCCTTTTACATGTTTAAAATATGGTATATATACACCATGGAATACTATGTCTCTATAAAAAGAAAGGGATCATATCCCTTGCAGGGACATGGATGGAGCCAAAGGCCATTCATAGCAAACTAATGCAGGAACAGAAACCAAATACTGCATATTCTTACTTGTAAGTGGGAGCTAAGTGATGTGATTACATAGAAGGGAACAACACACATTGGGACCTTTCAAAGGGTGGAGAGTGGGAGGAGGAAGAGGATCAGGAAAAGTGACTAATGGGTACTAGGCTTTACCTATGTAACAAACCTGCACTTATATCCCGAAGTTGAAAGTTAAAAAAAAAGAAAAATGAAAAAAAAGAGAAAACATCGAATTTTACTTTA